>NC_086449.1:203964888-204296888 GCF_028390025.1 Pseudophryne corroboree
GGTATTGATCCAGTGGGAAAAACATCACGGCAGTTGCCCACGTAAACGGACAGGGCGGCACAAGAAGCAGGAGGGCAATGGCAAAAACTGCAAGGACTTTTCGCTGGGCGGAAAATCATGTGATAGCACTGTCAGCAGTGTTTCATTCCGGGAGTGGAAACTGGGAAGCAGACTTCCTCAGCAGGCACGACCTCCACCCGGGAGAGTGGAAACTTCATCGGGAAGTTTTTCCACATGATTGTGAACCGTTGGGAAATACCAAAGGTGGACATGATGGCGTCCCGTCTGAACAAAAAACGGGACAGGTATTGCGCCAGGTCAAGAGACCCTCAGGCAATAGCTGTGGACGTTCTGGTAACACCGTGGGTGTACCAGTCGGTGTATGTGTTCCCTCCTCTGCTTCTCATACCTAAGGTACTGAGAATTATAAGACGTAGAGGAGTAAGAACTATACTCATGGCTCCGGATTGGCCAAGAAGGACTTGGTACCCGGAACTTCAAGAGATGCTCACAGAGGACTTATGGCCTCTGCCGCTAAGAAGGGACTTGCTTCAGCAAGTACCATGTCTGTTCCAAGACTTACCGCAGCTGCGTTTGACGGCATGGCGGTGGAACGCCGGATCCTAAGGGAAAAAGGCATTCCGGAAGAGGTCATTCCTACCCTGGTCAAAGCCAGGAAGGAGGTGACCGCACAACATTATCACCACATGTGGCGAAAATATGTTGCGTGGTGTGAGGCCAGGAAGGCCCCACGAAGAAATTTCAACTCTGTCGATTCCTGCATTTCCTGCAAACAGTGTCTATGGGCCTCAAATTGGGGCCCATTAAGGTTCAAATTTCGGCCCTGTCGATTTTCTTCCAGAAAGAATTGGCTTCAGTTCCTGAAGTCCAGAAGTTTGTCAAGGGAGTATTGCATATACAACCCCCTTTTGTGCCTCCAGTGGCACTGTGGGATCTCAACGTAGTTCTGGGATTCCTCAAATCACATTGGTTTAAAACCAGTCAAATCTGTGGATTTGAAGCATCTCACATAAAGTGACCATGCTCTTGGCTCTGGCCTGGGCCAGGCGAGTGTCAAATTGGTGGGTTTTTTCTCAAAAAAGCCCATATCTATTTGTCCATTCGGACAGGGCAGAGCTGCGGACTCGTCCCCAGTTCTCTCCCTAAGGTGGTGTCAGTGTTTCACCTGAACCAGCTTATTGTGGTGCCTTGCGCCTACTAGGGACTTGGAGGACTCCAAGTTGCTGGATGTTGTCAGGGCCCTGAAAGTATAGGTTCCAGGACGGCTGGAGTCAGGAAAACTGACTTGCTGTTATCCTGTATGCACCCAACAAACTGGGTGCTCTTGCTTCTAAGCAGACTTTTGCTAGTTGGATGTGTAATACAATTCAGCTTGCACATTCTGTGGCAGGCCTGCCACAGCCAAAATATGTAAATGCCCATTCCACAAGGAAGGTGGGCTCATCTTGGGCGGCTGCCCGAGGGGTCTCGGCTTTACAACTTTGCCGAGCGGCTATTTAGTCAGGGGCAAACACGTTTGTAAAATCCTACAAATTTGATACCCTGGCTAAGGAGGACCTGGAGTTCTCTCATTCGGTGCTGCAGAGTCATCCGCACTCTCCCGCCCATTTGGGAGCTTTGGTATAATCCCCATGGTCCTTTCAGGAACCCCAGCATCCACTAGGACGATAGAGAAAATAAGAATTTACTTACCGATAATTCTATTTCTCGGAGTCCGTAGTGGATGCTGGGCGCCCATCCCAAGTGCGGATTATCTGCATTACTTGTACATAGTTACAAAAATCGGGTTATTATTGTTGTGAGCCATCTTTTCAGAGGCTCCGCTGTTATCATACTGTTAACTGGGTTCAGATCACAGGTTGTACAGTGTGATTGGTGTGGCTGGTATGAGTCTTACCCGGGATTCAAAATCCTTCCTTATTGTGTACGCTCGTCCGGGCACAGTATCCTAACTGAGGCTTGGAGGAGGGTCATAGGGGGAGGAGCCAGTGCACACCACCTGATCCTAAAGCTTTACTTTTTGTGCCCTGTCTCCTGCGGAGCCGCTATTCCCCATGGTCCTTTCAGGAACCCCAGCATCCACTACGGACTCCGAGAAATAGAATTATCGGTAAGTAAATTCTTATTTTTCATTCTGTCATTTGGAAGCTAATATTTTTCTTATACAGATGGTGCACCTGGATGCACCACTGTGACTATCCCTTCAGCTTGCGTACGCTGTGGTTAGACGACAGCTGGCTGCGCAGAGAACAAGCAAAGGAACAGTCGGTGGAGATGCAGATGATTGCTGGTGAATTGGTCCCTGGAGAGCCACTTCTGCAAGACAAAGGGAATCGGATGTTGTGTACCTGCTTTGATAGCTGGAAGATTATTTTTTTTTTTCCTCTTACGTCCAAGAGGATGCTGGGGACTCTGTAAGGACCATGGGGTGTAGACGGGCTCCACAGGGGACATGGGCACTCAAGATAGGGGGGGGCACTGGCTCCTCCCTCTGTGCCCCTCCTCCAGACCTCAGTTAGATTTTGTGCCCAGAGGAGATTGGGTGCATTACAGAGGAGCTCTCCAGAGTTTCTCTGAAAGAATTTTGTTAGGTTTTTTATTTTCAGGGAGCACTGCTGGCACCAGGCTCCCTGCATCGTGGGACTGAGGAGAGAGAAGCAGACCTACTTAAATGATAGGCTCTGCTTCTTAGGCTACTGGACACCATTAGCTCCAGAGGGAGTCGGAACGCAGGTCTCTCCTAGCTGTTCGTCCCAGAGCCGCGCCGCCGTCCTCCTCACAGAGCCGGAAGATAGAAGCCGGGTGAGTATAAGAAGAAAGAAGACTTCAGATCTTCACTGAGGTAACGCGCAGCGGTAACGCTGCGTGCCATTGCTCCCGAACAACACACACACGGCAGGCACTGTAAGGGTGCGGGGCGCAGGGGGGACGCCCTGGGCAGCAATTAAACCTCTAATCTGGCAAAAGCAGAGCATATATGGGCTCTACAACATATATAGAGAAGCCCTGCCAGTTTTTGAAGTAAATCGAGCGAGACCGAAGCCCGCCGCTGAGGGGGCGGAGCTTGTTCCTCAGCACTCACCGGCGCCATTTTCTCCACAGCACACGCTGAGAAGCTGCTCCCCGGACTCTCCCCTGCTGAACACGGTGACAGAGGGTTTGGAAAGAGGGGGGCACATCATTTGGCGCAGTATAATATTAAAAGCGCCATCTCCCTGGGTCATTGGTGCTGGGTGTGTGCTGGCATACTCTCTCTCTGTCGCTCCAAAGGGCCTTGTGGGGGAACGGTCTCCAGATGCAGAATTCCCTGTGTGTG
This sequence comes from Pseudophryne corroboree, assembly GCF_028390025.1. NCBI lineage: Eukaryota > Metazoa > Chordata > Amphibia > Anura > Myobatrachidae > Pseudophryne > Pseudophryne corroboree. Next base: position 203,968,226 of record NC_086449.1, read on the forward strand.
TGGTGTCTGTACGCGTGTGTCGACATGTCTGAAGCGGAAGGCTCTTCTAGGGAGGAGGTGGAGCAAATGTGTGTGGTGTCTCCGTCGGCAACGCCGAAACCTGACTGGCTGGATATGTGGAATGTGTTAAATGCAAATTATTATTATTATCCTTTATTTATATGGCGCCACAAGGGTTCCGCAGCGCCCAATTACAGAGTACATGAATAATCAAACTGGAAAACAGCAACTTACAGTTGATGACAGTATAGGACAAGTACAGGGTAAATAAACATAGTTGCATCAGCAGATGACACTGGAATAAGTATCAGGTGGCAGAAGACTGCTGGAGTTGATGCAGTTGAAGATTATTAAAGTAAGAAAGGATAAACACATGAGGGAAGAGGGCCCTGCTCGTGAGAGCTTACATTCAAATGTAAGTTTATTACACAAAAGGTTGGACAAAGCTGAGTCCAGGGAGTGTACAGGGAGCCAAACCCTGCCTCTCACTATGTCGCAGGGACCTTCTGGGTCTCAGAAGCGCCCACTATCCCAAACAGTTGACACTGATACCGACACGGATTCTGACTCCAGTGTCTACTACGATGATGCAAAGTTGCAGCCAAAATTGGCTAAAAGTTTTCATTATATGATCATTGCAATAAAAGAGGTGTTGCATATTACAGATGACCCCTCTGTCCCTGACACGAGGGTGCGCATGTATAAGGAAAAGAAACCTGAGGTAACTTTTCCCTCTTCTCACGAGCTGAACAAATTATTTGAAAAGGCTTGGGAATCTCCAGACAAAAAGCTGCAGATTCCAATTTGAAAAAACTCTTGCGCTATAGTTATATAATTACAAGTTCTTTGAGGAAGCCCCTGTGGGAGGAGCGAAACGCGTCAGAAGTTGATTCTGTTGGACCCCAGCTGAAGTTAGACCCATATCACGAACTGGCTGCAGCATTCTTCTGCCTGGAATTTGTTTTCATACAAAGAGGAGCCGCTGACCGGTGCCTGCAAACGGCACGTAGAGGTGGATACTCGTGGAGCATCGCGACTGAGCAGGTTAAATCACAGCGGGCGCCATTGCAGGTGCCTTTATTTCCCGCAGCTCCAAGCCACTGCGGTGGTCGTCGGGATGCATTTGTGCTGATACCACTTGCTCACATCTCACGTAAAGTTTCCGGTTACAAAAAGCTCATATCCATTCTATTGTTACATGTTGGATCTTCACATCATAAAGATCTTTGATACAAAGTGACTATCCATTGGGAACAATTAATATATGGGTCTTACCAGCAGCCACACTTGATTCAAAACATTCTTTGACCTCATTAAGCCATATAGCTATAGAGCTTGTTTTTTTACACGTCTGTGCACAGAGTATGCTTAAGTCCACCTCCATGTATTAGAAAGTATACATATTTGTTATTATTTTTTGATGTTTTAAAGACCGGTCTTGTTTTATTATATGATTTATACAATAGTAAATATATTTTGAATTTATCAGGAGTTTGTCATTCTTGTCAGCCATATCTTGTAATTATATAACTATAGCGCAAGAGTTTTTTCAAATTGGAGTTTTGTGGTTAATTGCACTTGGGTGGTCCAGTGTAATTTATTTGACCTGTGAACCCCAGGTCATTAACTTTTTGCAGCTGAGTTTTACTATATTCAAAATGTTATTTAACAGAAAATACTATTAGCGCCCGATATAAAGAGGTTTTTTTGAAAAAGCTGCAGATTCCCAAAAGGATTCTTATGGCATATCCGTTCCCGACTAAGGACAGGATACGGTGGGAATCCTCCCCGAGGGTGGATAAGGCGTTGACTTGCTTATCTAAAAAGGTAGCGCTGCCATCTCAAGATACGGCAATCCTCAAGGATCCTGCTGATCGCAAGCAGGAGATTACCTTGAAGTCTATTTACACGCATACTAGTACCCTACTCAGACCGGCAATAGTGTCGGCGTGGGTTTGTAGCGCTGTAGCAGCGTGGACAGATACCTTATCTGCTTATATAGACACGCTGGATAAGGAAACCATTTTATTGACACTGGGTCATATTAAAGATGCTGTCCTGTATATGAGAGATGCTCAGAGAGACATTGGCCTACTGAGTTCCAAAGCCAACGCTATGGCGATTTTGGCTAGATGAGCCTTATGGACCCGACAATGGACGGGCGATGCCGACTCGAAGAGGCATATGGAGGTTTTACCTTACAAGGGTGAGGAATTATTTGGGGAAGGTCTCACGGACCCACGGCTAGGGCAGGTAAATCAACTTTTTTGCCTTATGTTTCCTCACAGCCTAAGAAAGCACCACATTATCAGATGCAGTCCTTTCGGTCGCATAAACCCAAGAGAGTTCGGGGATCTTCCTTTCTTGCCAGAGGTAAGGGAAAGGGGAAAAAGCTGCCAACCACAGCTAGTTCCCAGGAATAGAAGTCCTCCCCGGCCTCTACAAAATCCACCGCAAGTCGCTGGGGCTCCACTGAGGGAGTCCGTCTTCGACTTTTCAGCGACGTCCGGGTTCACTCACAGGTGGATCCCTGGGCAATAGAAATTGTTTCCCAGGGTTACAAGCTGGAATTCGAAGAGGTGCCCCCTCGCTGGTTTTTCAAATCGGCTCTACCGACTTCTCCCTTAGAGAGGGAGGTAGTGTTAAATGCAATTCAAAAATTGTGTCTTCAGCAAGTGGTGGGGTATTACTCAACCCTGTTTGTAGTCCCGAAACCGGACGGTTCGGTCAGGCCCATTTTGAATTTAAAATCCTTTAAACCTTTACTTAAAAAGGTTCAAGTTCAAGATGGAGTTGCTCAGAGCGGTCATAGCCAGCCTGGAAGGGGGGGGATTATATGGTGTCCCTGGACATAAAGGACGCATACCTTCATGTCCCCATATATCCCCCTCATCAAGCGTTCCTGAGGTTTGCAGTACAGGATTGTCATTACCAATTTCAGACGTTGCCGTTTGGGCTTTCCACGGCCCCAAGAATTTTCACAAAGGTAATGGCGGAAATGATGGTGCTCCTGTGCAAGCAGGGGGTCACAATTTATCCCGTACTTGGACGATCTCCTAATAAAAGCGAGATCGAGAGAACAGTTGCTGAACAGCGTATCACTCTCCCTGAGCGTGTTGCAACAGCACGACTGGATTCTCAATATTCCGAAGTCACAGTTGGCTCCAACGACTTGCTTGCCTTTCTTAGGCATGGTTCTGGATACAGACCAGAAAAAAGTTTATCTTCCGACGGAAAAGGCCAAAGGACTCGTGTCGTTGGTCAAGGACCTCTTGAAGCCAAAAAGGGTGTCGGTGCATCACTGCACTCGAGTTCTGGGAAAGATGGTGGCGACTTACGAGGCCATTCCATTCGGCAGGTTCCATGCGAGAACGTTTCAATGGGACCTTCTGGACAAGTGGTCCGGGTCCCATCTACAGATTCATCATATGATCACCCTGTCCGCCAAGACCAGGGTATCTCTCCTGTGGTGGCTGCAGAGTGCTCACCTTCTGGAGGGTCGCAGATTCGGCATTCAGGACTGGGTTCTGGTAACCACGGACGCAAGCCTCCGAGGTTGGGGAGCAGTTAAACAGGGAAGAAGCTTCCAGGGTCTCTGGTTGAGCCAGGAGGCTTGTCTTCACATCAACGTACTGGAATTGAGGGCCATATACAACGGCCTTTGTCAAGTGGAGTCTTTCCTTTGCGACCTACCGGTTCTGATTCAGTCAGACAACATCACCGCAGTGGCTCATGTAAACCGCAAAGGCGGAACAAAGAGCAGGGTGGCAATGGCAGAAGCCACCAGGATACTTCGCTGGGCGGAAAATCATGTAAGCACTCTGACAGCGGTCTTCATTCCGGGAGTGGACAACTGGGAAGCAGACTTCCTCTGCAGACACAATCTACATCCAGGAGAGTGGGGACTTCATCAGGAAGTCTTCGCAGAGATTGCAAGTCAGTGGGGACTGCCTCAGATAAACATGATGGCATCACGCCTCAACAAAAAGCTACCGAGGTATTGCGCCAGGTCAAGGGACCCTCAGGCGGTAGCAGTGGACGCCCTGGTGACACCGTGGGTGTTCCAGTCGGTCTATGTGTTTCCTCCTCTTCCTCATCTCCAAGATATTGAGTCATAAGACGAAGAGGAGTACAGACAATTCTCATTGTTCCAGATTGGCCTCGAAGGGCCTGGTATCCGGATCTGCAGGAAATGCTCTCAGAAGATCCGTGGCCTCTTCCTCTCAGAGAGGACCTGTTGCGACAGGGGCCCTGTCTGTTCCAAGACTTACCGCGGCTGCGTTTGACGGCATGGCGGTTGAACGCCGGATCCTAGCGGAAAAGGGCATTCCGGATTAAGTTATTCCTACTCTAATAAAGGCTAGGAAGGACGTGACTGCAAAACATTATCACCGTATTTGGAGGAAGTATGTTTCTTGGTGTGAGTCCAGGAATGCTCCTCCGGAGGAATTCCATCTGGGCCGTTTCCTTCACTTCCTACAGACTGGAGTGAATTTGGGCCTAAAGTTAGGCTCCATTAAGGTTCAGATTTCAGCCCTATCCATTTTCTTTCAAAAGGAATTGGCTTCTCTTCCAGAAGTCCAGACTTTCGTGAAAGGGGTGCTGCATATCCAGCCTCCTTTAGGGCCTCCGGTGGCACCATGGGACCTTAACGTGGTGTTACGGTTTCTTAAGTCTCATTGGTTTGAACCTCTTCAAACTGTTGAATTGAAGTATCTCACTTGGAAAGTGGTCATGTTATTGGCTTTGGCTTCGGCACGGCGAGTGTTGGAGTTGGCGGCTTTGTCTCACAAAAGCCCTTATCTGATTTTTCATGTGGATAGACCTGAGTTGCGGACTCGTCCTCAGTTTCTGCCTAAGGTGGTTTTCTTCTTTTCATATGAACCAACATATTGTGGTGCCGGTGGCTACTAGGGACGTGGAGGATTCAGAGTCCCTGGATGTGGTCAGGGCATTGAAAATTTATGTGGCCAGAACGGCTCGGGTTAGGAAAACAGAGGCCCTGTTTATCCTGTATGCAGCCAACAAAGTTGGCGCTCCTGCGTCTAAGCAGACTATTGCTCGCTGGATCTGTAACACGATTCATCAGGCTCATTCTACGGCTGGATTGCCGTTACTAAATTCGGTAAAGGCCCATTCCACTAGGAAGGTGGGCTCTTCTTGGGCGGCTGCCCGAGGCGTCTCGGCTTTACAACTTTGCCGAGCGGCGACTTGGTCGGGTTCAAACACATTTGCTAAATTCTACAAGTTTGATACCCTGGCTGATGAGGACCTAATGTTTGCTCATTCGGTGCTGCAGAGTCATCCGCACTCTCCCGCCCGTTTTGGAGCTTTGGTATAATCCCCATGGTCCTTACGGAGTCCCCAGCATCCTCTAGGACGTAAGAGGAAATAAGATTTTAAACCTACCGGTAAATCTTTTTCTCCTAGTCTGTAGAGGATGCTGGGCGCCCGTCACAGTGCGGACAACATCCTGCAAGACTTGTATATAGTTTTTACTTACATAAGGGTTATGTTTTCAGTTTGGATCAGTTTTGGACTGATACTGGCTTTTGTTTCATACTGTTGACTGGTTCGTGTATCCCATGTTATACGGTGTGAATGGTATGGCTGGTATGAATCTTGCCCTTGGATTTCCAAAATCCTTTCCTCGTACTATCCGTCTCCTCTGGGCACAGTTTCTCTAACTGAGGTCTGGAGGAGGGGCACAGAGGGAGGAGCCAGTGCACACCCATACCTAAAGTTCTTTTTTAGGGCCCATGTCTCCTGCGGAGCCCGTCTATTCCCCATGGTCCTTACGGAGTCCCCAGCATCCTCTACGGACTAGGAGAAAAAGATTTACCGGTAGGTTTAAAATCTTATTTAATGTAGTATTGTCATAAAGTTGCTATAGAGAGGTCACCACGATGCCATCCTACTTGGGAGAGAGGAGAGTTCTGACTATCAAGAATTCCACAGTACAGTGTCTGAATTTAGACCCTGAAAGTGTAACCACCTGGACCCCAACCTGAGTTCCCTACCACTTAAACGCCTAAAGGGGTGTGTGGCCAGGGAACTTTGGTGTTTGTTGGCATATTTACTGACTGGACTGGTCTTTAGGATATGTCAAGTGTGCAGTAATATCTACTAATAAAAGTAGTGGAATGAACCACATTCTACTATATATCTTCATGTCTAAGTCCATAGTTAGTCCTGGCAGTCCAGGTTTTCTATCTTGTGGAATGTTAATTTTAGGACAGAACACTGCAAGCACCAGTCTGGTTGTCCTCCCACAATTCAGAAGAGTACAAATGAGAGACTGAATGGGTTGTGTGAATTGGTGTACGAAACCTCAGACCCAGCTGCTTGGCTGGAAGTTTCTATTTTCAGTGTGCAATCCACTCTCCAATTATAAGCCTCAGCCCTAATTGTATGTGGCAAGCGACAGATGGTTTGGAGCAAGAGATAGCAAGCGTTTATGACAACAGCCGTGGCACCTCCATTATTTGCAATGTGCTATTTTACAGTTCGTTACGGATGCATTTCAAAGTAGAGAGCACTCCTGGGTAGAATGTTAGTTGGGTGCCAGTAACCACTTGAATAAAATAGGATTTATTTTTTTCAAAGCCAAATATCCTATATGCTGGACATACAGGTATAGATAAAATGCCTGTCAGACCAACTTATATTGTGGCCATAAATGGAGTTCAGTGGGGACCCCTGGGGAGGAGACCTTTCCCAGTCTCTTCCCATGTTAAGGAACAGGTGAATATCAGGTTGGTAGCGCATACCCTGCTCGATGCCGCAGACTTTCAACTTCAAAATATATCGCATCAGATGGACATGCTGGACAAACAATATTTGAGTCCAAGGCAAGAAATGAAAGTTAAAAAAGGACAGAGTAGGGGTCAGCTTTTAATTGACTAGACTAAACTTATGCCTGAAACCGTCAGTAAGGGGTAATTTTATAGTTTCAGTGATGGTACCTTTTGAATTCATATTGCAGAAAAAAAAAATGCATGTATAATGCACACACTATATTCCATAGATTATACACACACAAATGGGATTATGCAGTTAAATTCATGTTATGAGTGCTGTTTATCATGAACTTTTATTCATGTGCTGCCAACCTGATATTTACCTGTTCCTTAACATGGGAAGAGACTGGGAAAGGTCTCCTCCCCAGGGGTCCCCACTGAACTCCATTTATGGCCACAATATAAGTTGATCTGACAGGCATTTTATCTATACCTGTATGTCCAGCATATAGGAGATTTAGCTTTGAAAAAAATATTCCTATTTCTCTGACGTCCTAAGTGGATGCTGGGGACTCCGTAAGGACCATGGGGAATAGCGGCTCCGCAGGAGACAGGGCACAAAAGTAAAAGCTTTAGGATCAGGTGGTGTGCACTGGCTCCTCCCCCTATGACCCTCCTCCAAGCCTCAGTTAGGTTTTTGTGCCCGGCCGAGAAGGGTGCAATCTAGGTGGCTCTCCTAAAGAGCTGCTTAGAGTAAAAGTTTTGTTAGGTTTTTTTATTTTCAGTGAGTCCTGCTGGCAACAGGCTCACTGCAACGAGGGACTTAGGGGAGAAGAAGTGAACTCACCTGCGTGCAGGATGGATTGGCTTCTTAGGCTACTGGACACTAGCTCCAGAGGGACGATCACAGGTACAGCCTGGATGGGTCACCGGAGCCGCGCCGCCGACCCCCTTGCAGATGCTGAAGAGAGAAGAGGTCCAGAAATCGGCGGCTGAAGACTTCCCAGTCTTCTTAAGGTAGCGCACAGCACGGCAGCTGTGCGCCATTGCTCTCAGCACACTTCACACCAACGGTCACTGAGGGTGCAGGGCGCTGGGGGGGGCGCCCTGGGCAGCAATGAAAGTACCTATGCTGGCTAAAAATACATCACATATAGCCTCTGGGGCTATATGGATGTATTTAACCCCTGCCAGGTTGTCAGAAAAACGGGAGAAGAAGCCCGCCGAAAAGGGGGTGGGGCCTATTCTCCTCAGCACACAGCGCCATTTTCCTACACAGCTCCGCTGCTAGGAAGGCTCCCAGGCTCTCCCCTGCACTGCACTACAGAAACAGGGTTAAAACAGAGAGGGGGGGCACTTATTTGGTGATATTATTATATATTAAGATGCTATAAGGGAAAACACTTATATAAGGTTGTTCCCTGTATAATTATAGCGTTTTGGTGTGTGCTGGCAAACTCTCCCTCTGTCTCCCCAAAGGGCTAGTGGGGTCCTGTCCTCTATCAGAGCATTCCCTGTGTGTGTGCTGTGTGTCGGTACGTGTGTGTCGACATGTATGAGGACGATGTTGGTGAGGAGGCGGAGCAATTGCCTGTAATGGTGATGTCACTCTCTAGGGAGTCGACACCGGAATGGATGGCTTATTTAGGGAATTACGTGATAATGTCAACACGCTGCAAGGTCGGTTGACGACATGAGACTGCCGGCAAACCAATTAGTACCTGTCCAGGCGTCTCAAACACCGTCAGGGGCTTTAAAACGCCCATTTACCTCAGTCGGTCGACACAGACACGGACACTGACTCCAGTGTCGACGGTGAAGAAACAAACGTATTTTCCATTAGGGACACACGTTACATGTTAAGGGCAATGAAGGAGTTGTTACATATTTCTGATACTACAAGTACCACAAAAAAGGGTATTATGTGGGGGTGTGAAAAAACTACCTGTAGTTTTTCCTGAATCAGATAAATTAAATAAAGTGTGTGATGATGCGTGGGTTTCCCCCGATAGAAAATTATTGGCGTTATACCCTTTCCCGCCAGAAGTTAGGGCGTGTTGGGAAACACCCCTTAGGGTGGATAAGGCGCTCACACGCTTATCAAAACAAGTGGCGTTACCGTCTCCAGATACGGCCGCCCTCAAGGAGCCAGCTGATAGGAGGCTGGAAAATATCCTAAAAAGTATATACACACATACTGGTGTTATACTGCGACCAGCGATCGCCTCAGCCTGGATGTGCAGCGCTGGGGTGGCTTGGTCGGATTCCCTGACTGAAAATATTGATACCCTTGACAGGGACAGTATTTTATTGACTATAGAGCATTTAAAGGATGCATTTCTATATATGCGAGATGCACAGAGGAATATTTGCACTCTGGCATCAAGAGTAAGTGCGATGTCCATATCTGCCATAAGATGTTTATGGACACGACAGTGGTCAGGTGATGCAGATTCCAAACGGCACATGGAAGTATTGCCGTATAAAGGGGAGGAGTTATTTGGGGTCGGTCCATCGGACCTGGTGGCCACGGCAACAGCTGGAAAATCCACCCTTTTTACTAGTGATGAGCGGATTCGGTTTTACTCGGTTTTACTCGGTTCTCAAAACGGCATCTTATTGGCTCACGGATGTCACGTGTTTTGGATAGCCAATAAGATGCCGTTTTGAGAACCGAGTAAAACCGAGTAAAACCGAACCTCGCTCATCACTACTTTTTACCCCAAGTCACATCTCAGCAGAAAAAGACACCGTCTTTTCAGCCTCAGTCCTTTCGTCCCCATAAGGGCAAGCGGGCAAAAGGCCAGTCATATCTGCCCAGGGGTAGAGGAAAGGGAAGAAGACTGCAGCAGGCAGCCCCTTCCCAGGAACTCACTCGCAAGTGGACCCCTGGATCCTACAAGTAGTATCCCAGGGGTACAGATTGGAGATTCGAGACGTCTCCCCCTCGCAGGTTCCTGAAGTCTGCTTTACCAACGTCTCCCTCCGACAGGGAGGCAGTATTGGAAACAATTTCACAAGCTGTATTCCCAGCAGGTGATAATCAAGGTACCCCTCCTACAACAAGGAAAGGGGTATTATTCCACACTATTTGTGGTACTGAAGCCAGACGGCTCGGTGAGACCTATTCTAAATCTGAAATCTTTGAACACTTACATACAAAGGTTCAAATCAAGATGGAGTCACTCAGAGCAGTGATAGCGAACCAGGAAGAAGGGGACTATATGGTGTCCCTGGACATCAAGGATGCTTACCTCCATGTCCCAATTTGCCCTTCTCACCAAGGGTACCTCAGGTTCGTGGTACAGAACTGTCACTATCAGTTTCAGACGCTGCCGTTTGGATTGTCCGCGGCACCCCGGGTCTTTACCAAGGTAATGGCCGAAATGATGATTCTTCTTCAAAGAAAAGGCGTCTTAATTATCCCTTACTTGGACGATCTCCTGATAAGGGCAAGGTCCAGAGAACAGTTGGAGGTCGGAGTAGCACTATCTCAAGTAGTTCTACGACCGCACGGGTGGATTCTAAATATTCCAAAATCGCAGCTGATTCCGACGACACGTCTGCTGTTCCTAGGGATGATTCTGGACACAGTCCAGAAAAAGGTGTTTCTCCCGGAGGAGAAAGCCAGGGAGTTATCCGAGCTAGTCAGAAAACCTCCTAAAACCAGGCCAAGTGTCAGTGCATCAATGCACAAGAGTCCTGGGAAAAATGGTGGCTTCTTACCAAGCGATTCCATTCGGCAGATTTCACGCAAGAATTTTTCAGTGGGATCTGCTGGACGAATGGTCCGGATCGCATCTTCAGATGCATCAGCGGATAATCCTGTCTCCAAGGACAAGGGTGTCTCTTCTGTGGTGGCTGCAGAGTGCTCATCTACTAGAGGGCAGCACATTCGGCATTCAGGACTGGGTTCTGGTGACCACGGAAGCCAGCCTGAGAGGCTGGGGAGCAGTCACACAGGGAAGAAATTTCCAAGGAGTGTGGTCAAGTCTGGAGACTTCTCTCCACATAAATATACTGCAGCTAAGGGCAATTTACAATGCTCTGAGCCTAGGAAGACCTCTGCTTCAAAGTCAACAGGTGCTGATCCAGTCGGACAACATCACGGCAGTCGCCCACGTAAACAGACAGGGCGGCACAAGAAGCAGGAGGGCAATGGCAGCAAGGATTCTTCGCTGGGCGAAAAATCATGTGATAACACTGTCAGCGGTGTTCATTCCGGGAGTGGACAACTGGGAAGCAGACTTCCTCAGCAGGAACGACCTCCACCCGGGAGAGTGGGGACTTCATCTGGAAGTCTTCCACATGATTGTGAACCGTTGGGAAAGACCAAAGGTGGACATGATGGCGTCCAGTATGAACAAAAAACTGGACAGGTATTGCGCCAGGTCAAGTGACCCTCAGGCAATAGCTGGGACGCTCTGGTAACACCGTGGGTGTACCAGTCTGTGTATGTGTTCCCTCCTCTGCCTCTCATACCCAAGGTACTGAGAATTATAAGACGGAGAGGAGTAAGAACTATACTCGTGGCTCCGGATTGGCCAAGAAGGACTTGGTACCCGGAACTTCAAGAGATACTAAGAAGGGACTTGCTTCAGCAAGGATCATGTCTGTTCCAAGACTTACCGCGGCTGCGTTTGACGGCATGGCGGTTGAACGCCGGATCCTAAGGGAAAAAGGCATTCCGGAAGAGGTCATCCCTACCCTGGTCAGAGCCAGGAAGGAGGTGACCGCACAACATTATCACCGCATTTGGCGAAAATATGTTGCATGGTGTGAGGCCAGGAAGGCCCCCACGGAGGAATTTCAACTCGGTCGATTCCTGCATTTCCTACAAACAGGAGTGTCTATGGGCCTCAAAATGTGGGTCCATTAAGGTTCAAATTTCGGCCCTGTCAATTTTCTTCCAGAAAGAATTGGCTTCAGTTCCTGAAGTCCAGAAGTTTGTCAAGGGAGTACTGCATATACAACCCCCTTTTGTGCCTCCAGTGGCACTGTGGGATCTCAACGTAGTTCTGGGATTCCTAAAATCACATTGGTTTAAACCGCTCAAATCTGTGGATTTGAAATATCTCACATGGAAAGTGACCATGCTGTTGGCCCTGGCCTCGGCCAGGCGAGTGTCAGAATTGGCGGCTTTGTCTCACAAAAGCCCATATCTGATTGTCCATTCGGACAGGGCAGAGCTGCGGACTCGTCCCCAGTTTCTCCCTAAGGTGGTGTCAGCGTTTCACCTGAACCAGCTTATTGTGGTACCTGCGGCTACTAGGGACTTGGAGGACTCCAAGTTGCTAGATGTTGTCAGGGCCCTGAAAATATAGATTTCCAGGACGGCTGGAGTCTGGAAAACTGACTTGCTGTTATCCTGTATGCACCCAACAAACTGGGTGCTCTTGCTTCTAAGCAGACGATTGCTAGTTGGATGTGTAGTACAATTCAGCTTGCACATTCTGTGGCAGGCCTGCCACAGCCAAAATATGTAAATGCCCATTCCACAAGGAAGGTGGGCTCATCTTGGGCGGCTGCCCGAGGGGTCTCGGCTTTACAACTTTGCCGAGATGCTACTTGGTCAGGGGCAAACACGTTTGAAAAATTCTACAAATTTGATACCCTGGCTGAGGAGGACCTGGAGTTCTCTCATTCGGTGCTGCAGAGTCATCCGCACTCTCCCGCCCGTTTGGGAGCTTTGGTATAATCCCCATGGTCCTTACGGAGTCCCCAGCATCCACTTAGGACGTCAGAGAAAATAAGAATTTACTTACCGATAATTCTATTTCTCGTAGTCCGTAGTGGATGCTGGGCGCCCATCCCAAGTGCGGATTGTCTGCAATACTTGTACATAGTTATTGTTACAAAAATCGGGTTATTATTGTTGTGAGCCATCTTTTCAGAGGCTCCGCTGTTATCATGCTGTTAACTGGGTTCAGATCACAGGTTGTACAGTGTGGCTGGTATGAGTCTTACCCGGGATTCAAAATCCTTCCTTATTGTGTACGCTCGTCCGGGCACAGTATCCTAACTGAGGCTTGGAGGAGGGTCATAGGGGGAGGAGCCAGTGCACACCACCTGATCCTAAAGCTTTTACTTTTGTGCCCTGTCTCCTGCGGAGCCGCTATTCCCCATGGTCCTTACGGAGTCCCCAGCATCCACTACGGACTACGAGAAATAGTATTATCGGTAAGTAAATTCTTATTTTTTGTTTACTTACTAATGAACAAATTTTATGTACCGCAAGTGGTACTTCTGTCTTTAAAAAGAGGAACTTCCAACCTCCTTCGACAACCACAGTGGAGGCTTTAAGCTCAGTTTGTTTAAAATTTGGAGGGAAATTTTACTGATGGTAAAATATAAATAAATCTCTCTTCACACTTCTACTTAGGGGAGAGCTTTGATTGTTTTAATGTGCACCATCACACCTGTTTGTTTTTCACTGTAGATGAGATGAAATATAATTGTGCCCATTCTTATTTTTTTGCTTTGATTGCGCCCAACCCCTCTAAACTATTGGGGAGAATATACCAGAAAATATTCCAGACTTATTGCACATTTCTGCTTGTTCCCTCATGGTGGGGAGAGCAGTCATAATGGGTGCCTGTGGTATTAACACAATCACCTTTCTAAACATGTGATACTGAATAAGATGTGTCTGGCAGAGGTTGTTCATATATTATCAATCATGACCTATTTTAATGACCATTTGGTAACAGTGGGGGTAATTCCAAGTTGATCGCAGCAGGATTTTTGATAGCAATTGGGCAAAACCATGTGCACTGCAGTGGAGGCAGATATAACATGTGCAGAAAGAGTTAGATTTGGGTGGGTTATTTTATTTCTGTGCAGGGTAAATACTGGCTGCTTTATTTTTACACTGCAAATTAGATTGCAGATTGAACCACACCCAAATCTAACTCTCTCTGCACATATTATATCTGCCTCCCCTGCAGTGCACATGGTTTTGCCCAATTGCTAACAAAAATCCTGCTGCAATCGACTTGGAATTACCCCCAGTGTTCAAGTGGAACAGGTTTGTTGAATCTGGCCACTTATTTTTCCTTAAGATCTATCTTAATTTTTACATAACTCAATTGTAATATCCTGCATTTCTTTTCATATCCTGCAGACTTTTATTTAAGAAAATTTGAGTGGTAGCCTTTTCCCCTTCTGAGAGATGCAAACTGCTAAAGGGCATTGTTCAGTATAAAGAATCTTCCATATTGTAACCAGACGGTCAGCTGCAGTATTTCCATTTGTATGGAAGAATGTTTCCTTCTGCTTTTCATCTGGTCACTAGTGCCATCTTCAAAGCACCCTGCTGTATTGTACAGTACCTGCCCTCTTGCAAACACTGGGTTACTGCTTTCCTAGTGGTCTGTGCTCATGGTATGCTGTGTATGTGCTGCAGAAATTCTGCCTAGTGTTTTTGATGTAACTTCAGGTCCTAGTGCCGTAATAGACAGTTCTTTATATTTTCGGAGGGGGATGCAAAAGCTATGCCTCTGCTGACAGAGGATACACCTCTTCATCTATATACTGTAGATATAATAAACAAGACCACTTGAAAGGAGGTGTGGGGTGGGTGGGGGGGGTAGAACCTTCCTGGTACTACAGGACAGGGATTATTTTAGATTGACAGCTGACAAACCACTCCCAAGAGTTTGATGCCATACTTGCTATCGGCTTTGTAAGGGTTAAAGCATGAAACGTATGTACAGATACATGTATTAAGCTGAAATGGTATGCTCTTCGTCAACCAGTGACCCATTCAATTCCTCACCTGAACCCTCTGGCACTTTCTCTTCATTTTGATCCCACAAATGAAGATGAAGTATCAACACTCTTCTCATCCTGCTACTCTACTACCTCTCCTCTTGATCCTATACCATTACAAAGAAGTAAAGCTCTGTCTCTAGTGCTTATCCCAACCTTAACTAACATCTGTAATCTCTCTCTACTGATATCGTTCCTTCACTGTTCAGGCATGCACTGATTACTCCCATTCTGAAAAAAACAAAATTCTGACCCTAACACTCTCTCAAACTATCGTCCCATCTCTCAGCTCCCATGTCTCTCCAAGCTACTTGAGAAACTTGCCTACACTCACCTCACACACTGAGTTAACTCGTATAACTTATTGGACCCACATCAATCAGGCTTTCGCTCCCAACACTCCACAGAGACAGCACTGATTAAACTAGTGAATGATCTGGTCACTGCAAAGTCTAAAGGCCATTACTCACTATTTATTCTTCTAGATCTCTCTGCTGCTTTTGACACTGACCACTCTCTCTTCTCATACAAATACTGCAATCCCTAGGTCTTCATGACACAGCCCTCTCTTGGTTCCTATCCTACCTATCTAATCGCTCTTTCAGTGTCCGTTTCTCTGAATCCACCTCCTCTTCGCTACCTCTTTCAGTTGGAGTACCGCAGGGCTCAGTCTTAGGTCCTCTGCTTTTCTCAATCTATACCTCATCTCTTGGGAAACTAATCAGCTCTTTTGGATTTCAGTATCATCTGTATGCAGATACTCAAATCTACCTATCCTCCCCAGATTTGTCACCATCTGTATTGGTCAGGGTCACTGAATGCGCCTCTGCCATTTCATCTTGGATGTCATCTCGCCACCTAAAACTTAACATTTCCAAAACATAGTTAACTGCTATTGGCCGGTGGAAATATAATTACCAACCTGATATTTCTATCACTGTTGCGAACTCTACAATCAGCCCTACACATCAAGCTCGCTGCCTAGGTGTCATACTTGACTCAGAATTGTCCTTTACTCCCCACATTCAATCTGTCTCAAAATCATGTTACATGCATCTAAGAAACCTATCAACTGCTGAAACCCTAATCCATGCTCTCATTATCTCCCGCATTGATTATTGCAATAGTCTTCTTACTGGTCTTACTAAGAAGAGACTCTCACCATTACAATCCATTCTGAATTCAGCTGCGAGGCTAATTCCTCGTTAGACGCTGATAGTCTGCAGACCCACTTTGTCAGTCCCTCCATTGGTTACCTGTATTCTACCGTATTCAATATAAAATACTGTTATTTACACACAAGGCTGTTAACAATACTACACAAACATACATCACTTCACTTATCTCAGAATATCTCCCAACCTGGCTCCTTCGTTCTTCACAAGATCTACATCTCTCATCCACACTCATTACTTGCTCCCATGCATGATTACAGGACTTTCTTCGGGCTGCACCCGCTCTGTGGAATGCCCTACCACATACAATAAGACTCTCCTCTAATCTTCAAACCTTCAAGCGTTCCCTGAAAACTCACCTATTCAGACAAGCTTATCAAATTCCAGAACCACTCACATTACCTTCATAGCTTTCCTATCCAAGTATACCCTCACAGTACAGTCCACCCCCCCACATATTTTCTTTCTTCACTCTCCTTTCCCCTGAATCTGGTTCATCACTGCTGTGATGTGATATCATGCAGCCCACAAGGAACCTTTACAATCTGGTGAACTGTGCAATAGCTAGCACCTTTCCTTGTGTATCAATTCCTATTTCCCCATAGATTGTAAGCTTGCGAGTAGGGCCCTCCTCCCTCTAGGACGTTTTTTTTACTCTGTTTTGTTTTCTAATTGTGTCCAGTTGTAAAGCGCAACGGAATTTGCTGCGCTATATAAGAAACTGTTAATAAATAAATTAACTTTGCCAATTCACTGAGCACATGTGAACAAATTATGAAGAAAGCACCTGAACGGTGTTGTGCTTTAGTTCTATTTTAGGGGTTCACTATGGTATGCCGGCGGTCGGGCTCCCGGCGACATACCGACAGTGTGGCGAGCGCAAATGAGCCCCTTGCGGGCTCGCCACGCTACGGGCACGGTTCTCCCTCCAGGGGGGTCGTGAACCCCCACGAGGGAGAATAAGTGTCGGTATGCCGGCTGTCGGGATCCCAGCGCCGGTATACTGTGCGCCGGGATCCCGTCAGTCGGCATACTGAAGACCACCCCTATTTTAGTACTGTCTGTAACAGTGTTGTATGTGACTTGGAATATGTATTAACTTATTATGTTTAACAACTCTTTAAAAAGCTGTGCTTGTCACCTGGGTTATATAACCCATTTTTATTGCATTATTACACTTGCTGTGTGCTGATAATCTGTGTACTGATAAGCTGTGTACTCCACTCCTGACCTTGCATCGTAAGCACTTCCTGGAATAAGCGATCTGATTGAACATGTGGGAACGAGACCTTTTTATAGATCATTAGTTCTTTGTATACAAGTACTGCATGCACTAATAAGAACATACAGCTAAACCTATTGCAAATTAATTACTGGCAATGTGCTGCAGCATGTTACTGCCAATTACTGTATCCCAACATTGCAAATCGTCCTGTGCCACACCTGTTTGATGTGATGACCATGTTCTGGGACTCGGGCACTGTTACTTATCGACATTTCCAACATGGCAATTTCACAAGGTGCATAAGATCCTAACAATGTTACAAGTGGTTAATGTAGGATTTGGTCACCCTTGGATCTCCCTGTGCCACGTATGCATCCAAAACTCTACACAACTGTTCTACAGCTGAGCAGACTTAAGTGGTTCTCGTTGGCTGTAATGTGGGAATGGCTTGTGGTTGGGCTGGGGCAAGAACGCAGGCTCTTCCGCCTTCAGAAAGAGAAACGTTTAAATCCTTTTATTCTTAATTATGTATATTTAAATGCTCCATTTTGTGGGATCTTCAGAAAGGGTTCTGTGTAACATCCTGCCAAGCTCAAGCAACTAGGTGACATCTTTCACTTCAGTGCCACATCATCTGTCTCCTCTCCTTTTGCGTTTTTCCTGGTTACATTGCGCCATTGCTCTTGCTGTATTACCATGGATTGGAGACGGGCAGCATCACCAGTGACTATTATAAATGGATGTTTTCACCCATACCAGTGACGGCTTAAAATGTCCTTTATCTTCTATTAAGCTTTTTCCTAATGTAACTGTAATATAGCCACTAGTGGTGTTTATATAGCTATAAGTTTACATAGTAGGATAAAGTTTGTGGAATGTACACTTCAATCCGCTCACTGTGGGATAGTGCCGTTACGCAGTTTTATTTCATTTTTATTCTTCAAATATATACTGTATATGTACGTAAATGATTTTGCCTTATCTTGCATAGAGATCAGGGAGGGTGTTTGTTCATTTGCCAAATAGAATGGGCTATATTGGATGTTTTTGCACTCCCCTGTCCTTATTGTTTTGCTTTTGAAAGCCTGCTAAAGAAGCAAGTACGGTGTGCCTGCACTGCCATGACACCAGAGCGGGCCTCCTGTTTTTATCTAATCCTATATTTAGCAGACTGCTATTTACGTTGTTTGTGTTCTCGAGTTTAGCTCTGGGCAGCTCAAGAGCCGATCACCCCCGGCGGGCCCCTTTTTGTGTCTTATTCATTATTGCTATCTAAACCACTAGCCTAATTAGACCGGAATACATATGGCTTCCCGGCAGATAGGATACTGGCCGTCATTATTCCTACAGCATCCTGGCCGCCAGAATGCAGCCAACGGGGCGAGCGCCGAGAGTCCCCTGGTGAGCTTGCTGCACTCGCCACGCTGTGGGCACGGTGGCTCGCTGCGCTCGTCACAGGCTCTAGTCCCACTCTGTGGGTGTCACAGACACCCATGAGTGGGAATAAGCCCCTGTGAGCTGGTATGCTGGTGGGATTCCAGCGTCTGTATCCTGAACGCTGGGATCCCGACAGCCATCAAATTGATTGAGAACCATTGGTCTAATGGGAGGCAAACTGTGTGCTGTGGCTCCCTGGGCTTCCTTGGAACACTTGCAGGGGTGCCTTGGATTGGTGGGACCAATTCAAATTATGGTGAAATTAATAGGCAAAACCCAGTGCTGACGGCTGTCTGTCTATCGTAAAAAAAAAATCAAGTGTGGACAAACGGAAGCAAATCTTATTTATCTTGTGGAGATATATATGTATATTTTAGGATAAATTTGTTTCTTTTTGAATTTTAGTTCAGTGTTCTATTTTACTGTGCCGAAGCTTAACATCCTCAAACATTAAAGTTCCCATATTCCCTTAGTTTTGATTCCTGTAAAGATGCTTCCATTGGGAGTCTGTTATCCCCTGTGTTCACATGGCTCCCTATGGGTGCGCCAATTTCCTACCAAGGTACAAAAATATTCGAGTAGTTGAACTGAAATTCTATTTAGAAGTGCCACTTTGTGTAGTAGCTGATAAATTCTGAATGTGAAGTGCGATGTAAAAAATGTTTGCGATATTGAAGGTGATTGAAAAATACACTTTAAAATGGACCATTGTCTTGCGATGTATTGGACTGCAAGCTATGGTTTCCAGTCATCTTGGCCAGTGTCACAAACCGCAATGGCCTTTTTAATCATCAAGCTTTATGGCCAGACTGTGCAACTCTGACACTTGTATTTGTATATTGCTATTGTATTCTGCATATGTGAATAGCACCTAAGTTTGGAGACTTATGTTTAGTGTAGTAACTGAGATATTGTAAGCCTAGGGTAGCTGTTCCTTGCCCATGCCACCTGAAATAACCTCCTGAAACATGAATAATGCCTGTAGAACGTCTGACGCACACTACATTACTTTGCAGCTTTGTAGCAGCTGTGCAAGGGCCTCTGTTGGCTTTGGCAGAACTGTACAGGTGCCCCCTCCCTGTCCTTAACTGTATACAAATCTGCATGCCTCCACCTTCATGAACAGTCCCTACCCTTGTTCAGATCATTGCAGGCTTACAGCAGCAAAGGCCAAACCTATCACTATAGTTCAGGAACTCTGTCACAATCCTCTGTACGAGTTTCCACTTGTATTGTTTTGGGTTGTGCCATTTTATTTATGTGTGTTCAAAAGTGCAAATTTAGCTTGCAACAGTGTAATTGCATGGTAGGCTTGACATGAGTTATGGTGATAGAATACCCGTTTCAGGCACTCTGATACTTGTTGCATTAAGCAGTTAGAAAACGCCAATTGTAGTGGTTCTAATCGGACTTTTTACAGACCCTTTTTTTTTTTTTTTTTTTGTGTAATGTGCAGGAAAGGAAATGTTCATGTTCTATGTTTCTGCGCCCCTCCTTCCTTTTAAAAGGTTTGCCTTATCCAGTGTATGCTTTTTCCCCCCAATCCTGCAACCCTACATAATGCTACCTGGCAACGTAAAGGTACTACCTACAGTTGGTAAGGGAGGGGTGGCAGTGACTAATTTTGGCTTGCATACATTTATACCCCTTTTAGACTGACAATAGCCGGGTGCTTCCCAGGTGCGACCCGGCTTGAGACCCCTTCAGACTTGCAGCCCGACCCGGCATATTACCGGGTTGGTGACATCACCGCTGACGCTACTGGAGGCGGTGCTTGGAGATAAGCATCTCCAAGCACCGCCTCCTCCTATGCAGAGAACGGGTGCTGGATCCCCTTGACCCTTCATACCCATTCACACTGCACCGCATCCCGGGACAATCCCGGATTCAACCCTGGTCGACACCTGGGATGAAATGTCGGGACACTCGTCCCGGGATATTCTTACAGAACCCTTTCACACTGAGCAAATTCCTGGGTTGATGTGTGCATGTGCAATAACTCGGGAAATTTTTGTCAGTCTGAAAGGGGTATAAGAGGAAATGTTATCTGGGAAGACAAAAGAACATTAGGGTCTCAAATGGGATATGTATAGCAGGGATGGTCGCAGAACAAATAACTTATTTTGGTAGAAAAGTGTATGTATGTATGTATGTATGTATGTATTTATGTATGTTCGTTCATAAATCCACTTTAACTATAGCCGGTGATATTGAGCTTCTGCTTGCCCTCCCTCCAAAACGGGTTACATTTTATAAACTTATCCTTCATGAAGGCTGCTACCTAACCCTGGATAATTCTTTTATTCAAACCAAGAGAGAATTGTCAGTTTCCAGCCAGAGATGAGTCTGAACTGGTCCTTTAATAAGGCACCACACATTGCCCGTACTTATCCATTGATAACCTGCTGAACGCTGCCTTGTTCACTAAATCTGCTACACTGGAGTCTGACTCTGCAGTACAATCTCTGACTGTGATGAAATCCTTTGGGACAATCTCCAGGCAGGATGCCAAATTCCCTATAAACCGGGCCTTATTTTTAAGCCCGTTTTTCCCGATGCACTCTACTCTCCCTGGCAAAAGTTTGTCTTCCTTAAAACTCAGAAATGCAACACACGCTCTTTTAGTCGGGCTTTTGGAAAGCCGCCAATGTCGTCCACAACAGCTGTACCGCAAACATCCAGCTTCTAATGGACTAGGGAACTTTAGAGCATTTAAGGCGTTAACAGGTCTTGGGTAAACAGAAGTGGCAGAAGGTTGCGTGTCTTCCTGTGGATGAAGTCTGTGCACTGTGAAATGGCAGGAAAAATAAATGAATGTATTCAAATTCTTTGCCTCTAATTTGTAGCGCCAACAGAATGCATAGATGCTAAACTTCCAGTATTGAGATGTAAGAATCTTAAGGTGGGTACACACTGGTCGATATATATCGCGGGTCCGTCGGCCAGTGTGTTCGGGCGATATGTCTGTGAACTCCGTCATTCAGACATATCGCGTCGGCCCTGCAGCACAGCCAACGGTCAATATATCTACCGATATATTGGCGCATCGCTGTGTGTGTACGGGCGACCAGCCGGCCGTCCGTACACGTGCTGCGGCGGCCGTCGGTGATTGACAGCTGAACTGGGCGGGCATGTGTACACGCCCGCCCAGTTCATAACGTCAGTCCCCGATGCATCGGGCAGTGTGTATGCACAACACACTTCCCGATCCGTCCATAGATATATCTGTCGATCAATTGATCGGCAGATATATCTATCAGTGTTTACCCACCTTTACACTATAAACATATTTATGAATTATCAGTACTTTATGCAGTGTACTGTATAAAATGTATATTTGGATCAGTTGGTTTACAGTGCTGTTTGGTTTTTATGCATTTGACATGCAGACACATTCCTGCTTTCCTTAGTGTCGAAAAATGTAAATTTTATTGTGTGTGTGTGTGTTTTTTTGTTTTTTTTCTTGGCCTTTGGTGTCTTGCAATCTTTGAAAAGCATGCTCTGTCAGTAACTAGCCCAAGTCTCAATTTATATATAAATGTGTGTTGGGTTTTTTGTTTTTTTTTGTTTTTCCCTGTAAGCATATTCTGAGAAACTCATACAAATTCCTTACATTCCTGCTGAAGCTGAGCATTTGTAAATATATTGAATATTACGGAGGGGTTATGTTGTGGGGTTTTGTTTGTTTTCCCCTCTCCCAGTGTCCAAAATGATTTGGTTGTTAGAGGGACTGGGGGGTAAACCAGGGTATATAGTTCATTTTTGGCATTGTTAATTTGTTAGTGGAGTTGCACCCTTTTTTTTTTTTTTTTTTATGGCACTTGTAAAATTTAAAATTGTGAGTAGGATTCTAGATGAGCAGCCCTTTCACACGAATTGGTAGCAAAATTAATCTCTAGTGTTTTCAATGATCTTTGCTTTTTTTGGGGTAAATGAGGGGTGTGGGAGGGAATTACTGCACCCTAAATTAGGTGTTAAAGGATTTGCTTCAGAAATAATTTTTTTTTTATTCTCTTCTATCTTTCCTACGCAGATGCAGCAGTTGTTTTATGAGAACTACGAGCAAAACAAAAAGGGTTATATTCGGGACCTGCGGAACAGCAAGATTCACAGAGCCATCACTTTACACCCGAACAAGAGTCCTCCATACCAATATCGACTGCACAGTTACATGCTGAGCCGCAAGATAGCAGAGCTGCGTTACCGCACAATTCAGCTCCACCGAGAGATTGTCCTGATGAGCAAGTACAGCAACACAGAGGTTCGCAAGGACGATCTACAACTGGGAATTGCGCCGTCTTTTATGCGGTTCCAACCACGCCAACGGGAGGAGATCCTAGAGTGGGAATTTCTGACCGGCAAGTATTTGTATTCAGCTGCTGATGGGCAACCTCCTAGACGTGGGATGGATGCGTCACAAAAAGTAGCTCTTGATGACATAGTCATGCAAGTCATGGAAATGATTAATGCCAATGCCAAAACTCGTGGACGTATTATTGACTTTAAAGAGATCCAGTATGGATACCGCAGACTCAATCCCATGTATGGAGCAGAATACGTTCTAGACCTGCTCCTGCTATACAAAAAGCACAAAGGCAAGAAAATGACTGTACCAGTGAGGAGACATGCCTACCTCCAACAAACATTCAGCAAGATTCAGTTCATGGAACATGAAGAGATTGATGCTAAAGAGTTGGCTAATAGAATAAACCAGGATTCGGGATCCTTATCTTTCCTCTCAAACTCGCTTAAGATGTTTGTTCCTTTTCAGCTCACTGCCTCAAGGGTTGAACACAAAGAACCCAAAGAAAAGAAGGTCAGCATATTGGTTCCATTGTCTGGTCGCTTTGAAATGTTTAGTAGGTTCATGGCTAACTTTGAAAAGACTTGCCTCATTCCCAACCAAAATGTGAAGCTGGTTATTTTGCTTTTCAATTCTGATGCCAACACTGAGACAGAAAAACAAGTAGACCTCATGAGAGATTATCGTGTTAAATATCCAAAGGCGGATCTGCAAGTCTTACCTGTGAGCGGGGAGTTCTCCAGAGCTTTGGCCTTGGAAGTTGGATCATCTCAGTTTAGCAATGACTCTTTGCTTTTCTTTTGTGATGTGGATTTGGTGTTTACCACAGAGTTCCTTCAGCGCTGTAGGGCCAACACCATTCTAGGGCAGCAAATATATTTTCCAATTATATTCAGCCAGTATGATCCAAAAATTGTTTATGCTGGACAGGTTCCCAGCGACAACCATTATGCATTCACACAGAAGACTGGTTTCTGGAGGAACTATGGCTTTGGAATTACCTGTGTTCACAAAGGAGACCTTATACGTGCTGGAGGCTTTGATGTCTCTATTCAGGGATGGGGACTAGAGGATGTGGACCTTTTTAATAAAGTGGTACAAAGCGGTTTAAAGACTTTTAGAAGTGAAGAAGTGGGTGTGGTCCACATACACCATCCAGTGTTTTGCGACCCCAATCTTGATCCTAAACAGTACAAAATGTGTTTGGGATCCAAAGCTTCTACTTACGGTTCCACCCAGCGGTTAGCTGAACTATGGCTTGAGAAAAATGACCCTACATTTGGTAAAGCCATTCATACAAATGAGACTGTGAGGACATCCTGATAAGCCAGCGCAGCTGGCATTTTTAAGACTCCTTTTCATAGCCATCTAATTTATTTTTTCAAATGTTTTTTGTTATTTTTGTTTTTTATCATAGTTATGATGTGACAGTCTTTAGAAAGGTCTGTCTTATGAAGAGCTGACTGAGCTTTTCGGACAAAAACAAATGTGATCAGTATTTGCCTTTTAGCCATTGCAATATGACAACTTGAAGTATCGTTATGATCAAATCCCTGTGTTCTCACATTCCATGAAGTCTGGTCTTCAATTCTATCCCCACCACACCTATTGCAAACAAGGTAATGTGGCCGGTAGACACTGCACTGTACCTGGCACATCCACAATTTGTTTGCCCTGATACTGGCCCTTCATATTTGTAACATTGTTACAAATCTTCTTTTGGAACTTTTAATTATTTATTAGGTCTGGAGAGAAGAAGCAGACTTTATTTGGAACAAAGCATTCCTTTTTATTTTTAACGTTAGGATCTTTTTGATTGCACTCTGGCAATTGTATGGAAAGTCTAATTTCTTTTTGATTGGTCATTTTAATGCATTTGAGTGGTTCTTCCTTTTTGTAGTGTTTGTGTGTTTTTGTTTTTGTATTTTTTTTTTTTTTTTGTTCTTAAAAGCCTCCTAAAAATAAATAAAATGTCTATCAAATAAGTAGCAAAAAATGTAAAGATTAGGTTTTTTTGGTAAGGCCATTTGTTCCTTTTCCTTAATTTACAGGTTTTTATAGTGTGTGTGTGTGTGGTTTTTTCTGTTTTTTTTTTTTTTTGTTTTTTTTAGTTACGTCCCAATTTTATTTTCTTGGTTCATAACTTATTGTAGGGCTACATAGTGTGTATCGTACCTTTTAAAGAGGACAATTGGCAGTGCCCATAAACATGCCATCAGCTTCTAGTTATTTTAACTAGTACATTTTATGATAACCTGTTCTGGTTGCTATGGGTAACTTATTGTCCCCTTTTTAGAAGGTTTGATTTCCTCACAGTAGATAGTTCTGTGCGTGTGTGCACACACTCCTGTACTGTTGA
This sequence comes from Pseudophryne corroboree, assembly GCF_028390025.1. Lineage (NCBI taxonomy): Eukaryota > Metazoa > Chordata > Amphibia > Anura > Myobatrachidae > Pseudophryne > Pseudophryne corroboree. Next base: position 203,993,235 of record NC_086449.1, read on the forward strand.
AGGGATACTTGACCACGTGTGCCAGTGTTGATTCCAATTCTAGGATTGCCATGGTACACTGCAGGGTCTGTATGTTACAGCCCCATGATGTGTCCTTGTTTATACTGGAATCCTGCCACTAAAGCAGCTTCTGATTTTGTTCCTCCCGCTGCCCCCGCCCACCCCACCCCACCTCCCCTGTTTTTTTTTTCAAATTTGTTTATTTGGACCAAATATTTGCACATACCCAACAAATCAGGTTTCTGTCTACATTTTAAAATAGTTTTTTACAAGTGCCTTACCTCCTGTGTTAAACGGACAGCTGCCTATCCAGACCATGTAAGGACCAATTCACCAGGTATCTGTTACCAACATGAGGAATGTACCCTAGAATCATGTTAGTAGGTAACTTCAAAGTGTTAGTTCAAACTTTTGTTTTCTCTTCAGAAATTCTGCTAGATGTCTCAGTGCCTTACGTGCCCTTCTCTTCTTCTGCAAGGGGGCTGTGCAGTGGATACAAGGCACTGAACCGTTGTACCAAATACATCTTATAAACTCTCGGATCAGAGTTCTGTGTCTTCAGGTTTCATCCTTCCATTCAGTCTCCTGTTTGTTGGGTTGGGAGATTAGTGCGCTACGGACTGTTTTAAATTATTTGGTTTTGTCTTTTTGTTGAATCCCTCCCCAAAGATGACGTTTTGATTACATAAAATGTTTAATAAAATGTTCAATAAAAAGAGTCTCAATTTGTTTTTAAAATAAATAGAAGCACATCTCAGAAATTTGGTTGTACAGGTCTTCCTGTCAGCTCTTAAATAATGCTGTACGTATTTGCTTTTCATGTGTAACACAGGGCTCTAAACACGTGGTTTTGATGCCTTCAGCTCTGCTCCATTCATTGGTTTATATGCAAACCTGAAATGCTGGATACACAGGGGAAGTAGTTAGTTTCCTGGCGGTCAGGATACAAATGCCAGAATCCTGACAGCCAAGGGAATCCCGGCGATCGGAATCCCCACTTGGAGGTGGTATAAATTAGTGGGCCAGAAGTGTGGCAAGTGCAGCGCGCTCGCCGTCGGGATTCTGGCGTCGGTCTTTTGACCGCCAGGATTCCCGACCGTCAGGATCCCATACTGACTCTATACACAGACCTCACTGACATCGATTATAAGCACTGGTTGGATAGTATCATTTGTTTTCCCCGTTATTAAATGGTCACAATGTGAGTTGCAGTTCTGCATTTGAGAGTTAGGGGCAAAGCAAGATGAAAGGATACCATACAAACCACTGTATTTCACCATTTAGCAGGTGAGGTTAACTTAAAATAGTAATCAGTCTTCTCCCACTCTAACAGAAACGCCTGTATTATTGGTTATTGTTGCAGCTAGTCTACAAAACTGGTAAAAGAAAATCTAAATTTAATTATTTTTTTTATTTTTTTTTTTTCCATTGAAACAGTTTAAATATTGGTGCTGCCTGTATAGATAATAACTTGCTATGGAAGCATTTGTAAGTCTGCTTGTTCAGTACAATTGCCACAGTTTCTCTCTTCCCCATATTGTCTATATGGGGAGATTGCCTAGTGGTAACTGAACTGGTGTTTAGCCTCAGTAGAGTAGGGACAGGTCGGAGGTATAACTGAAATTTGTTGATATAATGTATGCCTTTGCTAGTGCTATATTAAACTCATTAATCAAAGGTAATGTTTTGAACTTGGTGTACACCTAAATACAAATTGCTGGGTGCAGTATAGTCTGTAGCAATTATTTTAGACTTTACAATGTTAAAGGTAAAAATGTACTGTAAATATGTACCTGCATGGAATTGGGCAGCACCAGGCACACCCCCACTGATGAGTCTCCCATCAATGTTGGACGAGAAGTGTTGTGGCCTGGGTAAGCTTAGGGCCAGAGCGGTTTGATGTACTAGTATATTAACTTTTATTAACCTAATTTCCCAAAAACTTTTACTTTGATATTTATCTGCAGCTTATCCGAAGAATAAATATAGGGTGACGCAAGTTTTCTTTCACATTGGAGGAGAAAAATACATTTGGTAGCGTCAGTAGCTGTTCAGGAAACCACAGGCTGATTCCCATGCTAGCTGCTTGCAATTTACTGGCGTCGAGGTGGGCTCTTGGGAATCCCTGGTTTGATCACACGTCAACACAGATTAATTGTATAAACCATGTCCAAAAACTTGCAAGCCAAACACATGCAGCTGAAAGCATTAGCACTAACTGCTAGAGCACAAAACAGAATGGGATTTATTTTAACCTGCGTTAAAATGCAGGTCAGGGTGAATGTCTGGATAATCAAGCCAAACAAATCATAGCTCATTAGTGTGTACAATAGGCCTGGCCAACCGGTGGCTCTCCAGCTGTTGTGAAACTACACATCCCAGCATCCCCTTCCACAGTTCTAGCGTTCCCTAATGGCAAAACTGTGGCAGGGCATGCTGGGACTTGTAGTTTTAAAACAGCTGGAGAGCCACAGGTTGGCCAGGACTAGTGTAGAAATATAGCTTTTTTTTTTTTTTTGTTGTACTTGGTGGTAGTTATTGACACATTACTGAATACTACAGATACATTTACATCAGATTTTTTGTAAAGGCACTTGTGATGTGATCAATCTACTTCTATATTAAATCATTTTCAAATATCTTACTGCAATATGTCAGTCACTGTCATGATGGGATACTTTGACTTATGCACTCTATGATAATACATAAGGTACACTTTATGTAATAAGGAGTGGCTGCAGTCACAGGACTGCATACTTGTCCATATATATATATTGTACAAACTTTCTAGAATGCCACAAATTGTAAAACTGCCACGTTGCCTTGGTTTAGTAAAAAAAAATGCTTAGTTTAATGCCCTCCTTATTTGAAAAAGAAAATGTGCCGCTCACAAAGACTTGTATAGCAGTCAGAATGCATTATCCAAATGCACTATAAAATACATTGTTAAACCTCATAGAAAGTGATGCCATATTTCTGTATGGTTAGTACTTTGCACTGGTTCCTTTTTTATTTACAAATAAGGGAGACCTTGGTATCGTAATTGAAACATGTAGGCTGTTAGGTAAACTTTTAAAGTATAAATTAATTTTGTCTGCAGATTTACAAAAAAAAAAAAAAAAAGGACAAATGCTGCTTTCACTATTCCAACCCCTGTGCTGTAGAATCTCAGCTTTACCCAGATGAAAGCTATTCCTCCAACAATAGGCCTTGGTGGGTTTACTTGTCACTGGTTTAGGCCTCAAATTTCAAATGCTGTGTGGTGCAAACCTAATCAGAAACACCATGCCAACAGAAGTGTGGCAGTGGCTGCATTATATGGGGATGCACGGGTTTAATACTTACGCAAGCAGAATTTTTCCACAGTGGTTTGTATTTAAAGTAAATTTCTCTATGTCCTAGAGGATACTGGGGTACCCTCTATGCTCCTCCTACCAGACTCTGTTTAGAAAATGTGCCCGGAGGAGCTGGTCACGCTTATGGAAGCTCCTGAAGAGTTTTCTACATTTATTTTGTTTATTTTCAGACAGGGCTGGTTGGCATTAGCCTGCCTGCTTCGTGGGACTTGGGCTAGGGGGGACGGCCCAACCTCTTGAATGGTTAATGGCCCCGTTCCCCGCTGCCAGGACACTGAGCTCCTGAGGAAACTATTCGCAAGCCCCACCACGACGAGCATACAGTCCTACAGAACGCCAACACACCTAACAGAGCCAGAAGAGTGGGGAGTACTAAGCTGGCGTCCCAACTAGCAGGTCGCCGGCCATTATGGTGGTAAGAGGGTATGGAGATGCACGGCTTCTAACGGGCGGAATGCATCTCCAGACACAAAGGATACAGCTGCGTCTCAGTACACTGTACACAGTACCCACACTGGCAAAAACAGCCTTAAAACTGTTTTCTCTCCATTTTAAGCACCAGATTACCTCAGCCAGTATAAAAAAAGCGGGAAGACCGTGCGCCATTGAAGGGGCGGGGCCTTCACTATGAGAGAATCCAGCAGCTCACCGGCGCCATTTTCCCTCTGCAGTTTACACAGACGATGACTGACAGGGACGCACAGCTCCACCGGAGAGACTCCAGATTACCTCAGCGGTACCAGGGGGTCATAGCACGCTAAGAATCGCTCCACCCCTGCTAAGTCCCCTATCGGTTTACTTAGTCTGCGACCTGGCTAAGCTTGGCATTAACGATAAGGGCGCGGTGGGGGCTGGCTCGAAATAACTGTCTCCATGAAGGGCTCTTTGTGGGTTAATTGTGCTTAACCTTTGCCTGTGTGTGCTGTCATATTTACATTGTCAGGCAAAGAGTGTGTTTCTTGTACAGCGGAGTGTCCCTTTTCACCAGTGGGCTCACTACTGGGTACTCAGAATAGCGTGGCTGAACCGGATTGGGTCACTTCCATTAAGGGACTGATCTCAAATAGTTCTACAAAGCTATCCCACAATGAGAAAGAGACGCAATACTTTAGAAATACTGTGGATGAGTTTATGAATAGAGACTCAGTCCGTCCCCAAACCAGCGTCTCAATCCCCTCCCATTTGTCCGCAGAAACTATCTCTGGCCCATATCCTGCAGTCTAACTCTGACGGGTTAGACATGGAGGGTGAGTTGGATTTGGAGGGGGGGGGATGCTACTCTATCACAGGGAATTAAAGCTCTTATAGAGCTATCGGAGATGTTCTGCAAATTCCAAATAAGGTGTCGGAGGAGTGTGAGGAATCTTATTTTAATGTAGAAAAGACGTCCTCAGTTACTTTTCCTGCGTCAAAGGTATTGAATACCCTATTTGAAGAACCGTGGGTTAATCATAAGAAATTTCAAATCCCTAAAAGGTTGCTCTCATCTTTTCCTTTTCCCATAGGGGATAGAAAAAAATGGGAAAATCCATAGATAGTGGAAACATCAGTCTTTAGGGCAGGCATTCCCAACCGCGGTCCTCAAGGCACACCAACAGTGCAGGTTTTTGTGATATCCAGGCTTCAGCACAGATGGTTAAATCAAAATAACTGAGCTACTAATTAAGTCACCTGTGTTCAAGCCTGGATATCACTAAAACCAGGACTGTTAGTGTGCCTTGAGGACCGTGGTTGGGAATGCCTGCTCTAGGGTGTCACGTAAAATTGTATTGCCTGTCCCTGGTGCAGCCTCCCTAAAAGATATGGCTGATCATAAAATTGAGACTATTCGCACCACCACTATGGCAGTGTCAGCACGCAGGTGCTCGTGGCTACGCCAGTGGACTGCTGATGCGGACTCCAGGAATGGTGCGGAAGGCCTACCATTCACAGGAGAGGCCTTCTTTGGAGATGAACTAGACAAATGGATCTCCACAGCTACTGCGGATAAGTCTACGTTGTTCCTTCCGCAGCTCCCCCAGCCAAGAAAGCTTATTCCGCTTCAAATTTACAGTTCTTCGGACAGCCAAGTTTTAAGGGAAAATCCAGAGGCGCTTCTTCATCTTCCAGAGGTGCGCAAGGTAAATCACGCAAACCACCAGCTGCATGTGCTCAGGAGCAGAGATCAGGCTCTGCTTCCTCAAAGCCTTAAGCATGATGGACAACCAGGCATGGAGGGCTGTTAGGGGGGAGCCCGACTACAATTCTTAAGTCACATCTGTTTAAGTTCGTGCTGGGATCCCTGGGTCATAGATCTTATTTCCCAGGGATACAGACTGGAGTTCCAGACCTCCCACCTCACAGATTCTATAAATCAGGCTTACCAGCTTCACAAGAGGCAAGTATAACTTTACAGCAGGCCATCCAAAAACTGGTAGACTCAAGTCATTGTTCCTGTTCCACCTCATCTACACAACAAGCGATACTATTCCAACTTGTTTAGTAGTACCGAAACCGTACGGTTCAGTACGACCAATTCTGAACCTCAAGTCCTTGAATCCGTTCTTAAGTGTTCAAGTTTAAGATGGAGTCTCTGAGAGCTGTGATCTCAGGTCTGGAGGAGGGGGAATTCCTTGTGTCTCTGGATATCAAGGATTCGTACCTTCACATTCCGATCTGGCCGCCTCATTAGTTTTATCTATGGTTTGCACTACAGGACTGTCACTACCAGTTCCAGGCCCTGCCATTTGGTCTCCACGGCAGTGGTTTCCAACCTTAATTGGGGTGTGAGCTACTTTTGGGGGAAAAAAACCTCTGAAAGAGCTATCCCCTCCCCCCCCCCCCAATGCGTGCGCATTCCTGTGGGTGTGGGCTCGCAACAGTAGTACCCCCCACAGTGCCAGATACACAAGTAATGCCCCCCGCAGTGTCAGATACACAAGTAATGCCCGCCCCCCCCCCCCCCCCCCCCCCCCCCGCAGTGTCAGATTACCCGCTGACCTCTCCGACAACGCAGCCATTTAAAATATGGAGTGGACCGCCAGCCAATCAGGAGCCCGTGAGCTCTTATTGGCCGGCGGTCCGCACTATATTTTCAAATGGGTGCGCGGTTGGAGATGTCAGCAGTGCAACTGCGGGTACTTCAGAGCGGGGAGAGACGCTGTGGCCGCCGATAGCTACCTAGGAAGCGGTGCCGAGCTACCAGTCGCTCGCTGCTCCATGGTACCGAGGGTGTTCACCAAAGTGATGGCAGAGATGATGATTCTCCTTCGCAAGCAGGGAGTGAACATAATTCCGTTCCTGGACGATCTTCTGATAAAGGCACCGTCCAGGGAGAGGTTGCTGGACAGCATAGCCCTCTCAACCAAACTTCTCCAGGATCACGTGTGGATTCTGAACCTTTGGAAATCTCACCTAGAGCCAACACAGAGGCTCCCATTCCTGGGAATGATTCTGGACATGGAGTCGCAGAAAGTGTTCCTTCTGTTGGAAAAGGCATTGGTAATCCAGTCGATGGTTCGGGATGTCCTGAAGCCAACCCGGATATTGGTGCTTCTATGCATTCGACTTCTGGGGAAAATGGTGGCCTCTTATGAGGTGCTTCAATACGGAAGGTCTCGCGCAAGACCCTTCCAGCTCGATCTGTTGGACAAATGGTCCGGATCGCATCTTCACATGCGCCAAAGGATCAGTCTGTCGCCAAAAGCCAGGATGGATCTCACTTCTGTGGCGGCTACAGATTTCTCACCTCATCGAGGTTCGGAATTCAGGACTGGATCCTGTTAACCACGGACGCAAGCCTCAGAGGTTGGGGAGTAGTCACCCAGGGGGTGCAGTTTCAAGGAAGATGGTCAAGTGAGGAAGTCACCCTTCCAATCAACATTCTGAAACTCTGGGCCATGTACAACGCCCTTCTGTAGGCCTCTTATCTTCAGGATAGAGCCATTCAGGTCCAGTTGGACAGTGTGACGTACATAAACCGACAAGGCGGAGCGAAAAGCAGAGCAGCAATGTCAGAGGTGTCAAAAATTCTCCTCTGGGCAGAAAAAAACGCTGTGGCATTGTCGGCCATCTTCATTCCGGGAGTAGACAACTGGGAAGCAGACTTCCTCAGCAGACACAACCTGCACCCGGGGGAGTGGGGCCTTCACCCAGATGTGTTCAGTGCTTGACACGTCGGTGGGGATATCCACACATCGACATGATGGCTTCTCGTCTCAACAAGAAGCTCAAGCGGTATTGTTCCAGGTCGAGAGACCCACAGGCAGTGGCGGTGGACGCTCTGACGACTCCATGGGTCTTTCAGGTGGTGTACGTGTTTCCTCCACTTCCTCTGATCCCAAGAATTCTCAAAAGAATAAAAAGGGAAAAGGTTCAAGCAATTCTCATTGCTCCGGACTGGCCAAGATGGACCTGGTACGTGGACCTCCTGGAGATGCTCCTCAAAGATCTGTGGCCTCTACCTCTTCGCGAGGATTTTCTGCAACAGGGGCTGTTCGTCTATCAGGCTTTACCACGGCTACGTTTGACTGCATGGAAGTTGAACGGCTGATTCTAGCCAGAAGATGGATCCCTAACAAAGTTATCCCGACTATGATCCAAACCAGGAAGGGGGTAATGTCTAGACATTACCACTGTGTTTGGAAGAAATACGTCTCTTGGTGTGAAGGCAGAAAATATTCTGCTGTGGGATTTCACTTGGGACATTTCCTTCTTTTTCTGCAGGCAGGTGTGGATGTGGACCTACGGCTGGGCTTCATAAAAGTCCAGATTTTGGCCTTGTCCATTTTCTTTCAAATACTACTGGCTTCTCTCCCTGAGGTCCAGACCTTTTTGAAAGGCAACTTTTGGGATCTCAATTTGGTGCTGCAGTTCCTCCAGTCAGACTGGTTTGAACAGTTACAGGAGGTTGACGTAAAGTACCTTACGTGGAAGACTGTCACACTCTTGGCCTTGGCTTCAGCAAGACGTGTGTCAGAGCTAGGGGCGTTGTCTCACAAGAGTCCCTACTTAATTTTTCATGAGGACAGAGCTGAACTCAGAACTCATCAGCAATTTCTTCCTAAAGTGGTGTCCGCTTTTCAAATCAACCAACCTATTGTGGCTCCGGCTGTTACGGACACGTCTGCTACTTCAAAGTCTTTGGATGTTGTGAGAGCTTTGAAGGTGTATGTAAAGAGAACAGCTCGTCATAGGAAGTCCGACTTGCTGTTCATTCTATATGATCCCAATAAAATTGGGTGTCCTGCTTCAAAGCAGACAATTGCACGCTGGTTCAGGTTCACTATCCAGCATACTTATTCCAGGGCAGGTTTGCTGGTTCCAAAATCTGTACAGGCCCACTCTACTAGGTCAGTGGGTTCTTCCTGGGCGGCTCGTTTTTACAGCTCTGCCGAGTGGCTACTTGGTCTGGTTTGAACATGTTTGCTAAGTTCTAGAAGTTCGATACTTTGACCAAACCGAAGGTCCTCAGAGGCCAATCAGTTTTGCAGGAACCTCAGCTCTCTCCCCACCCGGTTTGAGAGCTTTGGTACATCCCCATGGTATTAAATGGAACCCCAGTATCCTCTAGGACGTAAGAGAAAATAGGATTTTAATTATCTACCAGTAAATCCTTTTTCTTGTAGTCCGTAGAGGATACTGGGCCCCCACCCGGTGCTTCGTTCTTCCTGCACGGTTACTTGTATTGTTGGTTCAGCTGTAGCTGTTCCTGTTTAAAGTTGGGTTAGCATAGCTTTCCACTGTTTGTGTGCGCTGGTTCGGAATCTCACCACCATCTTTCTATCCTTCTCTCAAAGTATGTCCGTCTCCTGAGGCACAGTTGCCTAGACTGAGTCTGGTAGGAGTGGCATAGAGGGAGGATTCAGCCCACACAATCAAATTCTTAAAGTGCCCATGGCTCCTAGTGGACCTGTCTACACCCCATGGTACTAAATGGAACCCCAGTATCCTCTACGGACTACGAGAAAAGGATTTACCGGTAGTTAATTAAAATAACCTCTTCCTTCTTGTACGGAAGGGTGTGCAGGTGTGTTGTTCTCGCCTGTTTATGGCTCTCTATGATGCTCCTGCCTTGAACTTTGGAAAAACAACTGATTTGCCTGAGCCAGGAGCCGGGGATATATGGACGGGCCCGTTGCATGTTGGGAGGCTGAAAGCTTTGACCGATTAGTGCAAATCCTCTGTTGCGTCGTCATATTCCAATGTTATCCTGTGGACTTAGGAGAAATACCGTTATCAATGGAAGTTCTTACCATAACGAATATATATCATTAGTTGAGGTTAGCTAGCTTATAGGCTTATGCATATTGTGTGTATAATAAATAAATCTAATAAAATAATAAATATTTCAAGCTTTTTGCTTTTGACATGCATCATGAATGTGTAAATTCCTTAGATGTGTAGAGACTGCGAACGAAAAAGCACCCCCAGAAGGTGTGTGAGGTGACTCCCTTCTCTTATAGTGTGTGAGAAATTTCCCAAGCTGTCCTACAAAATAGATGTGACACAGTCATGCCACTAAGTTTTCAAGGAAAATAAATTTATTTGACTATTTGTGCTTCACACACCATGGCAGCTATCTATGGATAGGTTGTACCCAAGCAAAACATGAAACAGAGTGAGGGTTACATATAATTAACAACAAGTGAATAGAATTGCAACAAGAATTCATACTGAGTAACTGAAATATTTTTCCTTCTAAAACGGGCACTGCTGAAAATTCTCACATCCTAGAGTTGGGGGGGCCTGGTAAAAAGTGTAGTGGGGGGTGGGGCAATTAATTTGTTCTGGACGCTCATTAAGTATAGCATTTGTCACTCACTAATAGTTTGCCAACTATTCGTGGTGAAATCCAATCTAAAGTTGTGGTGCATAAACCACAGACTTTTTGCACATTTCTTGTCGTCACCTCAGGAGGCTGCAAGTAGAAATGTGCTGTGTTAGCACCTGCAAAGAGCAACAATTTAGTTGCTCAGTCAGGGTCCGGGGTCGGGAAGGGGTGCTGGGATTGTAGTACCAGGCCCAGACAGAGAGGGGGCTCACCTCTGCAGCTGCAAATGAGGATATCTGTATAGAAATGTCCTCAACAAAATGGCCACTGCTGTGGAGGAGACAAAAAAAATTACAATATGGACAAACAAATATATAGGAACACAAGGAATCTTGTTAACGTAAGTGAGAGAGAAGGCAACATTATGTCTGCAGGATCATGACAGACCAAGTAGCACACTGGGATACTGGTTGACAGCGGTGAGGTAGGGCTACGCTATCTATATGTGTGAAAGGGAGGTGGCTTGGGCAGGGCTGAGGTATAGGTGTGTGATACTCCTCTTGATGTATTGAATTATGTGTACCTTACTGGGTAAGGATGGATCGTTCTGCACTCTTGGTTTCCTTTGTCTACTTCCACCAAAGAGGTAAGGAGGATGGTCCAGGATATAAATTATACTTTATCGTGGGAATTATTTCTTTATTCAAGGAAATATTACATGTATTATAGGTAAATGAGGTAATCAATTACACATGTATAGCTTCACCAATTACAACAGTTACAAATGTAAGTGTTCACAATAATGTGTGTGTATAATATGTCTCACAGTACAAGTATAAATAAATATTCGTCAGGAACTACTTAAGCAAACAATGTATCATTACATTGCAACAGATATGAGACAATTAGTGAAATATGACAATATGTATTAAATAACCCTTTGTTAGAGGATTCAACTTTCCCTTTCCTATTAACTTGTGATGTCTATATAGGTATCTCTCTCTTTAGTCCTCTAGAAGATTAATATTGCACAATATTAGTTCCCTTAGAAGGAGTTTCACCTACTGCCCATGTATTCTTCATTCTTTGGTGCACATGTTGATTGTGATTTTTTATTTTTATTTTGGTAGGTATTTACTAAAGTTGAGTATTATCGGTAACCGAGATGGGGACCACTTTAAAGGTGATTTGCTGACGCGTGCATAACGTTTATATATAGAAGATATCTATATCGCTGACTGACCCTTGTTTAGGTAGATATAGTTACTCTTTGTAGAGCGCTGCTTGTTCCCATTTCACGATGTGGAATTAATAAATAAATATATATATATATATATATATATATATATATAATCACAAAACTCCCTTTCTGCGCTAATTAAACTCCGAGTACTAGGGTAGGGATATTTTTCAATAATTTGAACCGGCTGCCTTATTCCACTAGGTTCCCTGTTAAGGGGGATCAAACCAATAGATATACAGTAATAGTGTAATTGGCGCCTTGGGGCTGTTATAACACCCTTAATTATACAATAGAGCATAGATTCTCAAACTCTGTCCTCAGGACCCCACACAGTGCATGTTTTGCAGGTAACCCCACGGGTGTATTAATTACTCACTGACACATTTTAAAAGGTCCGCAGGTGGAGTTAATTATTTCACTTGTCATTCTGTGAGACCTGGAAAACATGCACTGTGTGGGGTCCTGAGGACCGAGTTTGAGAACCTGTGCAATAGAGTGACACAATGTCCAAATATAATCTTATTTAAAAAAAGCAATCAGTAGGTTCCAATATACAAATTTATAAAAAAAAATAAAAATCTGAAACTGTAATGGTATAAATGTTCATAAAACGTTCCATCCAGCATTAACATCCAGTGGCGGTCTACATAAGAGCAAGTGTACAGCTATTTCTTTCACAAACTCATTCTAAGATTGTAGACTGGAGGTCCCATCACAACAAGACTGATAATCCAACGTGTTTCGTCTCTCACAGAGACTTCATCAGGGGTATTTCTCATTTGAGTAGTTAACCTCAAAAGTCAGTAGATACGATTGCTCTGGGACACTTATATCGGTTAAAAATGAATCATCTAATGAATAGTACCACAAGACTTGTGATATTAGGACACACAGTACAAGATATTTGTGGTACAATACCATAAAGTCCATCAATTGAATCTGACTCCCTGAGTATCACATGCAGAGTTTTGAAATTGACCAGGTTGGAAATGATAGGAATCATTTGTCGATTCTGAGTCCATAAATATCACACTCTTCTCTTCCATGACTGGCCAGGCATTTTTGGCTATGAGTTTATATTGGGTGATTAATTTTTTACCGATGTAAGTGTCCCAGAGCAGACTTTCAGACTTAGGGGCATTGTTCTGTCACCCTCCTTTTCTTATATTTCCTCCAGATAGAGGGGTTCTCAGAACCAAATCTGGTTATCTCCCTAAGGTGGTGTCTAAATTCCACCTTAATGAATAAATTGTAGTCCCAGCTTTCCAAGGGCCAGACCTTTCTGTGGGAGATGCATCGTTGGACGTAGTCTGTGCTTTTAAGGCTCTACGTGGATCGTACCAGTACCATCAGAAAAACACTCTTTGTTCTCTACGGATTTCACGTGAGGATGGCCTGCTGAGAAGCAGACAGTGGTGAGGTGGCTTCAGATGCATATTTCAGAAGCATATTCTCAAGCTGATCTCCCTATTCCGGCTAATGTCTCTGCTCACTCTACTCGTAAGGTCGGCCCCTCATGGGCAGCACAATGTGGTGCTTCTGCTGAACAGATATGTAGGGTTTTCCATGAACACATTCATTAGACATTATGCCTTTGATACCTTTGCCTCTCAGTATGCTGCATTTGGGTGAAGGTTTGTCCTGTCCAATCAGGAGCGTCCCCTCCACTAAAATTGCTCTGGGACATCCCAATGTTTATCCTGTGGATAATCTGTGGACCCTGCAGGAGAAATACACAGTTATGGTAGACTTACTGTCGATAACGTTATTTCTCCTAAAACATGTTGACACACACGTACTGACACTCCCACACACACTGGGATATACAATTATGGGGACAGCCCCCCAATAAGGCCCTTTGGAGAGACAGAGAGAGAGAGTATGCCAGCACACACACAGCGCCACTGGACACTGGAATAAAATCCCAGACTGTACAGCGCTCTTTTATAGAATAAATAATACACTTACTGCGCCAATTAAATGTCCCCCCCCCCCCCTCTTTTTTGCCCTCTGTACTTGCTCAGCAGGGGAGAGTCCGGGACAAGCTTCTCTGCAGCTTGCTGTGGAGAAAAATGGCGCTGGTTAGTGCTCAACGGCGGGCTTCGGTCCCGCTCAAATTCTTTATACTGGCTGGGGGGTTTCAATATAGTGCCTCCGCAGTATCTAATATATTAGCCAGTGTCCCTTGAGGTGAATATTGCTTCCCAGGGCGCCCCCCCCCTGCGCCCTGCACCCGTACAGTGCCTTCTGTGTGTGTATGTGTGGGAGCAATGGCGCGCAGCGCTACCGCTGCGCGGTACCTCAGTGAAGATCTGCCGCCTGTGAAGTCTTCTTTCTTCTTATACTCACCCGGCTTCTATCTTCCGGCTCTGTGAGGAGGACGGCGGCGCGGCTTCGGGACAAACAGCGAGGACGACACCTGTGTTCCGACCCTCTGGAGCTAATGGTGTCCAGTAGCCTAAGAAGCAGAGCCTATCTGTTAAGTAGGTCTGCTTCTCTCCCCTCAGTCCCACGATGCAGGGAGCCTGTTGCCAGCAGTGCTCCCTGAAAATAAAAAACCTAACAAAATGTCTTTTCAGAGAAACTCGGTAGAGCTCCACTGCAGTGCATCCAGTCTCCTCTGGGCACAGGATCTAACTGAGGTCTGGAGGAAGGGCATAGAGGGAGGAACCAGTGCACACACATCTAAAGTCTTTAGAGTGCCCATGTCTCCTGCGGAGCCCGTCTATACCCCATGGTCCTTACGGAGTCCCCAGCATCCTCTACGGACTAGGAGAAAAAGATTTACCGGTAGGTTTAAAATCTTATTTTCTCCTAAGTCCACAGTATCCACAGGGATCCCACCCTGATGCACCTGATTTGAGGATCCTTACACCTCCTAACCTCTTCCTTCTTGTACGGAAATGTGTGCATTTGTGTTCTTCTTGCCTGATTCGGGCTTTCTATGATGCTCCTGCCTTGAGCTTTGAAAAAACAACAACAACTGAATTGCTTGATTCAGGAGGCGGGGATATAGGGGACTGGCCCGTTGCATTCTGGAAGGCCAAAAGCTTTTGATCATTGGTGCGAATCCGCTGAAGCTACCTCATATCCCAATGTTTATCCTGTGGATACTGTGGACTTAGGAGTCGAAATGTAGTTACCAACGGTAAGTCTGCCATAACTACGTATTTTTCTATGGGTCCCTAGCTTTTTTCATACATTGCTTCCCTTAAGAATTCAATATTAGCAGTACTTTTCCTTTAAAGGGGGTATTCCTTTACTCCAACCCCGCTATCCTGTCCTCCCTCGAGACTTTCATCTCTGCTCTTTCCACTATGACTTGTCCCAACGAAGCAGCCTCCTTCCATAACTCTTCCCTTACCGCTGCTCTCGACTCTGCTGCCTCCCTCTCCTCTGTCCGCCTCCACCACTCCAAGCCCTAACCCTGGCACACCAAACTAACACGATTCCTACAAAAATATTCATGCTCCGCAGAACGCTCCTGGAGGAAATCTCGCTCTCTGGCGGACTTCCTCCTTTTCAAGTTTATTCTCTCCTCCTACAACTCTGCTCTTTCTCTCGCCAAGCAATCCTTTTTGTAAGTACTCATCTCTTCTCAGTCCTCCAGTCCACGCCGTCTCTGAAACTTTCAACACTCTCCGCCCCCCTCCTCCTCCCCTACCATCCTCCATCACTTGCACGGACTTTGCCTCCTTCTTCATCTCCAAAATTGAGGATATCCAACATGACATCTCCCGTCACCCCTTTGCTGCCCCCATCATCCTTGCCCTCCATCTATCCCACCCTGTCCTGCTTCCATTTCACCTAAGACAAGGAAGTCCACTCCCTCATCTTATCCCCCACCCTCAACCTGTCCCCAGGACCCCCTCCCCTTCTGTCTTCTCCGCTCCCTCTCCCCCACTGCCTGCTCCCACCTTGGTCACCTCTTTAACCTATTACTCTCTACCGGCATCTTTCCCTCGCCATTCAAATATGCTCTGGTCTCACCTATTCTCAAAGAAACCAACCTCGACCCTTCATCACTCACTAGCTACCGCCCCATCTCTCTTCTCCCATTCGCCTCCAAACTACTTGAACAACTGGTCTACAGCCGTCTCACAAGCTACCTCTCTGACAACTCCATCCTTGCTCCACTACAATCTGGCTTTCGCCCATTCCACTCCACCGAGACTGCCCTGGTGAAAGTCACCAATGACCTGCTTTCGGCCAAATCGAGGGGCCACTTCTCCCTGCTCATTCTTCTGGACCACTCTGCTACCTTTGACACCGTGGATCATCCTTTCCTCCTCCGCACACTCCAAAACATTGACCTCTCTAGCACCGTCCTTGACTGGTTTACCTCTTACTCACTAACCATTCCTTCTCTGTGTCTGCCTCCGGCACCACCTCACACCCTTCCATCCTTCCTGTTGGTGTCCCTCAGGGTTTTGTCCTAGACCCCCTTCTGTTCTCCCTGTACACCTCTTCCCTGGGTGCGCTCATTAACTCCTTTGGCCTTCAATACCACCTCTATGCTGATGACACACAACTCTACCTCTCCTCATCTGATCTGTCCCCTGTCAAGTTTCCAGCTGCCTCTCCTCCATCTCCTCCTGGATGTCTGAGCACTCTCTGAAGCTCAACATGGACAAAACTGAACTCATTATCTTTCCCCCAGCCAGAGCAACACCCCCTACCAATATCTCTATCACTGTTGACAACACCATCATCTCCCATGTTCCCCAACTCCACTGCCTGGGCATCACTCTTGACTCATCCCTCTCCTTTGCATCCCACATCCATGCTCTGGCGCAATCCTGTCGGTTCCAGCTATGCAACATTGCTCACATCAGGACATTTCTCTCCCATAGTGCAGCTAAACTTATCATCCACCCACTGGTCATCTCACGACTCGACTACTGCAATGTTCTCCTCACTGGTCTCACTTGCTCCCATCTTGCTCCCCTCCAATCTGTCCTGAACTCCGCAGTTAGGCTTATCTTCTTCTCCCGCCGCTCCACATCTGCCACTCCCCTTCGACAAAATCTACACTGGTTCCCATTCCCCTACAGAATCCTCTTCAAACTCCTCACCCTCGCATACAAGGCCATCTCTAATTCCACTGCTCCCTACATCCTCAACCTCCTCTCGCTTCATACACCCTCCTGCCCACTACGCTCGGCCAATGACCGTCGCCTCTCCTCTGCCCTGGTCACTGCTACCCAGGCACGAGTTCAAGATTTTGACCGTGCTGCACCCCTTCAGTGGAATGCGCTCTCCTGCTCCATTAGACTCTCCCCGACCTTGCAAAGCTTCAAACGGGCACGGAAAACCCACCTATTAATCAAAGCGTACCCTTCCGATGCATAACCTAGTCCTGAGGCCGCTCCTCCATCCCCCTGCCTCATGCCTTGAACATCTCTGCTTTGCTTACATACTGCCATCAGGCTACCTCCTGCTTGCTTGCACCTCATGTCATCTGTCTGTCGCCCCTTCCCACTAGATTGTTAGCTTTTCAGAGCTGGGCTCTCTTTCATATTGTTGTCAAAGCCCTCTATTCGACACATTTCACTCGCAGCTCTCCTACTCAGAGATGAGCCTTTACCAGCAGGAGAAAAAGCAGGTAAAGATGGTCGCTATCTATGGCCCCAAGTAGTACGATGATTACTCCCTCGCTACTTACATCTTAGCTGTATTATGTTTTGAGAATTGTGCTCTTTGTTACCTATGCTCTGTTATTTATTTACTGTAATGCGAAGTGTTGTCTCCCTGTACTGTCCTTTGTACGGCGCTGCAAAACACTTGTGGCGCCCTATAATTGAAATGTAATAATAATATTTAGTCTTCTACCTCAGCAGGTACTTAAAGCTGTCAGTTGCTGAAGTGCTACAGCTTTCTCTGACAGACTCCTTAACCACTGTACTGGCAGTTCCCCCCCCCCCCCCCCCCCCCCGCCCCCGAAAACTGTTCCGAAATTGCAGAGGGGGCTTTATGAGTGAATTAGGTGAAGAACATGTATTTAAACTTATGCAAAACAATTTTCATTAACAAAAATAGAGGGTTTTTTTCCGTGCGCATATATTCAGTGATCGGGAAGGGGGCTGCTCGGGGAGTGCTGGGCACGCCCCCAAAATGCTGAACATGGGTCTGTGATGCTCGGCCATGCTCACTCGGCCAAGGCCATGCCCTCCCACACTAAGCCACGCCTCTCTTCGGGTTGCTGCGCAGGAGTCCCTCTTCCTCCTTCGTCAAAGTTGGGAGGTATGCAATAGGAATGTGCTATACACATCTTGTAAACCTGCAGTAAGGAAGTCTGCTTTCTCTAGTACATGGGGGGTCATTCTGACCCGATCGCACGCTGCGGTTTATTGCAGCAGAGCGATCGGGTCAGAACTGTGCATGTGACGGCACATGCCAGACGGCCAAAGGTCGTAGCTGCAGTACGATCGCCTCTGCCTGATTGACAGGCAGAGGCAGTCACTGGGCGGGGGGGGGATGAAACTGCAGCGGCTGCGTGATGTCACACTCAGCCGCTGCGGGCCGGGGAGCGATGAGTAGCTCCCGGCCAGTACGCTAAAGCTGTGCTGGCCAGGAGCTACTCCTAAAGTGTAAAAGCATTGCCGCTGTGCTATGCTTTTGCACTTTTGCTGGGGGGGCCGGCACTGACATGCGGGGCGGGATAGCTCTGTGCTGGGTGTTCCCCTGCATGTCTATGGACATGATCGTAGCCCTGCAAAATTCTGCAGCGCTACGATCAACTCGGAATGACCCCCAATGGAGAGTGAACTGTTCTCATCCCAAACAGAAATTACTTGTGTTAAACAATTAGTTCAGATTGAGAGCTTTTTGACAGTCTCCTGGTGATTCTGTTTTTTTACCTACCAGCAAAACTTCTATAAGAATGTGCCCTACTTAGGAACAGGAAAAATTAATTTAAGTACACTGCTCAAAAAAAATAAAGGGAACACTAAAATAACACATCCTAGATCTGAATGAATGAAATATTCTTATTAAATACTTTGTTCTTTACATAGTTGAATGTGCTGACAACAAAATCACACAAAAATGATCAATGGAAATCAAATTTATTAACCCATGGAGGTCTAGATTTGGAGTCACACTCAAAATTAAAGTGAAAAAAACATACTACAGGCTGATCCATGTAATGTCCTTAAAACAAGTCAAAATGAGGCTCAGTAGTGTGTGTGGCCTCCCTACAATGCCTGGGCATGCTCCTGATGAGGTGGCGGATGGTCTCCTGAGAGATCTCCTCCCAGACCTGGATTAAAGCATCCGCCAACTCCTGGACAGTCTGGTGGATGGAGCGAGACATGATGTTCCAGATGTGCTCAATTGGATTCAGTTCTGGGGAACGGGCGGGCCAGTCCATAGCATCAATGCCTTTGTCTTGCAGGAACTGCTGACACACTCCAGCCACATGAGGTCTAGCATTGTCTTGCATTAGGAGGAACCCAGGGCCAACCGCACCAGCATATGGTCTCACAAGGGGTCTAAGGATCTCATCTCGGTACCTAATGGCAGTCAGGCTACCTCTGGCGAGCACATGGAGGGCTATGCGGCCCCCAAAGAAATGCCACCCCACACCATTACTAACCCAGTGCCAAACTGGTCATGCTGGAGGATGTTGCAGGCAGCAGAACGTTCTCCTTAGCGTCTCCAGACTGTCACGTCTGTCACATGTGCTCAGTGAGAACCTGCTTTCATCTGTGAAGAGCACAGGGCGCCAGTGGCGAATTTGCCAATATTGGTGTTCTCTGGCAAATGCCAAACGTCCTGCACGATGTTGGGCTGTAAGCACAACCCCCACCTGTGGACGTCGGGCCCTCATGGAGTCTGTTTCTGATCGTTTGAGTAGACACATGCACATTTGTGGCTTGCTGGAGGTCATTTTGCAGGGCTC
Organism: Pseudophryne corroboree; assembly: GCF_028390025.1. Taxonomy (NCBI): domain Eukaryota; kingdom Metazoa; phylum Chordata; class Amphibia; order Anura; family Myobatrachidae; genus Pseudophryne; species Pseudophryne corroboree. Next base: position 204,012,488 of record NC_086449.1, read on the forward strand.
TGGCAGTGCTCCTCCTGTTCCTCCTTGCACAAAGGCGGAGGTAGCGGTCCTGCTGCTGGGTTGTTGCCCTCCTGCGGCCTCCTCCACGTCTCCTGATGTACTGGCCTGTCTCCTGGTAGCGCCTCCATGCTCTGGACACTACACTGACAGACGCAGCAAACCTTCTTGCCACAGCTCGCATTGATGTGCCATCCTGGATGAGCTGCACTACCTGAGCCACTTGTGTGGGTTGTAGACTCCGTCTCATGCTACCACTAGAGTGAAAGCACCGCCAGCTTTCAAAAGTGACCAAAACATCAGCCAGAAAGCATAGGAGCTTGAGAAGTGGTCTGTCACCACCTGCAGAACAACTCCTTTATTGGGGGTGTCTTGCTAATTGCCTATAATTTCCACCTGTTGTCTATTCCATTTGCACAACAGCATGTCTTGCTAATTGCCTATAATTTCCACCTGTTGTCTATTCCATTTGCACAACAGCATGTGAAATTGATTGTCAATCAGTGTTGCTTCCTAAGTGGACAGTTTGATTTCACAGAAGTGTGATTAACTTGGAGTTACATTGTGTTGTTAAAGTGTTCCCTTTATTTTTTTTGAGCAGTGTAGTTTGTAAACCAGGTATATCAAACTCAAATTCCCAATTGGGGCGAATAAGCAAGGTCTAAGTCTTGTGTGGACCGCAAGAAAGTAAATTCTTATATGCAATTTTGAAAGGCTTATTAGAAAACCAACAAAAAAAGTATAATCAAACAGAGCTCAAGTATCGGAAAGAAAACAATTATAATAGAGTGAGCTGGGAGCTGTTATTCCCCCTCATATATCACTCTGCGGTCCCCTCTCTTTTATAAAACTATCAGTGTGCGCCAGTAAAATGTGTCACTTCCAGCCCCCCTCTGTCCCTCCAGTCCAGCCACATGCCCCCTGGTGTCCTTCTTGCTCCTTGTATCCTCTCCAGCCACAAGCCCAATGTGCCTCCTGTGCCAGCCTCCTCCAATTTTCGTTGAGAGATGGTTTTTCTATCCAGATTCCAGGAGAATCCTCTTGCAATTAGGGCAGCTGGGTACACAGGGCAGTCAGGCATACCCACATACAGGGCGTGATGGCTTCATTGCTAATGGCACTGAGCAGGCGGGATGTGGCGGGGGGAAGAGCTTTGCAAAGGCAGCCAGGCATGCGCATCTCTATCAGCCGTGGACATTTTACCATCTCTATCACTATCTTCTCACACATTTGCAGAACGATGAATGCTGCCTGATCGGAGATAAGCTCTGAGCACAGTAGACGGACCAACAGTAACTCATCCGATGGTGGTGGGCCGCATTCCATTGTTTTAAAAAAAGTAAACTTGGGCCGCATAAGTATGCGTTGTGGGCCGCATGAGGACCAGCGAGTCTGACACGTCTGTTGTAAACTGCTTTGTAATGCCTCTGTCTCTACTGGTATAATCATTATTATTATTATCCTTTATTTATATAGCGCCACAAGGGATCCGCAGCGCCCAGTTACAGAGTACATAAACAAATAAGCAAAACAAGAAAACAAGGGAATATAGGACAAGTACAGGGTATATAAACATATCTGCATCATCAGTCGACTGATAAGTATTAGTGTAGCAGAAAACCGAGGGATTTGGTGCCTTCGAAGGGAGCATGGAGTAGAAGATGGTTTAAGTAGGAGAAGGAAGGGTACATGAGGGAAGAGGGCCCTGCTCGTGAGAGCTTACATTCTAATCATCTTAGAGTTGATTGAAAGTATGGGGTCTATGTACTAAGCCTTGGAGAGAGATAAAGTGGACAAAGATAAAGCATCTGCCAATCAGCTCCTAACTGCCATCTTACATGATGTGTTTGAAGATTGACAGGAGCTGATTGGTTCATACTTTATCGCTGTCTGTTCAAATTCCTGCTGCCACAAGACTCTGGTGACTGGTTTAAACACTGTGATAGCTTTAGCCCCAGTTTGCCTTGCCTGACTGTGCAGGATGGAACAAATGTCAGTCTGAATATGGGCCCTCATTCCGAGTCGTTCGCTCGGTATTTTTCATCGCATCGCAGTGAAATTCCGCTTAGTACGCATGCGCAATATTCGCACTGCGACTGCGCCAAGTAATTTTACAATGGAGATAGTATTTTTACTCACTGCTTTTTCATCGCTCCGGCGATCGTAGTGTGATTGACAGGAAATGGGTGTTACTGGGCGGAAACAGGCCGTTTTATGGGCGTGCGGGAAAAAACGCTACCGTTTCCGGAAAAAACGCAGGAGTGGCCGGGGAAACGGAGGAGTGTCTGGGCGAACGCTGGGTGTGTTTGTGATGTCAAACCAGGAACGACAAGCACTGAACTGATCGCAGATGCCGAGTAAGTGTGGAGCTACTCTGAAACTGCTAAGTAGTTTGTAATCGCAATATTGCGAATACATCGTTCGCAATTTTAAGATGCTAAGATACACTCCCAGTAGGCGGCGGCTTAGCGTGAGCAACTCTGCTAAAATCGCCTTGCGAACGATCAACTCGGAATGAGGGCCATGGGACCTTATTCAGGTTTGTTAGCAAACCAAAAAGGCAAGCAACTGGGCAAAAAGCAATTTCAGCGTGATCGCAGAATTTGTTGATGCTTCATGCTGGCACAGCCTGACTGCGACCGCAGGAGGCCTGCCGCCATCTTTGTGAACTGGGCTAAACCATGTTGCACTGCAGGTGGGGCAGATGAGATCTAAATTGCAGTGTAAAAATAAAGCAGCAAGTATTTACCCTGCACAGAAACAATATAACCCACACAAATCTAAATCTCTCTGCACATGTTACATCTGCTCCCAGCCCCCTCCCACCCCCACCCTTGAAGTGCAACATGGTTTTGTCCAGTTGCTTGATTTTTTGGTTTGCTTACAAACCTGAATAACCCCCAGGGTCCAACCAAACTGACGGAAATGTTTTGAAGTGCTGGAGAGAACTTCATTCAGTAAGGATTGCAGATTCTGCTTATTAGCAGAATTTGCAATCCTTTTGATCGCATACTGGGGGTTGCCCATCGCAGGGCAAAGCCGCCCAGCATGCTACCTGCCGCCTCCACCTGCGACCATACTGGAAGTATGGTCGTACCACAATTTCAGCGTGATTGCAGAGTTTGTTGATGCCTCCTTCCGGCGCAGCCTGACTGTGACCGCAGGAAGCCCACCGCCATCTTTGTGATCGCAGTGGCTGCATGTGACGTCACGTTGCCGCCCCGATCAAGCCCACGCCCCTCCCCCCGTTCGTCTGCCGCCGCCTCCTTTTCCCAGACACCGTTCCCGCAATGCTCCGTCTCTGCCTAGGAATCGGAGTGTTGCTGCCCCGTGAATGCCTCTGCGGGCACATGTGCAGGGCATGCGTTTTGTGATCCAACCTGAATGAGGACCTAAAAATCCTCTTTTTCCGAATCCTCTAAGGGTCCCTAAGGAGTAGATCTTGGAGAGAAGGCTGGGGTCTAGTCTCAAGTTTGTTTTTTAAACATTTACGACTTCAGCATTAAATGGTCTTGGTTCTTTTCTAATTTCTCCTAATTTATTGATTAATGATTAGTACAGTTCAGTAAGATGATCCTGGGCCTTGCTGGTACCTGTGGAAGCAGGCTGTGCATCGTGTAGGGCAACACAGTGAGCTGGGTCTCTCCTGTCCTAATACTGTATATTATGTCCTACTTCATAACAAACCTATCCTACATAGATGACAGCACCCAGGAAATGTATGCGATTAGGAGGCTGAGTAGAGGTTTATCACATGCTGTAAAAACCGATGTGATAAAATAGGTCAACATTCAAAATATGGACATGAACGGGAGGTGGACATGTCAAATGTCGACATGTCAACCATGCGGATTTATGTAGTGGAGGCGAATATGTGTAACTTTAATCATAGCTTAAACCTAATATCGACGAAAAATTGTCAACATTATGTTACTGTATGTTGATATTCTGTGGTTATGGACATATTGAATGTTTACATTCTTGTGCCGACACTATGAACATAGACCACACAAATGCAATGATGGGTTTTATCAGTTTGTTTCCCCTCAGCAGGCAGTGCAAGAATTAATATAAATATGACTTAATCACAAAAGGGTGCTAAAATAGTTTTTATGATAAAGTACACCATAGAAAGGGGCTTACCAAGGGTCCATACTCTTTGGCTTTTTAGGAGTGAGCCTAGGCTCCATAATGCAAACTACCTCCTCTATGAAGCAGAGTTTCAACATGCACACAACGTGGTCAGCAACCAGTGGTCAGTACAGATGAGTGCCCTGAAGTTACTTCCTATAGATGTGTGATCAGTGGGAAAAGAGAACCGCATCTCCAGGCTGTGTTGCTGCTTAGAAGTAGCAACTACTGTCCCTGCTTGCACACCTGGAGGGACCATCTGGACATCCTAGGAACAAGTAAGCCACTATGAGAATGCACACACAAACACCTCCATTAAGAGCCAGGAAACCGACACCAAAGGGAAGAGTTACACTTTATACATTCCAAGGGTATTTTTCTTCCCTGGCCTACTTATTACGGTGTTAACCCAGTCATAGATGGCTGCCATGGCGTTTGAAAAAGAAATTCTATATCTTATTTAATACTAGTTTTGGTAACCTCAACATAATTGTTTTCACAGTGCACTGTGATCTATAAATAATGAATAAGTAACATTCTACTATGCCAATCTTTTACATTTCACAATGCCGATACAGTCAGTCAGTCTGTGTGTAATTTAAGTATATATATATTGAAAACTGATTTATTTATTTTTATATTCTGACCGCACACTAGCGCTGTTCTTTAGTAGACAAACTGGATGAGACATGGGGGGTCATTCCGAGTTGATCGCACGCTGTCGATTTTCGCAGCTCAGCGATCAGGTTACTACTGCGCATGCGTATGCACCGCAATGCGCACGCGCGTCGTGCGGGTACAAACCGCATCGTTGCTGTGCATTGCTTCTAGCGACGAATCCATTCACACAACCGATCGCAAGGAGATTGACAGAAAGAGGGCGTTTATAGGAGTGGTAGAGAAAACGCAGGCGTTTGCAGGGCGGGTGTCTGACGTCAATTCCGGGACCGGACAGGCTGAAGTGATCGCAAGGGCTGAGTAAGTTCAGACCTACTCAGAAACTGCAAAAAAACTTTTTCATCCCGCTCGTCTGCACATGCGATCGAACACTTGATAAGCAAAAATACACTCCCCTGTGGGCGGCAACTATATGTTTGCACGGCTGCAAAAAGTTAGCTAGCGAGCAATCAACTCGGAATGACCCCCATGGTGGGAGTTAAGCAAAAAAAAAAAAAAAAAAGTAACTGCACCTTGAGAAAACCACGTAGCACTGCAGTCGGGGCAGATTTAGAATGTGCAGACATTTAGGTTTCAGAAGGGTGTGTCCAAACTCAATTCTAAATTGCAGTGAAAAAAATAAAGCTGTACTGGATGTGTGGGCTACATGCAAAATCAGCCAATTTTTAACCTGCATGCAAAATAAATAACTGCATTTGCACCATCTGCAATCAGTGGCGTGAGTTTGTCCCAGTTGCCCGAAGGCAAGAAAAATATTGGTGCCCCCCATACACTTATATTTATAGAGAGAGAGACAGAGACAACAGATCCGGCACTCATCAGTAAATAGCTGCTGGTATACGTGCTCCGGTGCCCTCCTTCCAGACCTTACGGACTATATATGCAGTGGAGATCAGTAGTGGCGGCAGTCAGGAGACGAATAAGTACTTATTTGTCTCCTGAGTGCCGCCACTACTGATCTCCACTATGGGGGTAATTCCAAGTTGATCGCAGCAGGATTTTTGATAGCAACTGGGCAAAACCATGTGCACTGCAGGGGAGGCAGATATAACATGTGCAGAGAGAGTTAAGGTCCATACACACTTAACGATATAATGAGCGACGACGCTCATTTTCCCCCTCCTTGAGCGACGTCGCTCATTATATCGTTAAGTGTGTATGCCGCCAGCGACGACCGATGCGCGGCCCCGCGGGTCGGCAACGATCGTCGCTGTCGGTAGGGCATGCATGAAGGATGTGGACTGTCGTCCACGACCTTCATGCAGGGCTGGCGGGGGCGTGACGTCACTGAGCAATATGAGCGGTCATATCGCTCAGTGCGTACAGGCGGCCGCCGACCGGCCGGCCCGGGAGGGGGAAACGTTAGACGATGTCGCTCACAGAGCGACATCGTCTAATGTGTATGGGCCTTTAGATTTGGGTGGGGTGTGTTCAATTTGCAATCTAATTTGCAGTGTAAAAATAAAGCAGCCAGTATTTACCCTGCACAGAAATAAAATAACCCACCCAAATCTAACTCTCTCTGCACATGTTATATCTGCATCCCCTGCAGTGCACATGGTTTTGCCCAGTTGCTATCAAAAATCCTGCTGCCGCTCACAATGCTGATTATTTCTCTGACAATTAATTTGCAAGTGACATATCCAGGATTAGAACCCACAACCTATTACACTGGAAACATGCACCTTACTGATGGAGATATCTGCTCTTGCATAGGAAGTATGAGAATTCTAACTACAGTATATGAAGTTACTTGTAATTGTCTGAGAAATAATTTCATATAGTTAGAATTCTCATGCTTCCTTTATAGGGGAAATAGCTTCATCAGTAAGGTGCCTGCTTCCAGTGTATCTATAATAAAGAGGGTGTGATTTGTAAGGTGTAGTGACTAGTGGGGAAGTCGGCTACGGAAGAGGTACCGGCTGCTGTCATTTAACTTAATTGATTAATGTCGCTGAACACATGTAACAGGAGGAGAGGTGCCCCCCTTCAAAGCAGGAGCCCGGCGGCAGCTGACTCCGTTGCCTCCCAGAGTTCTGCCCAGGCTTGCCTACCCTCCCGCATTCAGCGGGAGGCTCCCGATTTTTAGGTGAGCCTCCCGCTGCCCCAGAATCCTTGACAGCCCTCCCGGTTTGTAAAGGCTCTGAATAAAGATGTGGATTGCGCATGCGCGAGTCCGGAGCAGTCGGGGGGCGGGGCCAGCACAGGAGACTTCATACCTAGCTCGCCACCGCAGGGTTGTGTGTAGCAGCGGCCGTCATGAACACTGCAGCAGGCCTCTGCTTCTCTGTGGCCTGCCCCTCCCACTACTCTCAGGGCTGCAGCGTCTGTGTGAGGATCAGCCCAGCAGCAGCAGTAGCTTCCTCTTCCTGCTCCTCGCCTCTCACTGGGGGTCTCTGCATGTGCTGCCTCCCACACTGTCCCGGGTCAGCCTTTACAGGAAGAATCAAGGTAACCAGGTGGGTGCTGGGGTTATCCTGGGGGAATGGAGGCTGTGTGTAATATAATCTGATGTACTCTGTAATCTAGTAATGGGTCCAATTGGGGGGAGGAGAGGAGGGAGACCTGTGTATAATTCACATTAGTGTGGTACTAGCTGTAATATGAGGGTGGGGGGGTGTCTATGTGCTGTATACTATAAATAATGTGATGTGGGGGAGGGTATCCGTGTCTGCTGTGTTTAATGTAATGTACTGGGTGTAATATGGGGGTGGGGGGCTGCGTACTGTATGCCAGTGGAGGAGGAGGGGGTGGAGGAGGGAGCCGCAGCAGCGCTATGTAATTGGTAATTGGTGGAGGTGCTGCTGCTCCGTTCCCTCTCCTTTACCATAGGCTGTCTTCCGCCGTTGTGAATGCTGGGATGCGCTTCCCAACATTCACAGCGGCGGAGGGCAGCCTATGGTAAAGGAGAGGGAACGCAGCAGCAGCACCTCCACCAATTACATAGTGCTGCTGCGGCTCCTGAGTCCCCCTCCCTCCTCCTCCTTCCCCCCTGCCAGAAGCTGCACGAGGAGCCTGAGCCAGCAGAAACAGTAAGTATATCTATTCTATCTATCTATCTATCTATCTATCTATCTATCTATCTATCTATCCTGTCTGCCGTATTGTGTAAAAAAGGGGATGCTGTTTGCCGTAATGTGTAAAAAGGGGGACGCTGTTTGCTGCAATGTGTAAAAAAGGGGACGCTGTTTGCCGCAATGTGTAAAAAAGGGGATGCTGTTTGCCGTAATGTGTAAAAAAAAAAAAGGGGGACGCTATTTGCCGTAATGTGTAAAAAGGGAGACGCTGTTTGCCGTAATGTGTAAAAAAGGGGATGCTGTTTGCCGTAATGTGTAAAAAAGGGGACGCTATTTGCCGTAATGTGTAAAAAGGGGGACGCTGTCTGCCGTAATGTGTGAAAAAGGGGACGCTGGTTGCCGTAATGTGTAAAAAAGGGGACGCTGTCTGCCGTAATGTGTAAAAAAGGGGACGCTGTCTGCCGTAATGTGTAAAAAAGGGGATGCTGTCTGCCGTAATGTGTAAAAAAGGGGATGCTGTCTGCCGTAATGTGTAAAAAGGGGACGCTGTCTGCCGTAATGTGTAAAAAGGGGGACTGTCTGCTGTAATGTGTAAAAGGGGCTCTACCTGGTGTAGTGGCACTACTGTGCAGCGTAATTTGAATAATGGAGACTACTGTGCACCGTAGTATGAATTGGTATTATTTTGTGGCCATGCCCCTTCCCCATGAAGCCACACCCCTATATATTTTCTCATCTCTTCTCACAAATTTACACGGTATATAGTGTACCTATGTTAGTGCTCTTTTTTTCTTTTTTTTTTGCTGCTTTTAGTACTACTGTATAATTTTCATTTGCTATTGCAGGACACTCCCCTGAGTGGCAATAAATATGCCCATAGGTAGAGCTAGACACGCCTTTTGGGCGGAGCATGACACACCCCTTAACGTCACAATCAGCTCCCACTTGGAATCTCCCTGAAACTAGTTTTCAAAAGTAGGCAAGTATGGTTCTGCCTCTGCCTGCAATGCAATGTGGTTTGTCCAAGTGCAAAGTTACTTTCTCTTTTGCCTTATTTCCATCTAAGAATCAGGCCCTATGATGGGAATTCAGTTACGGGTGAATGATTTCGCCGGGGTGAATAAACGGGTAGCAGTCACACTTTATGGTAGCCCGATCTCACACAAAACGGTTACAGTTCCTTTATGAGTATGGTGTAATACTAGCGTACAGAATTTACCTTGTATCCATGATTTATGGTTGCATTGAGTGTCTGCTAATGAGTGTACATACTTTACTGAAACCAGATTTGTGTCTCTCTTCCTTTTTTGTCCTTTCTTATACGACCTTTGATGTTTTACTGATATTTCCACAAAGCGAGTGATCTGTGTCACTGATTTATGATTCTTACTAGCGGCAATGTTAATGTTTCATAGTTCTTGGTCTTAAACAAAGAGCACTGCAGGGCAGATGGGAGATGTGGAAATTTTGTGTTTATTAGTTCACCTTCTTAATCTTACATTTCTCCAGCATGTTACATACAGTGTTAACACTATAGGACTACCAGTACTAGATGATGACCTTTGCTAACGTGCGTAGAGGTTCCATGCCAAGCTCGCAGCTTAAGACAGTGAGACAGAAATAAAATTAGACAAAAGGCAAAATGTCAATGTCTTATACAAGAATCTCCAACCGTCTGGCAGAGCAGGTTCCACGGGTCGATGTTTCTTCACTGATGGTGGTGTAAGGGACATTTCATTTTTTACAGCAGATCCTGATAGTCAGGGTCTGTGCTGGAGTCTGTTACTGGGTAAAACCAAATTGTTGGATTTTATTTTTTGTGTGTGTGTTTTTTTACTACAAAGTTACATGACCAATTTGCTTTTTTTGCAGAACAAAAACTTAGAGAACATTTATATCTGAACATCTGTTAAAAAATTCTACACAAAATCCTATACTGAAACTACACTTTTTGCCAATGATTGCATTACTACATAAAAGCATCCTCAACACTTAGACGCGGATGCTTAGAAAATATGAAGCACATCAAAGTGCGCTGATGTTAGCGAGTACCGCATGAGAATCTTGCTTTCATTTGCTAAGCTGCACTAGAAAAACAACAGGTCACCTTTTTTCATAAATGCCCTCAATTGTTGGCAAATTGTTATACATATAGACTAGTCGTGTTGGCATCAAAGTGGGAGATCCTGCAAGTCGTAGGTCTAATGCCCCATACACACTAGACGAGAAAGTAAAAGATATCGCTCAGAAGGGCCAATCTGACCAATAACTTTTACTATCTTGTCAAGTGTGTACACTCAATTTCATTTCTCTTATGTCCTAGAGGATACTGGGGTTCCATTTAGTACCATGGGGTATAGACGGGTCCACTAGGAGCCATGGGCACTTTAAGAATTTGATAGTGCGGGCTGGCTCCTCCCTCTATGCTCCTCCTACTAGACTCAGATTAGAAAATGTGCCCGGAGGATATGGTCACCCTTATGGAAGCTCCTGAAGAGTTTTCTACAGTTATTTTATATGTTTGTTATTTTCAGGGAGGGCTAATTGGCACCAGCCTGCCTGCGTCGTGTGACTTAGGGGGGGAAAGGCCCAACCTCTTGAAGGGTTAATGGTTCCGTTCCCTGCTGACAGGACACTTAGCGCCTGAGGGAACTATTCGCAAGCCCCACCACGGCGAGCGTACATTCCCACAGTATGCCGCCACCCCTAACAGAGCCAGAAGAAAGAAGAGTGGTGAGTACTAAGCCGGCGCCCTGACTAGCAGGTCCCCAGCCATTATGACGGCATGAGGGAACGTAGACGCACGGCTTCTAACCGGGGCGGAATGCGTCTCCAGACACAGTACACAGCTGCGTCTCAGTACACTGTACAGTACCCACACTGGCAAAAACAGCCTTAAAATGTTTTTCTCTCCATTTTAAGCACCAGATTACCTCAGCCAGTATAAAAAAAGCTGGAAGACCGCACGCCATTGAAGGGGCGGGGCCTTCACTATGAGTGGATCCAGCAGCTCACCAGAGCCATTTTCCCTCTGCAGTGGACACAGGTGGTGACTGACAGGGACGCGCAGCTCCTCCGGAGAGACTCCAGATTACCTCAGCGGTACCAGGGGGTCATAGCAGGGGGGAGCGATTATTAGTGTACTAAGTCCCCTATCAGGGTACTCAGACTGCGACCCGGCTAAGCTTGGCATTAGCGATAAGGGCGCGGTGGGGGCTGGCACCAAGTAACTCTGTGTCTCCCTGAAGGGCTCTTTGTGGGTTAATTGTGCTTAACCTTTTCCTGTGTGTGTGTGTGTACTGTCACATTTACATTATGTCAGGCAAAGGGTGTGTTTCTTGCACAGCGGAGTGTTCCTCTTCACAAGGGAGCTCACTACTGGGTACTCAGGGCAGTGCACCTTCCCAGAATAGCGGGGCTGATCCGGAGTGGGTTAATTCCATTAAGGGAATGATCTCAAATATTTCTACAAAGCTATCTCGCAATGAGAAAGAGACGCAATACTTATGACAGACTGTGGATCAATTTCCTGATAAGGTGTCAGAGGAGTGTGAGGAATCTTATTTTAACGTAAAAAGTCCTCAGTCACTTTTCCTGCGTCAAAGGAATTGAATACCCGGTTTAAAGAACCGTGGGTTAATCCTGATAAGAAATTTCAAATCCCTAAAAGGTTGCGCTCATCTTTTCCTTTTCCTCTAGAGCAGGGCTGGCCAAACCAGTCCTCGAGATCTACCAACAATTCACATTTTCAGACCACCTAGCTGTTGCACAGGTGTAGTCATTACTAATTAAGATGTGCTGCATTCATTCCTAACTGACAATTGTACAGATCTCCAGGAGGCCTGGAAAACATGAACTGTTGGTAGATCTTGAGGACCGGTTTGGCCAGCCCTGCTCTAGAGGATAGGAAAAAATGGGAAAATCCATCGATAGTGGACGCATCAGTCTCTAGGCTGTCACGTAAAATTGTATTGCCTGTCCCTGGTGCAGCCTCCCTAAAATATACGGCTGATCGTAAAATTGAGACTACACTCAAATCATTGTACACAGCAGCTAGGGTGGCCCAAAGACCCACTATTGCATGTGCGTGGATCACAGAAGCCATTACTAAATGGTCTCGTAACCTAATTGAGGGGTAAGATTCCTGGTTTAGAGGGGATGTTGTTTTACTCCTACAGCATATACAGAACTATGCAAACTTTGTTGTGGAAGCCATAAAAGAGATTGGTTTGCTTAATGCACGCACCACTGCTATGGCAGTGTCAGCATGCAGGAGATTGTGGCTATGCCAGTGGACTGCTGATGCGGACTCCAGGAAAGGTGTGGAAGGCCTGCCATTCACAGGAGAGGCCTTGTTTGGAGACGGACAAAACAAATGGATCTCCAAAGCTACTGCGGGTAAGTCTACGTATCTTCCTTCCGCAGCTCCCCCAGCCAGGAAAGCTTATTCAGCTTCAAATTTACAGTCATTACGGACAGCCAAGTTTAAAGGAAAATCCAGAGGTGCTTCTACATTTTCCAGAGGTGCAAGAGGTAAACCACGCAAACCAGCAACAGCAGATGCTCAGGAACAGAGCTCAGGCTCTGCTTCCTCAAAGCCTTCAGCATAACAGTGGACCGCGATGCCTGGAAGGCTGTCAGATGGGAGCCCGACTACAATTCTTCAGTCACATCTGGTCAAGTTCGTGCCGGGATCCCTGGGTCAGAGATTTTTTTTCCCCAGGGCTACAGACTGGAGTTCCAAGACCTCACACCTCACTGATTCTTCAAATCAGGCTTACCAGCTTCACAAGAGGCAAGTATAACTTTACAGCAGGCCATCCAAAAACTGGTACAGACTCAAGTCATTGTTCCAGTTCCACCTCATCTGCACAACAAGGGGTATATTCCAACTTGTTTGTAGTACCGAAGCCGGATGGTTTGGTACGACCAATTCTGAACCTCAAGTCCTTGAATCCGTTCTTAAAAGTGTTTAAGTTCAAGATGGAGTCTCTGAGAGTGGTGATCTCAGGTCTGGAGGAAGGGGAATTCCTAGTGTCTCTGGATATCAAGGATGCGTACCTTCACATTCCGATCTGGCCAACTCATCAGGCTTATCTACGGTTTGCACTGCAGGACTGTCACTACCAGTTCCAGGTCCTGCCATTTGGTCTCTCCACGGAACTGAGGGTATTCACCAAAGTGATTGGCAGAGATGATGTTTCTCCTTCGCAAGCAGGGAGTGAACATAATTCCGTACCTGTATGACCTTCTAATAAAGACGCCGTCCAGGGAGAGGTTGCTAGACAGCATTGACCTCTCAACAAAACTTTTCGAGGATCACAGGTGGATTCTGAACCTTCTGAATTCTCACCTAGAGCCAACACGGAGGCTCCCATTCCTGGGAATGATACTGGACATGGAGTCGCAGAAAGTGTTCCTTCCGTTGGAAAAGGCATTGGTAATCCAGTCGATGGTTCAGGATGTCCTGAAGCCAACCCAGATATCGGTGCATCTGTGCATTTGCCCTCTGGGGAAAATGGTGGCCTCTTACGAGGCACTTCAATACAGAAGGTTTCATGCAAGACCCTTCCAGCTCGATCTGTTGGACAAATGGTCCTGATCGCATCTTCACATGCACCAGAGGATCCGTCTGTCGCCAAAAGCTAGAATCTCCCTTCTGTGGTTGCTACAGATTTCTCACCTCGTCGAGGGTCGGAGGTTCGGAATTCAGGACTGGATCCTGCTAACCACGGACGCAAGCCTCAGAGGTTGGGGAGCAGTCACCCAGGGGGTGCAGTTTCAAGGAAGATGGTCGAATCAGGATGCCACCCTTCCAATCAACATTATGGAACTCAGGGCCATATACAACGCCCTTCTGCAGGCCTCTTGTCTTCTTCACGATCGGGCCATTCAGGTCCAGTCAGATAATGTGACGGCAGTGATGTACATAAACCAACAGGGCGGACGGAAAAGCAGAGCAGCGATGTCAGAGGTGTCAAGAATTCTCCTCTGGGTGGAAAAAAAACGCTGTGGCGTTGTCAGCAGTCTTCATTCTGGGAGTAGACAACTAGGAAGCAGACTTCCTCAGCAGACACGACCTGCACCCGGGGGAGTGGGGCCTTCACCCGGAGGTGTTAAGGTGCTGTACACGTCAGTGGGGATATCCACACATTGACATGATGGCCTATCGTATCAACCAGAAGCTCAAGCTGTATTGTTCCAGGTCGAGAGATCCACAGGCAGTGGCGGTAGATGCTCTGATGACTCCATGGGTCTATCAGATGGTGTACGTGTTTCCTCCACTTCCTCTGATCCCAAGAATTCTCAAAAAAAATAAAATAATAATAAAAAGGGAAAAGGTTCAAGCAATACTCATTGCTCTGGACTGGCCAAGAAGGGCCTGGTACGCGGACCTTCTGGAGATGCTATTCGAGGATCTTCTGCAACAGGGCCTGTTCGTCTATCAGGACTTACCTTGGCTACGTTTGACGGCATGGAAGTTGAACGGCTGATTGTAGCCAGAAGAGGGATTCCTAACAAAGTTATCCCGACTATGATCCAGGCCAGGAAGGGGGTAATGTCTAAACATTACCACCGTATTTGGAAGAAATACGTCTCTTGGTGTGAGAGCAGAAAATACTCTGCTGTGGAATTTCACCTAGGACATTTTCTGCTTTTTCTGCAGGCAGGTGTGGATGTGGGCCTACGTCTGGGTTCCATAAAAGTCCAGATTTCGGCCTTGTCCATTTTCTTTCAAAATCAATTGGCTTCTCTCCCTGAGGTCCAGACCTTTTTGAAAGGTGTTCTGCGCATCCAACCTCCCTTTGTGCCTCCCACGGCACCTTGGGATCTCAATTTGGTACTGCAGTTCCTCCAATCAGACTGGTTTGACCCATTACGGGAGGTTGACGTAAAGTACCTTACGTGGAAGACTGTCAAACTGTTGGCCTTGGCTTCAGCAAGACGTGTGTCGGCATTGTCTCACAAGAGTCCCTACTTAATTTTTCATGAGGACAGAGCTGAACTCAGAATTCGTCAGCAAATTTCTTCCTAAGGTGGTGTCCGCGTTTCACATCAACCAACCTATTGCGGTTCCGGCTGTTACGGACACCTCTTCTACTTCAAAGTCTTTGGATGTTGTGAGGGCTTTGAAGGTGTATGTAAAGAGAACAGCTCGTCACAGGAAATCCGACTCATTATTCGTTCTATATGATCCCAATAAAATTGGGTGTCCTGCTTCAAAGCAGACAATTGCACGCTGGATCAGGCTCACTATCCAGCATGCTTATTCCACGGCAGGTTTGCCGGTTTCAAAATCTGTACAGGCCCACTCTACTAGGTCGGTGGGTTCTTCCTGGGTGGCTGCCCGGGGTGTCTCGGCTTTACATCTCTGCCGAGTGGCTACTTGGTCAGGTTCAAACACGTATGATAAGTTCTACAAGTTCGATACTTTGGCCTCTGAGGACCTTCAGTTTGGTCAATCAGTTCTGCAGGAATCTCAGCACTCTCCCACCCGGTTTGGGAGCTTTGGTACATCCCCATGGTACTAAATGGAACCCCAGTATCTTCTAGGACGTAAAAGAAAATAAGATTTTAATTACCTACCGGTAAATCCTTTTCTCATAGTCCGTAGAGGATACTGGGCGCCCGCCCGGTGCTTCGTTCTTTCTGCACTGTTACTTGGTTAAGTATTGTTGGTTCAGCTGTTGCTGTTCCTGTTTAAAGTTGGGTTAGCGTAGCTTTCCTCTGTTTGTATGTGCTGGTTCGAAATCTCACCACTATCTTATCTATCCTTCTCTCAAAGTATGTCCGTCTCCTCGGGCACAGTTTCCTAGACTGAGTCTGGTAGGAGGGGTATAGAGGGAGCAGCCAGCCCACACTATCAAATTCTTAAAGTGCCTATGGCTCCTAGTGGACCCGCCTATACCCCATGGTACTAAATGGAACCCCAGTATCCTCTATGGACTATGAGAAAAGGATTTACCGGTAGGTAATTAAAATCCTATTTAATGAAGCGCGCTCCCGCACATCGTTAATGACCCCCTCCCTTCTTTGAACAGTCCAGCCGAGGGAGGAGCTCGTTAACGATGGCTGCAGCATGGCCCCGCACCCGCTGTCGCACCCCCACCGTCACTCCCTTCACACTGGCATTGGCAAGTGTGTGTGCATTTGCCGATACCGGCACACCACTGGGTCCCTGCCGCCATCGCCAATATCGCCGGGTACACACATCGGCTAGTGGGGGTCATTCCGACCTGATTGCTTGCTGCAGTTTGTCGCAGTGCAGCGATCAGGTCGGAAATGCGCATGCGCCGGCACCGCAGTGCGCCGGCGCATGGCAGTCGTCGGTGCCCAGCGATCGCCTCTGAGACAGAGGCGGTCGCTGGGCGGGAGGGGTCCGGCGCGGTCCGGCCAACACAGGCTTGGCCGGACTGTTGGGGGGGCGTGGCGCGGCGGCAGCGACACACAACTCCCGGCCAGCCGCAGGAGCTGCGCTGGCCGGGAGTTACTCCATAGATACAAAGGCATCGCCTCGGTGCGATGCTTTTGTATTTGTGCGGGGGGGTGGGGGGCGGCACTGACATGCGGGGCGGTCTAGCCCTGTGCTGGGCATTTCCCCACATGTCTGGAAACATGATCGTAGCTGTGCTAAATTTAACACAGCTACGATCAACTCGGAATGACCCCCGGTGTTCATTCACACAGGTGTGCTTATTTGCACTCACAGCATGAAAGCTTATCGCAGGTTATCAGTACACACTTAGCAGGTCATGAATGCTGCTTGTTGCATTAATGGTCCCTCACGCATGCGGTAAATCTAATATTTGAAACTTTCTTATTTCTGTTCATGATGTTCTCTATTATAATGTACTTATCTATTTGTAGCAGCAGCTTACGTATTGATGATTTTCCATTGACGCTGGCATCCCAACATCTATGGAAATGCCAGCGCCGTGTCAAAGTCAGAAAAATATATCTATGCACACTGCCATATTTGCACCTCACACAGGTCTGCGCTGCGCATGCGTACGCTCTCCCGTGCATGCGCATACTCGCAGTCGCGGGCACCCGCAGGCGCACGGTATGCGCATTTACGGTAGAGTTTATGTGATCGTAGCGTGCGACTCAATCGTTACATATTTCCACTATATAATGTATTTTGTAGATCACGGTCCCTTTGATAGATTCTGAAAGTTTAGTTAATATAGCATGTTCCTGGACAGAGAGATCCCTCTTTGTTTGATACGAAGGGTCAGACAGGAGTAATACAGTGGTGTTTAGTATCCATCGGAAGAGAATTTAATTAGCAATATTCCGGTGTTGGTTTGAAGCAGATCAATCGCTCGTGCGAATAGTTATGGACATAAGAAGTTTATGAACATTTACTGTATTTGCACTTTATTACCCATGCGGCGGGAAACCCAGTTTCCCTCCCACCTGAGCTGTTGGAAATAGTCACAGCCCACCTGTATGAATCAACCTATGACCTTTTGTTATAGGGCGAGGAGGAATTCCTGTGTCCAATGAACAATGAGATTGTAGGGACCATTGAATTGTATTGTGTGTGGGGCATAAATAGAGAAGCCGATCACATCCAGCTCTCACTCTTCAACGGTTATCATTGCTGAAAATCGGGAGCTGGATGTCCAGAGGCGCATGCGATCGTTTCCTTTGTGCGTAAGTTTTCTCCGCAATCATATTGTCTTTCCTTGTTGTTGTGGGCCATATCTCTCTCTCTCTCTCTCTCTCTTCTCCCTTTTCTCTCTTAATCCCTTGAACGTAATAGTATTGTATTTCATGTATAGTTATCTGGTTAGGTGATCTATGTTATATTGTAGTGTATGACTTGTATTGTGTTAATTCTTTTGCAAGTATATCCGTTAATAAGGTTATACTAGGTTGCATCTACACCCTATCTCTACACTAAGGTTTTACAGCATATTACATTGTTTATGGTTTAGATATAAAGGTTTAACATTGTGAGCGTCTGCGCCGCTGGTGATCTCCTCGTGGTCTCAAGCGTTCGCATTCGCTATAGCGAATCATTACGGTAGTCGGCAGCCAATAGCGTGCCTGCCTGTGATCTCTTGGCCGTGAGCGAACGTGACGCTTGAGCGTCTCGACCACGGCTAAGCGATTGTTACGCAACGAGCGTACCCTTACGGTACTCCATACGTAAATAGTGTACAGTGTTCTTAGACCTCATAAAGGGTTTTGTATAAGATAAATATTTAGCTTTATCAATTGCGGGCTCGTCCTGTCCTTCACATATCTGCACTAGGTAATTTCAGCAGACATTATCCAGCAGCAAAGGGCGGGAGATCATATTCCTCGTAGTGCTGTTTGGATAAGCGTCTGCTTCTCTTAGTAAAGGGTGCTGAAGGAATCCGGGAACCGGAGGTAAGAACAACACGCTAGTCTCTTTTAAAACTGTTTATTTTTCTGTCTTGCGTACACACGCACGCACACATATATATCTGCATTTCTTTTTTTCATTTGTGTATTTTCGTATATCACTCTCCTGTTTGCCAGTTTTATAATTGATAAACGTACTAAGAGAGATTTGCCGCTATTTCATAGTTAAAGAGTAAAGGTAATACAGTTAAAGTATAGAAATACACAAAGCTCTACCTAAAGGTAAAAGGAGAGATTGGTGTGGTGTGCGGTAGATGATCGAGGATCATCTACATTGATAAAACGTGTTAGTTGTGTTACGGTGGACAAAGACTGGTGTACACGTGTCTCTAACAAAGGGAGAGACTCGCGTACGCAAAGGCCGACGCACGCAGCGTAAATTACGCAACGGAGCGTCTGGGTACGCCCACGTAACTCAAGTCACACGATAGTGTTGATTTTGAAGTAGCGCAACCAGCGATAAATAGCGCAACAGGCGATAAGTAGCGCAAATCTATTTTAAAATTCGAAATTTAAATTAATAGATCCTTCTCCTAATTTGTAACACATCTGGTCTAAAGAGAAATTTCTGCGCAGAAATAGAAATAGAAACAAAAGTGTACATGTGGTGAGTGAGTGTTTTTACATACATTTATACAATTTTGAGGTTGAACCAAAAGAAATCATCGAGTTCTCGTGAGGTACATACGTGTAAGTGACATGCACGGTGGCTAGGGAGGCATCCTTGGTTAAACATAAAATTTGAGCATTAGAGTGTAGCAGACCAGGAGGTCATACTGTAACAGACCAGGAGGTCAGACCAGGAGGTCGCATAACAGACCAGGAGGTCTAGGTACAGCAGACAAGGAAGTCCGCTATAGAGACAAGGCACAACACCAAAGAAGGGTTGGTGCAACACCCATATAGGCCATACAAGCTCGCTGAAGGAATTCGCAGCCGCAATTTTCGATTCCACTGGTCGCTCCGTACATAAGATTAGTTGCTTATGTGCTGAACGATTGTACCGCACGTAATTGTGTGCATTAGTAAACCTGACCGGTACTATTTGTGTACGAAGGTCATAAACGCTAGTTGTACATTCTAACGTGATTTGTGTAATTTTTTATTTTCTGAAGGGAAGTTCGCTGGTCACTCAGGAACTATCTAACGACCACACCTTTACTGGAAAGGGTTAATGCTCTTCGGATCACACTCGCATTTTCCAGTAAACTGAGGTTAATAGGGGCCCTGGGTCGAGTACGCCAGCACTATATCAGTGTGATCAGGTCGTATTGGTCGGCGTGGGCGAGTGAGTGAGGTGCTCGGTAAACTTCACCGTCAGCCTATCCTTGAATATTTTGGTTTTTTGTAAGGGTTCGCTGAAGACCCTGATATAAAGGTCAGAGGTAGAGCAAGCAACGCTTGCAAATTATGGGGGCCAGTTGTTCAGGAAGGGGGCGATCAACCTCGGTTCGGGTTGATTCCATAAACCGACCAGTCGGGTCGGCAAGGTACGTAATGTGTGAAAAGTACGGAAGTCACACAGAAGCTTTATGTGATGAATGGGAGAGAATGACAGTACATGACGGGGAGAAATTCCCAAGAGTAGGTAGCTTCAGCACAGAAGTGTTAACGAATTTAAGGAGAAGGATATGTCTCATTAAATCAGCAAAGAGACGAATCAAGCACTATGATTATTTGCAGTTGTGGCAACAGGAGGGTGACATACAGAGAGGATTGGCTCAGGCGGCGGGATCTGGCTCAATCAGAAAACTGATAGCCACGGCCCCACCGCCACCATACATATCAGGAGAGAAATTGGTTGCGGAGAATGACGCACTAAGGTGTAACACACAAACACTTAGCAACTGTGTAAATGTTAAAGATAATGTTAACCAATTAACCAATGCAAGTATTAACCCGTGCAAGTTGTACCCTGTTTTGAACTTTCCTCAGGAGTGTGATCAAGAGGACGAATCGGCAACAATTTCAGCGCTCTCTCTAGCAGCCACCATAGCAGAGACTACAGTAGGCACAGCTCCACCCCCGAGATTAGTAACAAAGGCCCCTAGCGGAGGGATAGGTGAGGTCGTATCAACGGGTAAGTACGGCACCATACACTATGCTGAAACTATTTCGCCACAAACTGCAGAATCTACACAGAATGAGGTTGTTAGAGTTAATTCTGTTAAGGTAATAGTAGTGCCAAATGGGAAAACGGACACTTCAGGAGTCACTCCTGTTAGGAACATCGCCATGTATAGCCCGTTTACCCGAATGGAATTAAGGACCATAGTGTCTGAATTCCCTGACCCTAGAAAAGATTTAGTTGCTAGCCAAAAATACATCAGAGACCTAGGAAACACTTTAGAGCCCAATAATAAAGATTGGCAAGTACTGCTAAGAGCTTGTTTACCCTCCAATGTTGACGCAACTCAATTTTTAGCTGACTGTGGATTAGATCAGGATGTACCTCTTACAGATGTGTACAATAAAGATAATGTAAAAAGAATAAGCTTACAGTTAAAGGAGTATTTCCCAGCGGTAGTTAAATGGAACAAGATATTCTCCATTAAACAAAAGGAGTCAGAAACAGCTGCAGAGTATTTTCACCGGGCATTATTAGAAATGGCAAAGTACACTGGCATAGAGGACATTAGGACCAATGCAAATCATCAAGAAGTAGCAGTATCGGTACTGATGGATGGTTTAAAAGAGTCATTAAAGACTAGGGTACAGACCACACAACCATGTTGGCGAGGTCTGTCTGTGGCTACTTTGAGAGAGGCTGCTATTGATCACGACCGGAATATCACCAGACACAGGGAGTCACAAGGTGATAAGTTAATGTCAGTAAGTATACAGGCCCTGACCACAAAACAGCCTGTGTTAGTATCACCAAACCCTGTGGGTAAGTCGAATGTGGTAACATGTTATTTTTGTCACAAACAGGGACACTTTGCACGAGACTGTAGATCGAGAAATGTACAAAAATCTTATCAACCCCCTAGACAACGACACGACACACGACATTGGGATCAGGGTCCACAGAGACGGAGTTATGAGCCACATACAGGGGAAACAAAAAGATACCCCCCGAACAGAGACTGGCACGCCTCTGGTAGTTCCCAGCTAACTCCATCACAAGTAGTTGCTGCTAGCGGGATTCAGGGAGGTCACCATACCCAATAGGGGTGTGGCCATACCTGTAATCTGCAGCCAGTAAAATTGATTGCAAACCTTGGGAGTGAACCTGAAATTGCAATCAATGTAGCTGGTAAATCATTAAACTTTCTTGTAGACACAGGGGCGGCCAAATCAGTGATAAATTCGACAGTGGGCATGAGAACCACTGGTAGGACAATTCCAGCCATAGGAGTAACAGGAGTAGTCCAGCATTACCCTGTTAGCAAGCCAGCCGAGATTACAATAGGGCCTTTACATACCAAGCATTCCTTTTTGCTGGCTGCATCGGCACCGACTAATCTCCTGGGAAGAGACTTACTGTGTAAAATGGGGTGCGTCATTTATTGTACTCCTGAAGGTGTATTCTTGGACATACCTGAGAATCACGCTCAGGAAGTGCGAGACATGTTAGACTCCCCGTCAAAATTAATGTCACATACCATTATGACAAATAGGACTCCATCCCAAGTAGAAGAAATGACATCTCAGATACCAGAGTCACTTTGGACTAAAGATGGACAGGACACTGGATTAATGGCAAACGTAGCTCCGGTAGTTGTACAAGTAAAAGATGGTAGGATAGCTCCAAAAATCCCACAGTACCCTCTGAAGCCAGAGGTGGAGTTAGGAGTTTACCCAGTTATAGAGCGCTTGCTACAACAGGGCATTCTGGTAAGAACGTCCAGCACTGCCAATAGTCCCATCTTCCCTGTGAAAAAGAGTGGGGGGAGGGGTTACAGGCTAGTGCAGGATCTAAGGGGGATTAATAAAATAGTTGAGAGTCAGTTCCCCGTAGTGCCAAATCCAGCTGTCATTCTAATGCAAATCCCTCCCACTGCGAAATTTTTCACTGTTATTGACCTCTGCTCCGCTTTCTTTTCGGTACCTCTACACCCTGACAGCCAATATTTGTTTGCATTCACATACAGAGGAGTCCAATACACATGGACTCGATTACCACAAGGATTCATAGATAGTCCAAGTATATTTTCCCAGGCTTTGCATGATTGTTTACAGTCTTTCCAACCAGTGAGTGGATCAGTATTAATACAGTACGTGGATGATCTACTACTGTGTTCTGATTCATTGGAAGCATCCCTGAAAGATACGAAACAGCTCCTGTTTCATCTTTCAGACACAGGACACAAGGTTTCCAAAGACAAGTTGCAATTATGCCAAACTAAGGTAAAATATTTGGGACACTGTCTAACACAAGGACTGAGACACCTGACCGCTGATAGAATTCAAGCAATTAGAGACATGACTCTGCCACAAACCCAACAACAGATCAGAACATTTTTAGGAATGTGTGGGTATTGCCGTAATTGGATCCCAGGGTTTTCCATTCTAGCGTTACCCTTGCAGGAAATGGTCTCCTCAAACAAACCTGATCGGATTTCGCATACAGACGAGTCTGAGACAGCATTTGAGAGACTTAAACAGTGCCTAACGCAGGCACCAGCATTAGGTATGCCAGACTATGGGAAACCCTTTGAGCTATACGGAACAGAAAGTGCTGGTTGCGCGGCAGGTGTACTAACCCAAAAGCACGGTGATGCCAGCAGGCCGGTAGCATACTACAGCGCTCAGCTAGATACGGTAGCGCGATCCCTCCCCACATGCTTGCGAAGCGTTGCTGCGATAGCATTGCTAGTAACGAAAAGCGAAGACGTCGTGCTAGGTCACAACCTCACAATTCATACACCACAGGCAGTGTCAGCCTTGTTAAATTCTGCCCAAACCAGACACGTCTCATCAGCGCGGTTTACAAGATGGGAATTGGCACTAATGGCCCCCGTAAACATCACCATAAGGAGATGCAGTGCATTAAATCCTGCAACATATCTCCCAGGTGTGCCTAGACAGGCACAAAGGGTGGAGGATGAGAGTGGTGGGGAAGGAGAATTTAATACAAAGGAAGACACACATGATTGTATGGAATATTTGACCCAAAATTTTACCGCAAGGCCTGACATCAGTGACAACCCACTGGAAGATGTAGATCTAACTTTCTACACGGACGGTAGTTGTCATAGACAGTCAGACTCGGGAGACTTGTGTACTGGATACGCAGTCGTAGATGACCAAGGCACCATAGAAGCGGAACTGCTAGGCCCACCTCACTCAGCCCAGGTTGCTGAACTGGTCGCCCTAACCAGAGCATGTGAATTGGCTAAGGGCAAATCAGCCAATATCTACACCGATTCTAGATACGCATTCGGGGTAGTCCATGATTTCGGAGCCCTATGGCGCCTCAGAAATTTCATGACGGCAGCTGGTACACCGGTAGCGCATGCAGCTCACATAAAAAGGCTTCTAACAGCGATACAGGAACCCGACAGAGTGGCTGTTATCAAGTGTAAAGCACACACATATAGCCAGGACCCAGTATCACTTGGTAGCAGCCGAGCAGACGAAGCTGCTAAGTTAGCAGCTGCTACCCCCAGACAGACAGACACCACACAACTGATGGTATTTAATACCATCAACACACAGAAGTTGTGTGAGATGCAAAATTTGTGTTCCGCACAGGAAAAGGCAGTCTGGAAGGCAAAAGGATATGGCCAGGAGTCCTCAGGACTCTGGACGGATGGACACGGTAAACCAGTGGCCCCCAGAGCATACCTTCCATGTTTAGCTGAGGCAGCTCACGGACTGACTCATCTGGGCAAAGAAGGGATGTGCAAGTTGGTAAGAGCATATTGGTGTGCCCCAGGATTTTCATCTCATGCGAGTAAAAGAGCAATGTCATGCCTTACCTGTCTGAGAAAGAACATCGGAAAGGCAATACCTACAGAACCATCTCATATCCCACCTGCCGGCGGCCCTTTCCAGGTAATACAGATTGACTTTATTCAATTACCCCCTTGTCGAAATTTGAAATATGTACTTGTTTGTATAGATGTTTTCTCAAATTGGGTCGAAGCATTTCCGGCTGCCACAAATACCGCTATGTTTACTGCTAAGAAAATTGTGCAGGAATTTGTATGTAGATATGGTATCCCTAGAATAATCGAAAGTGATAGGGGTACCCATTTTACAGGTGATGTCTTTCAAGCAATGTGTAAATTGATGGGAATTGATAGCAAGCTGCACACTCCATACCGTCCACAGGCGAGTGCGAAGGTAGAGAGAGTGAACAGCACCATTAAAAATAAACTGAGTAAAGTGATGGCAGAGACAGGATTGACATGGCCAGTAGCTTTACCCATTGTACTGTACAGAACCACTCCCAGGTCCCCTCTTAATCTGTCTCCCTTTGAAATCTTGTTTGGTCGACAACCGCATGTTATGATTAACCCTCAGGATGATTTGAAGTGTAACAATGAAGTGACTGTAAAATACTTGATTAACATGAGTAAACAGTTAAGGAATCAAAATGATAATCTGAAGTTAGTGATTCCTGATTTACCAGATAGTAATTGTCATGACATTGAACCTGGGGATTATGTAATGATACGGAATTTTCTACGCTCAGGTTGCCTTATTGACAGATGGGAAGGACCATACCAGGTCTTATTGACTAGCACTACAGCATTGAAGGTTGCTGAGAGAGAGACTTGGGTTCATTCGTCCCACTGTAGAAAGGTTGCTGATCCAACGAGGTCCCGTGATAAGGAACAGACGGTAGAGGTTGTATCACTGGAGTGTCTGTTCCAGGAGGATTGAGGCGGCACCTGAGCATTGAAAATCACAAGACCAAAAGCAGTTGTCGATCCCCTGTTCCCTTTTATTGTTTTTCTCCAACTTCCCATCCCCTCTCCCTCAAATTATTTTTTTCCCCCTTCTCATTCTTCTCCGTTTCCTCCTACAAGATGGACTTGCCCCAAGAGACTGTGATCCGGATTTTTCTGTTGACCATGATGTTGACCAGAGCAGTCTGTTCTGGCGAGAGTACCATGGAGTTCGAGAGAGGTTCTGGAATGGGTTCTGATGACAGAGATGGAGGCGTAGTTTTCCGAGAACAACATAATCAACAAGCAAAGGCGAGTATCAGAAAACGATCCGATAGCATTGACCACAGAAGGAATTGTGATGGATTGTTAGCTGAAGAAAACTGTATCTGTAGGCTCTGTGACAATGTAGTGGAGGATGGGTGCATTAAGAAATGCCAATCCAGTTTTAATATCCATATGGACCGGCATCCCTTGAGTGACTATCACTCTTTAGTGGGTAGTGTGTTAAATAAAACAGATTGTTGGGTATGCTCTCAAGTACCTCAAGGTCATAGCAAATCAGGGCTAGTACCATTTCCTTTAACGATAGGGGAGGTACTTGAGCTAAGTGGTGGGAGACCGGTGGACAGGAGGTTTAATATCTCCAGCCCTCCTAGTTTGAAGCTCCACCAATACCATGTGGATAGGTCCCTATTATGTTTTAACATCTCCAATCCCCGAAAGCCGGGAAATTGGGAAGTGTCATGGAGTAACCAAACCATGACCTTTTCGCATAGAGCAGATAGAATGCCTACAGATACAGAGCTTATACGCCACATAGCCAGTAGAGGAAAATCTTTCCGGTATAGGTACACCCTAGGAAGTAGGATTACGAGAGTTGGAGAGGTATCACCAGGATACTGTGCACATATCGTACAACCTGATACGTGTACTAAGCAGATGGAAGAATTAGGGTTAGGAGATTTCACATGGAAGGTGTGCAATATGGTTATGTCCTACTCCGTCCCATATGTTCTCCCCGATGATGCATATTTCATATGCGGGAGAAAGGCGTATAAGTGGCTTGCCCCAAACTCTGAAGGATTGTGTTATATTGGAAAAGTATTGCCTGAAGTAATGACTGTATCACATGACAAAATAAAAGACATACACCGTGTTGCCCAAACTCCTTATACTCACACCCACTACGAGCACGTAGTTAAACGGCACCTGATAGAAAGAACAGAGCATCCGGCCTCTGACATGATCCATGAATCCACCGGGATTCAATTTCTAATCGCGTTAGATATCACTCGCACCGCTAGAGGAATGTTGAATTATAAATACATATCCGCGCTCGCCAATTTGTTAGATAATATCACTGAAATGTATGATGACACATTTAGGTATACTGGAAGAGAACTTCAGGCTTACAAAACAGAACTAGTCCAGCATAGAATGGTTCTTAATTACCTCACAGCAGTAACAGGCGGATATTGTGTCACACTGGCAACACAATACGGCGTGAAATGTTGCACATATATTACGAATAGCACCGAGGACCCGGTCGAGGTCATAGACCAAAAGATGGACGACATTCTCCAACTAAAGTGGGAATTTCGCAGAAGACACAATCTCACCCTTGCTGCTGTGAGTAATGAGCTGACTGGTTGGGTGTCATGGTTGAACCCACGAAATTGGTTCTCCGGTTTAGGAGACTGGGCTCAAGGAGTCATAATGGATGTTGGGAAGTTTCTCCTATGTATCTTAGGTGTTATCATAACGATTGGCTTGATATTTAGATGCGGTCAGGCTTTAATGAAGTGCAATCGTCGTACTAGGGTAATGAGTTTAAGGAGTGAGGAAACTGTAATTCCAATGGATTTGATTTATGACCCAAATGTAGAAACAATGATGTGATGAAAATGCGATTTCTACGGTCCGTTTCTTTCACCTGTTTTTCCGTTTCCTCCAAGGTAAAAAGACCCACTTGGACGAGGAATTTGATGAGCCGATATACAGACAACAGATGGATTAAAGAAGAAGTTTTGACAACCTTATACACAGAGATTTGATGAACTTTGCCATAGATCCCCGTTTCCCTAGAAATTTTAAAATTACGCTAGCCCAACATTTTTTGTAAATCTATGGACATTGACAAAGCTTTTTGCTCGCACCTAATGGGCAAAAGCACAAAGAAGACTGCATTCAACAGACACCAAACAAGACCTCAATCGACGAATGTTCATTAACCTGACATAGAATACCACTGCATTTTCCGTAATTATGTCTTATCTTCATCTCTACAACCTTCAGGTAATTACACACATAGTTTAGGGAATACAGGCACAGATATCAGCAATCACATATTCCCCCATTCATGTATCATCAACTAAAATGTGCTCCCCATTTTGTTACAACCAAAAGCCGAAAAGAGCTCGGTAAAGTTTGACAGCCCATCCACAGACCCGTACCGCGGGATAAGAAGGAATTCAAATGTATACTTCGCAATGCCTCGAAGCTTGATTTAAAACACGTACGGCACGATGATACATGACCCCCAAACATGGATTCATACACACATGCTTCTGCTATCTCACTAGGTCATACCCTTTTCCTACCTTCTCCTCTCCTCCCCTACCCAACCATGTAAATGTATTAACCCCTGACATATATTTTTCTCCTTTTGAAATGTTTTAGAAGGTGGCAGTTATTATTGACTGCCAAAGGGTGGACTGTCAAAGTCAGAAAAATATCTCTATGCACACTGCCATATTTGCACCTCACACAGGTCTGCGCTGCGCATGCGTACGCTCTCCCGTGCATGCGCATACTCGCAGTCGCGGGCACCCGCAGGCGCACGGTATGCGCATTTACGGTAGAGTTTATGTGATCGTAGCGTGCGACTCAATCGTTACATATTTCCACTATATAATGTATTTTGTAGATCATGGTCCCTTTGATAGATTCTGAAAGTTTAGTTAATATAGCATGTTCCTGGACAGAGAGATCCCTCTTTGTTTGATACGAAGGGTCAGACAGGAGTAATACAGTGGTGTTTAGTATCCATCGGAAGAGAATTTAATTAGCAATATTCCGGTGTTGGTTTGAAGCAGATCAATCGCTCGTGCGAATAGTTATGGACATAAGAAGTTTATGAACATTTACTGTATTTGCACTTTATTACCCATGCGGCGGGAAACCCAGTTTCCCTCCCACCTGAGCTGTTGGAAATAGTCACAGCCCACCTGTATGAATCAACCTATGACCTTTTGTTATAGGGCGAGGAGGAATTCCTGTGTCCAATGAACAATGAGATTGTAGGGACCATTGAATTGTATTGTGTGTGGGGCATAAATAGAGAAGCCGATCACATCCAGCTCTCACTCTTCAACGGTTATCATTGCTGAAAATCGGGAGCTGGATGTCCAGAGGCGCATGCGATCGTTTCCTTTGTGCGTAAGTTTTCTCCGCAATCATATTGTCTTTCCTTGTTGTTGTTGACCATATCTCTCTCTCTCTCTCTCTCTCTCTCTTCTCCCTTTTCTCTCTTAATCCCTTGAACGTAATAGTATTGTATTTCATGTATAGTTATCTGGTTAGGTGATCTATGTTATATTGTAGTGTATGACTTGTATTGTGTTAATTCTTTTGCAAGTATATCATTCATAATATATATATATATTAGGCGTTGGACCCTAAGCACGGTATCTGTGTATTTCTTATAGTGCTAAGTATTCTCAGAGCGTCGGTGACGCTCAAACAGCTTTTAAGTTAATAAGGTTATACTAGGTTGCATCTACACCCTATCTCTACACTAAGGTTTTACAGCATATTACATTGTTTATGGTTTAGATATAAAGGTTTAACATTGTGAGCGTCTGCGCCGCTGGTGATCTCCTCGTGGTCTCAAGCGTTCGCATTCGCTATAGCGAATCATTACGGTAGTCGGCAGCCAATAGCGTGCCTGCCTGTGATCTCTTGGCCATGAGCGAACGTGACGCTTGAGCGTCTCGACCACGGCTAAGCGATTGTTACGCAACGAGCGTACCCTTACGGTACTCCATACGTAAATAGTGTACAGTGTTCTTAGACCTCATAAAGGGTTTTGTATAAGATAAATATTTAGCTTTATCAGCCGGAATCCCGATCGATCTCTGCCAAGAGTCCTCAGTGGTAAACTACAGGGGAGGGTTAGGATTAGGCAGCGGGGAAGGGAGGGTTAAGCTGCCGGGAGGGGGGGATAGGGTTTAGGCACCACCTAGGAGGGTTAATGTTAAGCTTGGGGAAAGGGAGGTGTTAGGCTGCTGTGAGAGATGTTTAGGGTTAGAGGGGTAATGTTGGGGGGGGGGGGGGAATCTACCACTGAAATCAGGAGAGTTGGCAAGTATGGGCTAACCATGTCACAAGCTCATACACGGCCCATCATATGTGATCATGCATTTTTCAAGTATAGTAGGGCCAGATGAATCCACTTTCCTGGCAGGGCCGGCTTCAGGCCTACTAGCACCCTGAGTGAGAAAATGTAAAAGCGCCCCCCCAACCCCTATGCACGCGCCGAAGGCGCGCGCTTCACGGAAAGTGGGCGTGGCCTCCTGGGAAAGTGGGTGTGGCCTCGTAACTTCATATTATCAAACTATAAATAAATATATTTTCTCACACCCCCTCCATGCACACAATTAGCAGCCTTATGCAGAACAGCCACAGTAGTGTTCCTTACACACAATGTCTCCAGTGTAGTGCCAGCTACACATGACATGCCCCTCAGCAGTGCCAGCAACACATGACATGCCCCGCAGCAGTGCCAGCTACACATGACATGCCCCGCAGCAGTGCCAGCTACACATGACATGCCCCGCAGCAGTGCCAGCAACACATGACATGCCCCGCAGCAGTGCCAACTACACATGACATGCCCCGCAGCAGTGCCAGCTACACATGACATGCCCCGCAGCAGTGCCAGCTACACATGACATGCCCCACAACAGTGCCAGCTACACACAATAGGCCCCCCAGCAGTGCCAGCTACACATGATAGTGTTCACGTTTTAGGGCAGGGTGCCAACTACACATGACATGCCCCGCAGCAGTGCCAGCTACACATGACATGCCCCGCAGCAGTGCCAGCTACACATGACATGCCCCACAACAGTGCCAGCTACACACAATAGGCCCCCCAGCAGTGCCAGCTACACATGATAGTGTTCACGTTTTAGGGCAGGGTGCTTATCACAAGGAGGGCACATTTTTAAGTAAGGAGGGCAAAATGATGTACATACTGTAATGCTTGGTGCTCCTCCACCCAGATGCTGAAGCAGGGACAGTGCGCGCCGAAATTTAGGGGCGTTGCTTCGTGGGGAAGGTGCATGACCACAGAATAGTGGCAATTCGCATTACACCACATAGTAGTGCAGCTAATACACATTGCACCAGGTAGAACCTCCTATACACTTTGCGCCAGGCAGAGCACGTTAGACACTTTGCGCCAGGCAGAGCACGATAGACACTTTGCGCCAGGCAGAGCACATTAGACACTTTGCGCCAGGCAGAGCACATTAGACACTTTGCGCCAGGCAGCGCACGTTAGACACATTGCCTAGCCACAGACGCCTAGTAGATACACTGCATGATATGCCCCCCAGCAGTGCCAGCTACACGTGACATACCCCCCAGCAGTGCCAGCTACACGTGACATGCCCCCCAGCAGTGCCAGCTACACGTGACATACCCCCCAGCAGTGCCAGCTACACGTGACATGCCCCCCAGCAGTGCCAGATACATAAATGGCCACACAGTGCAGATATGCCCCCAGTGCCAGATACATAAATGGCCACACAGTGCAGATATGCCCCCAGTGCCAGATACATAAATGCCCCCACAATGCCAGATACATAAGTGCCCCCACAGTGCCAGATGCATCAATGACCCCACAGTGCCAGATAAATCAGTGACCCCACAGTGCCAGATACATAAGTGCCAGATACATAAATGCCCCCAGTGCCACAAAACATAAATGCCCCCAGTGCCAGATAAATAAATGCCCGCCGTGCCACAAAACATAAAAGCCCCCACAGTGCAGATATGCCCCCACAGTGCCAGATACATAAATGCCCCCAGTGCCAGAAACATAAATGCCCCCACAGTGCAGCTATGCCCCCACAGTGCCAGAAACATAAATGCCCCCACAGTGCAGATATGCCCCCACAGTGCCAGAAACATAATGCCCCCACAGTGCAGATATGCCCCCACAGTGCCAGAAACATAATGCCCCCACAGTGCAGATATGCCCCCACAGTGCCAGAAACATAATGCCCCCACAGTGCAGATATGCCCCCACAGTGCCAGAAACATAAATGCCCCCACAGTGCAGATATGCCCCCACAGTGCCAGAAACATAAATGCCCCCACAGTGCAGATATGCCCCCACAGTGCCAGAAACATAATGCCCCCACAGTGCAGATATGCCCCCACAGTGCCAGAAACATAATGCCCCCACAGTGCAGATATGCCCCCACAGTGCCAGAAACATAATGCCCCCACAGTGCAGATATGCCCCCACAGTGCCAGAAACATAAATGCCCCCACAGTGCAGATATGCCCCCACAGTGCCAGAAACATAATGCCCCCACAGTGCAGATATGCCCCCACAGTGCCAGAAACATAAACGACCCCACAGTGCCAGATTTTAACTTACATGTCACTGACACTGCGGTGCTGGGAGCCGGGAGTACTGCTGTGGGCGCAGGCGGGTGGGCGGACGGATGAACGATTCTGTCTGCGCGCTATGCGCGCTGCGCGGCGCCGGCGTCTAACGTCAGACGTCGGCGCCGCACAGCGCGCTGCATAGCGCGCACACAAGCGGCCGGGACACACAGATTGAAGGCTGGCTCCAGGCAGGAATATGGCGGCCGCAGCGTGCGGCGCCCTATAAGAGTGGCGCCCCGCGCGGCCGCTCTAGTCGAACATGCCTGGAGCCGGCCCTGATTCCTGGTATAGGGTAAATGGATGATTGCAGATGTGGCACCAACATAAAGCTCTAAATGCTTTTTTGCAACGTTGAACTTTTTGATGGTTCCATAATGTTATGTGTCATATTTTCCTGCAATGGCTTGGGTGCAGTTATTCCCTTAGAAATGAAGGGTAGAGACAGTTTCCTGAGCGATTGAAGGCAGGCAAATGCGTTACATTACGGCTCCTACAGAGTCTGGACTACGGACAGAGGCCCTCATTCCGAGTTGATCACACCAAGCAACTTTTTGCTGCTGGTGCGATCAACTAATCTCTGCCTATGGGGGAGTGTATTTTAGCATAGCAGGGCTGCGAATGCTTGTGCAGCCCTGCTATGCTAAAAAAGTTTCAAACAAAAGAAGACTAGCCCTGGACATACTTACCCGGTGCAACGGGTCCAGCGATGATGGTCACGGCTTTGACGTCAGACATTCGCCCTCCGTTCGCCTGGACACGCCTGCGTTTTTCTTACCACTCCCCGAAAATGGCTGGAAAGTGAGTATCCGCCCTGGAACGCCTCCTGCCTGTCCATCTTCTTGCGATCACCGCTGCGATCACAATTGTCGCTGGCGGCGGCGTTGCCCAGCGACGATCGTCACCAGGCAACGACGCGCGTGCGCAAAGCGTCCCCCGCGCATGCGCATTTCCGACCCGTTCGCACCGCAGCAAAGAACCGCTGCGTGTGAACGAGTCGGAATGACCCCCAGAGAGCCAACCTGCATGTGCAGGAAGCTGTCTCTGCCCTCCATTTCTATCTGGAGCTCCAAGCCAGAGCTGTGCTTAAAAGATTCAACCAGCAGCCGGGAGCATCCTAATAAGGAGAGGCATATGCGTAGCACCTATGGACACTGCAAGATAAAGAGCCTTTATTATCACTATGCTGTGAGATTTCCAGCTAGAACATTCTCTCTGTGCACAGAGTTATAAAACTGCAGCGCTGTAGTTGCAAGTGAACTACAGGTTGAGTATCCCATATCCAAATATTCCGAAATACGGAATTTTTTGAGTTAGAGTGAAATAGTGAAACCTTTGTTTTCTGATGGCTCAATGTACACAAAATTTGTTTAATACACAAAGTTATTAAAATATTGTATTAAATGACCTTCAGGCTGTGTGTATAAGGTGTATATGCAACATAAATGAATTGTGTGTATGTACACAAACTTTATTTAATGCACAAAGTTATTAAAAACATTGGCTAAAATTACCTTCAGACTCTGTGTATAAGGTGTATATGAAACATAAATGTATTCTGTGCTTTGACTTGTGCCCCATTACCATGATATCTCATTATGGTATGCAATTATTCCAAAATACGGAAAAATCCGATATCCAAAATACTGCTGGTCCCAAGCATTTTGGATAAGGGATACTCAACCTGTATCACAGTGCCGTTTCTAGCGGCGGGCGAGCCGTGCAACCGCACGGGGCGCCCGCCGCGGCACTTTGTGTGTCCTTATCTCCTCTCCTCCCTCTTCCCGAGCGCTCCTGCTCGGGAGGCTGAGTTTCGCGGAATGACGCGTTTGCGTCGTGACGTCACGACGCAAACGCGTCATTCCGCGAAGCCCCGCCCCCCGAGCAGGAGCGCTCGGGGAGAGGGAGGAGAGGAGATAAGCCTGGAAGGAGGAGGCGGCCGGCGCGAGGGACGTGAGGCGGCCGGCGCGAGGGACGTGAGGCGGCGGGACCCGAAGAGCGGGAAGATGTAAGTATTATCTCTATCTCTCTCTCTCTCCCCCTTCCTTCCCCCCCCACTTGACACCTGCCTGCCGCACTGTGTAAAAAGGGGATACCTGCCTGCCGCACTGTGTAAAATGGGGACACTTGCCTGCCGCACTGTGTAAAATGGGGATACCTGCCTGCCGCACTGTATAAAATGGGGATACCTGCCTGCCGCACTGTGTAAAATGGGGATACCTGCCTGCCGCACTGTGTAAAATGGGGATACCTGCCTGCCGCACTGTGTAAAATGGGGGCACCTGCCTGCGTACTGTGTAAAATGGGGATATCTGCCTGCCGCACTGTGTAAAATGGGGATACCTGCCTGCGTACTGTGTAAAATGGGGGCACCTGCCTGCGTACTGTGTAAAATGGGGATACCTGCCTGCCGCACTGTGTAAAATGGGGATACCTGCCTGCCGCGCTTTGTAAAATGGGGACACCTTCCTGCCGCGCTGTGTAAAATGGGGACACCTGCCTGCCGCGCTGTGTAAAATGGGGACACTTGCCTGCTGTAATGTGTAAAATGGGGACTTTTTTATTTTTATTTTTTCCCCCCTGTGGTGGGCGTGATGATATCAGACGAGGCCGCGCCCACTTTTATGAGACCACGCCCATTTTAAGCAGGCCACACACCCTTGTCAGGAGCGCGCGCATGCTTTTTCTTTTTATAGCTGTATGGGGGGGCACGCAATTTTTTTTTATAGCAATGGGGGGGGGGGGGCGCATTTTGAAATCTCGCACTGGGAGCCAAATTGTCTAGAAACGGCCCTGCTGTATCATAATCAGCATTAAAGGTATTCATATTTGTTGCTATATGGGCAAATCCTTAAATAAGCCTCCTGGGGAGGGGTGTTTTATATAAAAGCTCATACTATATAGCACTTTATATGTTGTGGGTTTTTAATATGTTTTCTGTCTAGTCGACTGTGGGGTATATGATATTATTATTTTAATAAACTAAATTTGTGTTTTTTAATACTTTACTTCGCATGTGTCATTGAATTCTTTCTAATTTGTGTTTTCTTTTAAGGGGTTGAGTATTACCCTCTCTGATACAGCTGCTAGGTAATGGGATTTTTACAGGGTAAACCAGGCGCTTTGTCATTTTTCTGTCTATTCCTTAGAATGCAAGATGATTGCAAAATAAAGTAGCAAGAGGAGACTCTGTCATGTGTTGGCATCAGAGCTGGATTAAGGCTTTGGGGGGCCTGGGGTACTTACGACAGGGGGGCCCTAAAATGTAATATTAAAATCGTAATCACTACAAAGTATAATACAAATATACACACACATATATATATATATATATATATATATATACACACACATAGAGTGACACACACGCACATATGTACATTATATATATATATATATATATATATATATATATATATAAAATAAGATTTTACTCACCGGTAAATCTATTTCTCGTAGTCCGTAGTGGATGCTGGGACTCCGTAAGGACCATGGGGAATAGCGGCTCCGCAGGAGACTGGGCACAACTAAAGAAAGCTTTAGGACTACCTGGTGTGCACTGGCTCCTCCCACTATGACCCTCCTCCAGACCTCAGTTAGAAAACTGTGCCCGGAAGAGCTGACACAATAAGGAAGGATTTTGAATCCCGGGTAAGACTCATACCAGCCACACCAATCACACCGTATAACTCGTGATACTATACCCAGTTAACAGTATGAAATATAACTGAGCCTCTCAACAGATGGCTCAACAATAACCCTTTAGTTAGGCAATAACTATAAACAAGTATTGCAGACAATCCGCACTTGGGATGGGTGCCCAGCATCCACTACGGACTACGAGAAATAGATTTACCGGTGAGTAAAATCTTATTTTCTCTGACGTCCTAAGTGGATGCTGGGACTCCGTAAGGACCATGGGGATTATACCAAAGCTCCCAAACGGGCGGGAGAGTGCGGATGACTCTGCAGCACCGAATGAGCAAACTCTAGGTCCTCCTCAGCCAGGGTATCAAACTTGTAGACTCTTGCAAAAATGTTTGAACCCGACCAAGTAACAGCTCGGCAAATTTGTAAAGCCGAGACCCCTCGGCCAGCCGCCCAAGAAGAGCCCACTTTCCTCGTGGAATGGGCTTTTACAGATTTAGGGTGCGGCAGTCCAGCCGCAGAATGTGCAAGTTGAATCGTGCTACAGATCCAGCGAGCAATAGTCTGCTTAGAAGCAGAAGCACCCAGCTTGTTGGGTGCATACAGGATAAATAGCGAGTCAGTTTTCCTGACTCCAGCCGTCCTGGAAACATATACTTTTCAGGGCCCTGACTACGTCCAGTAACTTGGAATCCTCCAAGTCCCAAGTAGCCGCAGGCACCACAATAGGTTGGTTCACATGAAAAACTGATACCACCTTAGGAAGGAATTGGGAACGAGTCCTCAATTCCGCCTTATCCATATAAAATACAGATAAGGGCTTTTGCATGACAAAGCCGCCAATTCTGATACACGCCTGGCCGACGCCAAGGCCCACAGCATGACCACTTTCCACGTGAGGTATTGTAGCTCCACGGATTTAAGTGGCTCAACCCAATGCGACTTCAGGAAATCCAACACCACGTTGAGATCCCACGGTGCCACTGGAGGCACAAACGGGGGCTGACTATGCAGCACTCCCTTAACAAAAGTCTGAACTTCAGGCAGTGAAGCCAGTTCTATTTTGGAAGAAAATCGATAGAGCCGAAATCTGGACCTTAATGGAACCCAATTTTAGGCGCATAGTCACCTCTGACTGTAGGAAGTGCAGAAATCGACCTAGCTGAAATTCCTCCTTTGGGGCCTTCCTGGCCTCACAGCACGCAACATATTTCCGCCATATGCGGTGATAATGGTTTGCGTTCACTTCTTTCGCAGCTTTAATTAGCGTAGGGATAACTTCCTCCGGAATGCCCTTTTCCTTCAGGATCCGGCGTTCAACCGCCATGCCGTCAAACGCAGCCGCGGTACGTCTTGGAACAGACAGGCCCCCTGCTGCAGCAGGTCCTGTCTGAGCGGCAGAGGCCATGGGTCCTCTGAGATCATTTCTTGGAGTTCTGGGTACCAAGCTCTTCTTGGCCAATCCGGAACAATGAGTATAGTTCTTACTCCTCTCCTTATTATTATTCTTATTACCCTGGGTAAGAGAGGCAGAGAAGGGAACAAATACACCGACTGGTACACCCACGGTGTTACCAGAGCGTCCACAGCTATCGCCTGAGGGTCCCTTGACCTGTGCAATATCTTTGTAGCTTTTTGTTGAGGCGGGACGCCATCATGTCCACCTGTGGCCTTTCCCAACGGTGTACAATCATTTGGAAGACTTCTGGATGAAGTCCCCACTCTCCCAGGTGGAGGTCGTGTCTGCTGAGAAAGTCTGCTTCTCAGTTGTCCGCTCCGGGAATGAACACTGCTGACAGTGCTAACACATGATTTTCCGCCCATTGGAGAATCCTTGTGGCTTCTGCCATCGCCATCCTGCTTCTTGTGCCGCCCTGTCGGTTTACATGAGCGACCGCCGTGATGTTGTCTGACTGGATCAGCACCGGCCGGTGTTGAAGCAGGGGTCTAGCCTGACTTAGGGCATTGTAAATGGCCCTTAGTTCCAGAATATTTATGTGTAGGGAAGTCTCCTGACTTTTCCATAGGCCTTGGAAGTTTCTTCCCTGTGTGACTGCCCCCCAGCCTCGAAGGCTGGCATCCGTGGTCACCAGGACCCAGTCCTGTATGCCGAATCTGCGGCCCCCTAGAAGATGAGCACTCTGCAGCCACCACAACAGCGACACCCTGGCCCTTGGAGACAGGGTTATCCGCCGATGCATCTGAAGATGCGACCCGGACCACTTGTCCAACAGATCCCACTGGAAGATCCTTGCATGGGACCTGGCGAATGAAATTTCTTCGTAAGAAGCTACCATTTTTCCCAGGGCTCGCGTGCATTGATGCACCGACACCTGTATTTGTATTAGGAGGTCTCTGTCTAGAGACGACAACTCCTTGGACTTCTCCTCCGGGAGAAACCCTTTTTATCCTGTTCTGTGTCCAGAACCATACCCAGGAACAGTAGACGCGTCGTAGGAACCAGCTGCGACTTTGGAATATTCAGAATCCAGCCGTGCTGTTGTAGCACTTCCCGAGATAGTGCTACTCCGACGAACAACTGCTCCCTGGACCTCGCCTTTATAAGGAGATCGTCCAAGTACGGGATAATTATTTCGGCCATTACCTTGGTAAATACCCTCGGTGCCGGGGACAGACCAACAGCAACGTCTGAAATTGGTAATGACAATCCTGTACCACAATTTTGAGGTACTCCTGGTGAAGAGGGTAAATAGGGACATGCAGGTAAGCATCCTTGATGTCCAGTGATACCATGAAATTCTCCAGGCTTGCAATAATCGCCCTGAGCAATTCCATTTTGAACTTGAACCTTCGTATATAAGTGTTCAAGGATTTCAATTTTATAATGGGTCTCACCGAACCGTCTGGTTTCGGTACCACAACATTTTGGAATAGTAACCCCGGCCTTGTTGAAGGAGGGGTACCTTGATTTCACCTGCTGGAAGTACAGCTTGTGAATTGCCGCCAGTACTACCTTTCCCCGAGGGCAGCAGGCAAGGCTGATGTGAGGTAACGGCGAGGGGGAGTCGCCTCGAACTCCAGCCTGTATCCCTGTGATACTACTTGCAGAACCTAGGGATCCACCTGTGGGCAAGCCCACTGGTCCCTGAAGTTCCCGAGACGCGCCCCCACCGCACCTGTCTCCACCTGTGGAGCCCCAGCGTCATGCGGTGGACTCAGAGGAAGCGGGGGAAGATTTTTGATCCTGGGAACTGGTTGTCTGGTGCAGCTTTTTCCTTCTTCCCTTGTCTCTGTGCAGAAAGGAAGCGCCTTTGACCCGCTTGCTTTTCTGAAGCCGAAAGGACTGTACCTGAAAATACGGTGCTTTCTTAGGCTGTGAGGAAACCTGAGGTAAAAAATTTTCTTACCAGCTGTTGCTGTGGATACGAGGTCCCAGAGACCATCCCCAAACAATTCCTCACCCGTATAAGGCAGAATCTCCATGTGCCTTTTAAAGGCAGCATCACCTGTCCACTGCCGGGTCTCTAATACCCTCCTGGCAGAATGGACATTGCATTAATTCTGGATGCCAGCCGGCAAATATCCCTATGTGCATCCTTCATATATAAGACGACGTCTTTAATATGCTCTATGTTAGCAAAATATTATCCCTGTCTAGGGTATTAATATTATCTGACAGGGTATCAGACCACACTGCAGCAGCACTATTTATGCTGAGGCAATTGCAGGTCTCAGTATATAACCTGAGTGTGTATATACAGACTTCAGGATAGCCTCCTGCTTTTTATCAGCAGGCTCCTTCAAGGTGGCCGTATCCTAAGACGGCAGTGCCACCTTTTTTGACAAACGTGTGAGCGCCTTATCCACCCTAGGGGATATCTCCCAACGTGACCTCTCCTCTGGCGGGAAAGGGTACGCCATCAGTAACTTTTTAGAAATTACCAGTTTCTTATCGGGGGAACCCACGCTTCTTTACACACTTCATTCACTCATCTGATGGGGGAACAAAACACTGGCTGCTTTTTCTCCCCAAAAATAAAACCCCTTTTATGTGGTACTTGGGTTCATGTCAGAAATGTGTAACACATTTTTCATTGCCGAGATCATGTAACGGATGTTCCTAGTGGATTGTGTATATATCTCAACCTCGTCGACACTGGAGTCAGACTCCGTGTCGACATCTGTGTCTGCCATCTGAGGTAACGGGCGTTTTTTGAGCCCCTGATGGCCTTTGAGACGCCTGGGCAGGCGCGGGCTGAGAAGCCGGCTGTCCCACAGCTGTTACGTCATCCAGCCTTTTATGTAAGGAGTTGACATTGTCGGTTAATACCTTCCACCTATCCATCCACTCTGGTGTCGGCCCCACAGGGGGCGACATCCCATTTATCGGCCTCTGCTCCGCCTCCACGTAACCTTCCTCATCCAACATGTCGACACAGCCGTACCGACACACCGCACACACACAGGGAATGCTCTGACTGAGGACAGGACCCCACAAAGTCCTTTGGGGAGACAGAGAGAGAGTATGCCAGCACACACCAGAGCGCTATATAATGCAGGGATTAACACTATAACTGAGTGATTTTTCCCCCAATAGCTGCTTGTATACATATATTGCGCCTAAATTTAGTGCCCCCCCTCTCTTTTTAACCCTTTGAGCCTGAAAACTACAGGGGAGAGCCTGGGGAGCTGTCTTCCAGCTGCACTGTGAAGAAAAAATGGCGCCAGTGTGCTGAGGGAGATAGCCCCGCCCCTTTTTTGGCGGACTTTTCTCCCGCTTTTTTCATGGATTCTGGCAGGGGTAATTTATCACATATATAGCCCTGGGACTATATATTGTGATGATTTGCCAGCCAAGGTGTCTTATATTGCCCTCAGGGCGCCCCCCCCCAGCGCCCTGCACCCATCAGTGACCGGAGTGTGAGGTGTGCATGAGGAGCAATGGCGCACAGCTGCAGTGCTGTGCGCTACCTTGTTGAAGACAGAAGTCTTCTGCCGCCGATTTTCCGGAACACTTCTTGCTTCTGGCTCTGTAAGGGGGCCGGCGGCGCAGCTCCGGGACCGAACACCAAGGTCGGGTCCTGCGGTCGATCCCTCTGGAGCTAATGGTGTCCAGTAGCCTAAGAAGCCCAAACTACCACCAGTTAGGTAGGTTCGCTTCTTCTCCCCTTAGTCCCTCGCTGCAGTGAGTCTGTTGCCAGCAGATCTCACTGTAAAATAAAAAACCTAAAATATACTTTCTTTCTAGGAGCTCAGGAGAGCCCCTAGTGTGCATCCAGCTCAGCCGGGCACAAGATTCTAACTGAGGTCTGGTGGAGGGTCATAGTGGGAGGAGCCAGTGCACACCAGGTAGTCCTAAAGCTTTTTTTAGTTGTGCCCAGTCTCCTGCGGAGCCGCTATTCCCCATGGTCCTTACGGAGTCCCAGCATCCACTTAGGACGTCAGAGAAATATATATACCTAGACCCTAAACTTTAACTATAGCCACACTTACTTTCTTTGGACAGCTGTCACTCAGCTGTCCTGTGTGCAGCTCCGGTGTTTGGCGGTGGGGAGCCGAGACAGGCAGCGGGGAGCCGGGACAGCCAGTGTTGCGGGGAGCTCAGCGGCACCAGTGTTGTAGGAGTCTGAGAGCTGGCTGATAATGGGTGCTGGGCTGGCTGCTGCCTCCACGGAGTCCACGCGCGGCTGTCCTCCCTCCTCCTTTCCTACAGCCTGCGCGCCCAGCGGCAGCCAATGACTGAGCCGCAGGCTGCTGTTCCTCACGTTATTGGACAGCTGAGCCATCGCTCAGCTGTCCTTCCATCACAGGCAGTGAAGTCAGTGAAGCCGCCGCCGGGAGCCAGAGCCGACAGGGACAGCAATCGCTGAGCTGCCCTGCCGCTGCGTGTGGCACCGGCTCCCGGGAGCGCAGCGCAATACCGCAGATCGGATCTCTGTTCCGATCTGCGGCGGCGATGGGGGGCCCTTTGAAAAAAGGGGGCCCGGGGTACTTATCCCCGGGACCCCCCTCTTAATCCGGCTCTGGTTGGCATGAGAGGGCTCTGAGGACAATGGGAAAGACTGAAAAATGGGTCTATTTATTGAGCCTTGGAGAGTGATAAAGTACCAACCAATCAGCTCCTAGCTGCCATTTTTCAAACACAGCCTGGAAGATGGTCGTTAGGAGCAGATTGGCGGGTACTTTATCTCTCTCCACTTTATCACTCTCCAAGACTTGGTACATAGACCCCAAAGGGTCATATGGAGGGGTCTGATGACATATAAAGGGGCATATGGAGGAGTCCGATGATAATGGCCTGAAACCTGACAAAACTTATGGTTGTAACTCTACCGCAGTTCTGGCCAACTAAAAATAAAAAGGTGGTAATCCTAGTCGTGGCATTCTCAGCTATACCCCTTTCACACCAAAATCCTGGGTCTGACCTGGTATTTGGAACACGGTTCCAAACCGGAACAGGCCATTTTCACGGGATCCGGTCTGAAGATCGACAGTGTCTAGGTCGACAATGTTTAGGTCGACCACTATAGGTCGACAGTCACTAGGATGACATGGATGGAAGGTCGACAGGGTTTCTAGGTCGACATGTGCTAGGTTGACAGGTCTAAAGGTCGACATGAGTTTTTCACATTTTTTTTTTTTTTGGATTTTTTCATACTTAACGATCCACGTGGACTACGATTGGAACGGTAAAGTGTGCCGAGCGAAGCGAAGGCACCATGCCCGAAGCATGGCGAGCGAAGCGAGCCATGCGAGGGGACGCGGTGCACTAATTTGGGATCCCGGTCACTCTACGAAGAAAACGACACCAAAAAAAAAAAATTCCTCATGTCGACCTTTAGACCTGTCGACCTAGCACATGTCGACCTAGAAACCCTGTCGACCTTCCATCCATGTCGACCTGGTGACTGTCGACCTATAGTGGTCGACCTAAACATTGACGACCTAGACACTGTCGATAAAACGAACCACACCCCATTTTCACACCGTGGCTTCGGCCTGGGTGCAGTGGAACTCTTCTGCTGGCACTTGGAGATGATATCATCTCCAAGTGCCGGAAATCTGCCTCTCCCTATGCTGTCAACAGTACCCCGGTCGGATGACCTGGGTTACCCATTCACATTGCCCTGTAACCTGGGGTTGAAATGCAGGGTAACTCGACATGGGTTATTTTCAAGGGTCCTTTCACATCAAGCCAACCATAACCAGGATCGAATCGGTGGCATGAAAGGGGTATTATGTTTGAACAGAACATTGATAGGATATTCTATTATTATACCTGTTGCAGCTCGTTCTACCGCTATGTACATGGCATACCTTAAGTAAGATCTTTATGGAGGAATCATGCTGCGTCCTTACTGCATGCTTCCAGACTTGATAGACGTGATGTGGCCCTAACACAGTATTAAATAACATTATGGTGGTGTTACTATTTTCTTTTTGTCCACTCCCTGTTACCTTGACCTGTTCAATCAACATTATTTCTCCGGCAGGGTCCAAAGGTTATCCACAGGATAACAATGGGATATGATGAAGCGACAGCGGATTTGCATCAGTCAAAGCTTTCTGGCCTCCCAGCATGCAACGGGCCCGTCCATATATCTCCGCCTCCTGTCTCAGGCAAATCAGTTTTTTGTTTGGTGCGGCAGGAGCCGGACCATGGTCAGAGGGCTGCTGGTTTTTAGCAGCCCTAAGCTTTCTTATTTCATTTTTATAGACTTACTATTTTTTATGAGCAATCTTTCTAAACAGCGTCTTATACGTACCTTAGAAAGAGTCGCTCCAACAACTCTCCGCCAGGTCGTGACAACGCTTACCCTCGAGTACAGTGCTGCTTTGGTGGGCATCTGTGTTGGATATACTAGCAGGTCTAGCAGACGTTACCAGGCTGTGGCCGGAGCACGGGGAGAAGGTAAGGCATCGGTTCCATTTAGAAGGGCAATACGGACACAGCCGCACGGATATGGGAGGAGACTACCAAACAGTTGCTGACGCGACTGCAACCTCGGGCACACCAGCGCTAGGCCTTAGGGATCATAGGCTCCAGGAATAGTATGAGACCGCGATCCCTAGGGTTGATGTCAGCAGTGGGGAGTCAGATGCTCTGCTGGTCGTCCTTCCCCCCGGTTCATGACCAGTTTCCTTCAAGTCTCCCGCCATGAACTATTTCCCGCTTCCGTCTCAGACACTGTACAAGAGGGAACCCAGTCGCAGCATAGGTGGCTGTGTGACTGGTGTGTCTGTGTTCACTGAACGTCTGTGTTCACTATAGGTTCATAGAGCGACAGTGTACACTAGTAGCATCTGGATCGACTCAGCGTTCGGTAACATATTGATCAGTCCTGGAAGCGAGGTGAGTCTTCATGTATCCCACTCTACTGAGTATGGGTAATACAGCACTAAGTCTCTATCTACCTTTTTGAGTAT
The DNA here is from genome assembly GCF_028390025.1 of Pseudophryne corroboree. Lineage (NCBI taxonomy): Eukaryota > Metazoa > Chordata > Amphibia > Anura > Myobatrachidae > Pseudophryne > Pseudophryne corroboree. The sequence goes on from NC_086449.1 coordinate 204,056,268, forward strand.
GAATAGTTAGACAAGTGCCTATTGCATATGAGCCTGTATACATATACTGTTGTTTCTTTCACAATGCGTCTGAATATGATAGATCTGTTTAAACATGATTCAGTAATATGTTCTCCTACATACTTGAAATGTATTTGTAGTTGATGATGTGCTCATATTGATTATTATACTAATGTATAACATGTGACTGACTGCTAGTGTGATTGCTGACTTTACTATATTCTGTCAGTTTTGTTTTATTCCGATCCTCAATGCTGGTGCATAGCAGGGTAGGGTCAGATTGTATGTCACTTTAAAAAACTTAAAGTGATTACAGTCACAAATTGTGTAGTACACTGTGAAAGTGTTGATTATTTATCATGTCTAAGAGTGGCAAAGGTGAAGAAGATACACTCACAGCAACACCAACACTCATATCATGTTTGTCTTGCAAAGTTGTGTTATCCTCTCAGGATCTGGTTCAGGGTGGTTTTTGTGCAACTTGTTTTAGCTTTCACCAGGGGTTCTTGAAAAATACAAGGAAGTTTCAGGTGCATGTTGATCCACCTTGGGCTATGTTTGCACAGACTTTATCCAGTATAGCTGAACGGATAATTCATCCAACTCCTGTACCGGGGATAGGTTACACGTTTAACCCTTACATGCAGCTTCCCACTTGTGATGTATCACTTCCAGCAGCAGCCTCTCAAAAGAAACAGACCGATAAGCCGGTGGTAAGGAAATATTCATTCTCACAGGCTACACATGGTTCAGATGAGGATTCACCGGTAGGTAATTCAAATCCTATTTTTCACCTTCACAGGCTACACATGATTCAGATGAGGATTCATCAGAAGATGAAAGCTCAATTAATTCTACTTCGGCATACGAAGAGGAGGGGAAAGTCTCAGCTCAGTGGATATAGCTGAGTTAATTAAAGCAATGAAAGCCATTCTATCCTTAGAGGATTCAGCAGAGCCTGTGTTAAAAACCAAGGCACCTGTGTTTAAACATCCCAATACAGTTAAAACTGAGTTTCCATGGTCAGATCAGCTGATGGAAATCATGGAAGAGACTTGGGCAATGCCTAATAAGAAGTTTAGAATTCCTAAGAAATGGATTTCCAATGATCCTCTTCCAGCTGGGGATTGTTTAAAAAGGGAGGGGGCTCCTAAAGTAGATACGCATGTGATTCGATTAGTGCTAAAATCTACATTACCTTTGCCTTCAACATCATTAAATTATGTCACGGATAGGAGAGTGGATGGTTTACTTAAAAAAAACAATTTTTTTCCCCTGTCTGGGGCAGTCATAAGGCCAGCCATGGCTTCAGCTTGGATGACAAAGGCAGTGGCTGCCTGGGCTGATGTATTGGAGGGGGATTCTTTCAATAGCATTTAGAGAGCAACAATCCCATATAGCACATATAAAACAGGCTGCAATGTTCTTGGAAGAAGCAGCATTGGATATGGGTACTATTGTCTCCAGGGCATCAGCTTCAACAATAGCTGCTCGCAGAGCAGTTTGGCTACGTACGTAGAAAGCTGATTCAGAATCTAAGAAGGTTTTGGAATCTTTGCCCTTTTCTGGAGATATTCTTTTTGGTAAAGAATTGACGGATATTTTGGAGTCAGAAGCTGACTTCAAGAAGGTCAAGTTTCCTTCCTCATACAGTTTCAAACCTAAAGTTCTGGCTTTTCGGTCCTTTCAGTCTCAAGGAAAAGCTAAAGGCAAAAGTGATGGCAAGCAGTCCAATACAACAAGTCTGGTAAGACTAAAAAGCATTGGGCTACCAGAGGACCGGTTGGTAAAAATAGGATTTTAGTATCTACCGGTAAATCCTTTTCTCCTAGTCCGTAGAGGATGCTGGGGACTCCAAAAGGACCATGGGGTATAGACGGATCCGCAGGAGCTTGGGCACACTATAAAGACATAAACTGGGTGTGAACTGGCTCCTCCCTCTATGCCCCTCCTCCAGACCTCAGTTAAAAAACTGTGCCCAGGAGAGACAGACATTTCGAGTAAATAATTTATAATTTAAACACAGTGAGTGTTATACCAGCTCACACCACGAACATACCGCAAGACCTGGCCTTCAACAAAATACCAGCCCACAGTATGAAAAACATACAGCCATATGCTGAGAGAATGTCACGATCCGGGTATCTGGACGCCATTACTTGCCTTTCAGATGTCTCCTGAGGCTGGCTCAGCGTTCCAGGGCCGGATCTCATCTGTGTCCACATGCTGTATATCCCTCCTGTCACGCTGAGATGCTGTCACAGCGGCGCCATGTTAGAATCCTGCATGGCGTCTCCCGTCCTCCGCGGCCTCCGCCGCCGCTCCTGTGTTATAAGTGCAGGTTGTCAGTGTGGTGTTCCATGCCTGCCGCGGCCTCCGCTGTCATCCACGAGTCTCAGCATGCATTGTCAGTCTGGCGTCTCCTGTCCTCTGCGGCCGGTGCCACCATTACAGTTATGTTTCCACATGGTTTTCCAAACCAGTTTTCCCTCCAAGTTCTAACATGGGCGCAGCCATGTTGGATCCAATCACATGCTTCAGTTCCTCCAATCCACTGCCTGGAAATCTGCATAATTGCCCAGCCAATACCTGCATTGCTGCAGGTATAAGTATCCTGTGCCTGGGCTAGCAAATGGTCAGTGCTTTGTTTGTCATACCTTGTTCCAGTCTCTCTCCTGTGGTTGTGTTTCCAGGTTCCAGCTCCTGTCTCCAGCATCCACCAAAGAGACCCGCACCTGCCTACCATCCTGCGGTGCAGCCTGACTCTGCAGTCCTCCGTGGCTGATCCAGCTTCCAGCTACTTCATCTGCTTCCAGCAGTATCCATTACCACCGGTAATCATCCTTCAATTCCTCTGTTTCCACGCTCCCTAGCATCTTACTATATTCACTCCGTGTTTCATCACCTGGCTGGTTCCACCCAGCATTCATTCAGTGACTTTATCATCTGGCTGATTCCATTCCACATCCACTCCGTGTCTTACCACCTGGCTGGTTCCATCCAGCAATTACAACAGCTGATTCAAGTTACCAACTTCATCTGTTCCATCTACTGGCATGTTCCTTGGATATCTTCACTACTACAGCCAGGCCTGGTAAGGTTATTCCATCTAAGGACTGTAACAGCTGTTCTTACCTACCAGTGTCCTGTGTAACCATTTCATGGTCAGAGTGCTCCAGGAATCATATTATTTATCATTTACCTTGAATGCTGTTTGTTTACACGGAGTCTGTTAATAAACTTTTATTTTGACTTTTACCTGGTTGTCATGGTCACACCTTTGGGTTTCCTTTTAACACTTACATGTCCAGGGGTCTGATTAAACCTCCCCGGTTTAAGTTCCTCTCAGCCCCTACAACTGAGGCTTTCTCCTGTCAGCCAAAACCCTCAGTTGTGACAGAGAATATGTAACACAACCTGTGTGTCAACACAACCAATAATAAGAAACCACATGCCATGGCATGAACAACGTCAGTGACAGCCTGACAGAGTAGAAACACCACAAAGTGCAACCAAACTCAATAACTGCAGACACAGTACGCACTGGGACGGGCTCCCAGCATCCTCTACGGACTAGGAGAAAAGGATTTACCGGTAGGTACTAAAATCCTATTTTCTCTTACGTTCTAGAGGATGCTGGGGACTCCAAAAGGACCATGGGGTCTATACCAAAGCTCCAGAACGGGCGGGAGAGTGCGGACGACTCTGCAGCACCGATTGAGCAAACATGAGGTCCCCATCAGCCAGGGTATCAAACTTGTAGAGCATAGCAAAGGTGTTTGAAACCCGACCAAGTAGCCGCTCGGCCAAGTTGAACTGCCGAGACTCCTCTGGCATCCGCCCAAGAAGAGCCCATCTTCCTAGCAGAATGGGTCTCCCCCAACAACGCTAACGGCAATCCAGCCATAGAACGATCATGCCGAATCATATCACAGATCCAGTGTATAACAGACTGCATAGACGCAGGTGCCCCAATCATGCTGGGAGCATACCGGACAAACAGAGCCTCTGTTTCCCCAACCGGAGCCAAAATGGTGACAAATTAGTCAAAGCCCGACTACATCGAGAGTCCTTTAATCAGCCAATGCTCTAAGTAAGCACAGACATCACAATAGGCTGGTTTCTGCGAAACACAGAACCAACAGAACACAGTCCAACTATTCGAGTTCTCAATACCGCTCTATCCACATGCAAGATCCAACAGGGGCTCTTGTAAGACAAAGCCGCTACTTTCGACACCCGCCTTGCGGACGCCAAATCCAGTAGCATGACCACTCTTTAAGAGAGAATTTTTTAACACAACCTTTCACAAAGGTTCCAAACATTGTAACACAAGAAAAACGCAATACCACGTCAGGGTCTCACGGTGCCAATGGGGCACAAACGGAGATTGGATGTGCAGTACTCCTTTCACGAAAGTCCAAACTTCCCAAAAGGTGGCCAATTCTTTTAAGAAAATTTATAAGGCCAAAACTGCACTGAACTGGAGCCTAACTTTAGGCCTGCATCCCCAACTGCTTGCAAGGAATGGAGAAGAATGACCCAGCTGAAAATCTGCCGTAGGAGCCTTCTTGCCTTCGTGGATGCACACCAAGACATAGCTTTACGGCAACTACGGTGGTAAGGCTTTGCCGTTACTTCTTTTCTAGCCAGAAGAAGTGTGGAAACGACTTCACTGGGAATACCCTTTCTGGCTAGGATATGGCATTAAATCGCCACGCCGTCAAACGCAGCCACGGTAAGTCTTAATAAACGCCCGGATCTTTGTAACAGTTCCTCACGTAAAAGAAGCGGCCAGGAATCCTCTATGAGTAAACATGAAAACCTGGAAACCAAGCTCTGCTTGGCTAGACCGGAACAACGAGGATCTCCTGAACCTTTGTTATTCTTCCGGTATCACCTTCAGAAAAAGCGAAAACGGAGAAGACACATAGACCGACTTAAAACGCCCAAGGTGTCACGAGGGCGTCCACTGCCATAGCTTGAGTGTCCCTTGACCTGGAACAATATCCCTGAGGCCTCTCGTGGAGGCGAGACGCCAACATGTCCAATTGAGGTACACCTCAAAGACTTGTCACTTCTGTGAAAACTCCTCGATGACGACTGTATTTCTCCCGGAAGGAGATCTCGTCTGCAGAGGAAATCTAATTCTCCGTCGTTTACCTCCGGAGCGAAGACCGCTAATATAGCGTTTACCAATCTTTCCATCCAGCGGCAAACTTTTGCATCTTCTGCAATTGGCACTGTGCTCCTTGTTCCGCCCTAGCGGCTTCCTCACGCCACTGCTGTCAAGTCGTCCGAGAGAACTAACACGGGCAGACCACGAATAATATGTTCGTCAAAAATAGCTCCTAATACAGGAAAGCATAGTACAGACAAGCTTCCCAGCTTGACCTTTTCCTCCGGAAATACGTCCCTTGCAAGGACTAATCCCCAGCCCCGGAGATCTGCATGCATGAACACCAGGATCTAATCTTGGATCCCGAACCTTCGTCCCTCTAGAAGGTGAGAACTGAGCAGACACCACAGGAGCGATGTCTTGGCCATTAGAATCATATTTTGGTGCATATGCAGGTGAGACCCGGACCACATTTCCAACTGGTCCCTTGAAACCACTCTGGCATTTGACCTGCTCACTGAAAAGGCCTCTTAGGCCGCACCCATCCGCTTCATAACGGAACATAGTGATGGATTGTCACTGCAAATCCGATCCGACTCCGGATCCTCAGACCTCCTGCCACAGGAAAAACACAGAACCTCAACCGTGCAGTATCTACTCTGATACCCACCCCCGACATCTGCGACGTTGGGAACAACAGACATTCCCTGTGTTGAAAAATAGTCAGAGAGAAACAACGCTTTGTACCACTTGTTTCTTGACCTCGCCTTAATCAGAAGAGCGTCTCAGTACAGAATAACAATGGCTCTTATTATTGAAAGAAACCATCATACTGCCATCACTCCGGTGAATTGGCAAATACAATCCTGGATATCCAGACAGGTAATCTGAATGCGGAAAACAACGCATTTAAACCTTTTTTTTTTTTTTTAACAGGGGACCGCAGGACAATGCCCCGAACCTGACACCCTATGGCAGGCCTGGCCAACCTGTGGCTCTCCAGCTGTTGTGAAACTACAAGTCCCATCATGCCTTGCCACAGTTTTGCTATTAGGGAATGATAAGACTGTGGCAGGGCATGCTGGGATGTGTAGTTTCACTACATCTGGAGAGCCACAGGTTGGCCAGGCCTGCCCTATGGTATGGCGTCACGTATTACCTCCCCTTCCAGAGGGGAAACGGTAAGATCTATTAGAAAATCAGTGAGGGGAAACATCTGTAACTCCAGACTGTCCCCCTCTGGATTCTATAATTAACACACGGGTCGTGGTCTATTCCCGGACTAACTGAAAAGTAGTAGACGAGTCCCCACCGGAGTGGGGTCTAGTCAGGTAGACTCAGCACCATGTGGTGGATGTGTGAGAAACAGAAAACGACATCTGCTTCTGCGAACCTAACAAGGCTGCAGAACACTTACCTTTTCACCTTCCATCTGCACAGAAAAGGAAAAAAGAACGGTACCGAACTAGTTAAAGCGACTGCATCCCACAAAAGAATGCGTCACCAACCGTTGTGAGGGAATCTAACTCACTAAGCTAGATTTACCAGCAGTATCCGCCGAGATTGACTGAACTAAGACATCCCCAAACAGCGGCACACTGCCCCAGGGAAAACACTCCAGTATCTCTCGGAGTCAGCCTCAGCATTTCCCCGGCCACCTCCTGTATATGCACTGCAGCCTGCCGCGATGTATAGAGAAGACCCAACATAAGAAAAATCCCCTATCTCTGTAGGATAATTCTATTGGATGTTCTTGCGGATATAAACACTCCCTCATGTGCATGTAATGCAAATAAGTCCAAAGAATAGAAAGAAAATATCACTTAGCTTCCTGTATCCGATCCTTTGTGACAGGACCCCGTGTCGACCAGGAGTTGACTTTCACAGTATTCTCTCCGCCGCGGGAAAAGAATAAACATTCGGACTCCTTGAGAGGATGTGAGACCCACTCGTCACGGCCGACCTAAAGCTTCATCAACAGAGCGACCAGCACATGAGAAGGAATACTATTACTTCAGCATTCATTATAAATCATAAGATGAATATACATATTGTAATACACAATTACACACATATCCTATATATATATATACATATAACATACATATAAGCGGATTTTTCGGAGCCTTCGGGACCCTAGTGCTTACCCGGCTTCTTTCTTCTGGCTTCTGTGAGGGGGGTGACGGCGCGGCTCTGGGAACAAGCAGCTAGGCGAACCAAGTGATCGAACCCTCTGGAGCTAATGGTGTCCAGTAGCCTAAGAAGCAGAGCCCTTAAACTAAGAAGAAGTAGGTCTGACTTCTCTCCCCTCACTCCCACGATGCAGGGAGCCTGTAGCCAGCAGGTCTCCCTGAAAATAAAAAACCTAACATAAAGTCTTTTAGAGAAACTCAGTAGAGCTCCCCTAGTGTGTGTCCATTCACTCCTGGGCACAAAGTCTAACTGAGGTCTGGAGGAGGGGCATAGAGGGAGGAGCCAGTTCACACCCAGTTTAAGTCTTTATAGTGTGCCCAAGCTCCTGCGGATCCATCTATACCCCATGGTCCTTTTGGAGTCCCCAGCATCCTCTAGGACGTAAGAGAAATAGCAGAACAGATATGTAAGGCAGCCACATGGTCTTCCATTAACACATTCATTAGACCTTATGCAATGGATACCTTTGCCTCTCATGACGCTGAATTCGGGTGAAGGATTCCCCTGTCCAATCAGGAGTGTCCTCACCACTAAATTGCTGTGGGAAATCCCATTGTTATCCTGTGGATAACCTGAGGACCCTGCCGGAGAAATATACGTTATGGTAAGAACTTACCGTTGATAACGGTATTTTTCCTAAGTCCACAGAGATCCCAACCTGACGCACCTGATTCGAGGATCCTTTTACTCACTATCCTCTTCCTTCTTCTACGGAAAGGTGTGCATGTGTGTTCTTATCGCCTGATTAGGGCTATCTATGATGCTCCTGCCTTGAGCTTTCGAATACAACTGATTTGCCTGAGCCAGGAGGTGGGGATATATGGACGGGCCCATTGCATGCTGGGAAGCCAGAAAGCTTTGACCGATTGGTGCAAATCCGCTGTCGCTTCATCATATCCCATTGTTATCCTGTGGATCCTGTGGACTTAGGAGAAATACCGTTATCAACTGTAAGTTCTTATCATAACGTATATTTTGACACACTCATTATTTTTCTAATACAGCTGCCAGCAGGCTCCACTCTAGCTTTCACCTCTAAGGTGATGTGTGATTCGGTAATGTTAGTGAGAACACAGGAGTTAATCCCTTCAGAATTTTTGACCTCCCCAGATTTTAATTAGTACAATTATCCAATGTCTATCAGATGTTGTCGCTGTTTGAAGTTGCTCTGGGAAGATTTGCATCTGAAAACATTTCTTCTTGTTTAGTGATGACTTGGGTAAGGTCACACAGGCACTTTAGAAGGATTCCAGTTTCTGACAAGGAAACAGAACTGTTCTAATGCAAAGCCGGATGTGAGGGTTTAGACTTTAGACTATTGTGGATGGTGTCTTTCTGCTTACTAACCTGATTGTTCTAATATGGAGCATGGTGGCCTGGATGGTCCATCCTCTGAGTAAATATTGTGCTGGGATTTTCTGTCTTTCCAGCATTGACTGTCTAGTTTCACTACCTCTCCCAGCATGCTCCATTGTGATTTCCTGTTTCTTTAGCATCACTACCCAGTCTTCCATCTTCCAGCATGCTTCTCTGGGATTTCTTGTTTTGCTGGCCCTGTGAAATGAGCACACCCCTAGTCATGTTTCAGTATGGGTTTTAAAAGGGAACAGGTGCTGGGGAGGGGTGTATCAGTCTTTCCAAATCTTGTGTTGCCGGAAGCTACCAGAAGTCTGTTTGCTTAGCAGCTTCAGAGACGTGAGATGGAGCAGGTATTCTGAAGGCACTGGATGGTCTGCTGGTATATCCCTTAAGTTAACAAATGAGCTGGGACCCTGAGGAGTTAAAAAACAAAGAAGGATATATACCTGGCGCCAATTAATAGCTAATTACCTGCAGCTCTCAAACAGAGTTTACGGCTCCCTGATAATTAGTAGGAATATATGCAAAATATTTTTTTAAAGCGCTGGTATTTAGCTATTTAATTAAAATAGACAATAACATTAATACCATACAAAACACATACAAACATATTAATACACACAATAAGAAAATAATATATACAGTGGCCATGAATAATAATAATAATAATAATAATAATCATCAATATACTTATGCTATAATGTTCTTAAAGAACTGTTAATAATAATAAGAGCTGTTAATAATCACTTATAGATGGGAAAAAAAAGGTTTTCCAAGATGTTACAAGTAGTGAACAAACAGTATCCAGCTGGTTAAAATAGCTATTTTGTGTCCAATAATAGAAAGAAAAAAGAAAGTTTGTCACACTTTATGCAGGATAGATATTATACTATCATATGGGTGTAAAACTTGACAATATTTAAAATCTGGTGCAATTGTTAATGTAACCAGACGCAACTCTGATGAGGAGAAGTGCGACACTATACCTTAAATGAACACGTTACAAGTGTACTGCGCTCCAGTAGTAGAGAAAGACCACCTTTCTGTCAAAGTGACAGTTGCCACATCCCTTTCTCCTGGGTAACGCCCCCTTTAATATTAAATTATAGTGTTAGATATCGCTTTTATATAAAATTTAATATAAAATTTATAGAGTTCGATATTAAACTGTATTAAAAGATAATGGCTTTGAAAAGAGTGTCACGTAACACCAGTCGCAGAATGTCATGCAACGCAGCGCGTCAAATCAAGCGGATGAAAGATGCATATTACACAGTGTTAAAACCAGGTAGTTTTAGCGGCATTGATAAATATTATGGGTCGGTTAAAAATAAATTTAAAAGATCCGACGTAAGAAAGTGGTTACAAGAAAAAGACGCATACACGTTGCACAAACCGGCAAGAAAAAACTATAAAAGGAACATGATTTGTGTATCGGGTGTAAATCAACAGTGGCAATGCGATTTGGTTTCGCTGATAGATCTGTCAAAATACAACGATGGTGTTAAATACATATTAACAGTCATCGATATATTCAGTAAGAGGGCCTGCGCTGAAAGTCTGACCGCTAAGAACGTCGCAACAGTCGCTAAAACTTTTGAAAAAATATTCCAGCGGGGTGCTGTGCCGATGAAGTTACAAACCAATAACGGTAAAGAGTTTCTAAACAGAAACCTAAAAAAGGTGTTAGAAAAATACGTTATAAATAATTTCACGACCAATAACGATGTGAAAGCTGCAGTTATAGAGCGCTTCAATAGGACTTTAAAAACACGAATGTGGCACTATTTCACGGCAAAGAATACCTATAGATATATAGATGTTTTACAAGACTTTATACGCAGCTATAATAACACATACCATAGAACGATTAAGTGCGCTCCAAACGATACGAATGACTAACGCATTGAGTGTCTTCAAAACGACCTACGGTGATTACTTTAGAAGTAAGAAAGCCCCCGTTTGTTTAGGAATCGGTGACCACGTCCGTATTTCTACATATAAGGACATATTTCAGAAAGGCTACGAGCAGAGTTTTTCTGAGGAGATATTTGGTGTACATAGTGTGAACACTAATGGGTTTAAGCCGCTTTATAAGTTGACAGATCTGTACGGTGAAGTTATAACAGGTAGTTTTTACCCCGAAGAGCTTCAAAGCATACCAAAAAACTATAACAGGGTTTACAAAGTGGAAAAGTTTAAAAAAATAAGACGGTCAGAGGCCGAAAATACGCGTTAGTCAAGTGGCGTGGGTACCCCGCAAAATTTAACAGTTGGGTCGCGGCATCGGTGATAAAAGACATATAAAGCTCATCACTATCTAAACAAGACGAGCGATGGATGACAAGTCGTTCTACATAACCTTACCCAGCAACGCCTCGGCGGTTACTTTCCCGCAAAATAAGATTTCTAACTATACGACAAAATTGGCTAAACCGATAGACTTAAATGGCGAATGGGAAGTAGCACTTACTGAGATACAATATCCGCACATGTGGAATACATTGGATTTACAAGATTGTAGACAGCAATTATCGTGGGATGGAACGGCGGATCAGCCGGTGGCGAGAGTCGCGAGTTTGTGCATTAAACCGAGATTTTAATGAAACAATCGAAGCGTTACTGAACGTAATCAACGCTAAAATTGTACAACTGAAACTGGACGTTGGATTAAGACTAACGTACGATCCGTTTGCACGCGTTGTAACATGCGACAGTAAGCTGTTGTATCAAATCCACGCCGGTTCTAAGCTGACATTGATACTGGGTTTACAACCTAAAACTAAGATTTCTAAACCATGCGCCGACATCAAAGGCGGACAATATACGATGTACGTGTACACAGACATTATCGAACACCAGCGGATCGGGGATAGCTATGTACCGCTACTTCGCACTGTTGAAATGAAGGGCTATAACAATGAGGTGGTCACAATACGATACGAGAAGCCCGATTACGTACCATTGTGCAAAACACATTTTGACACGATAGCCATAGAGATAAAGAACGACCAGAACGAGAACATGGCATTTAAGTTTGGGAAAGCGATCGTGAAGCTACACTTCAGACGCCGCAAAACTGAATTTTATTAACTAAGCAGAATGGTCGCTGTTAAAAATTATGTCGATCCGGTTCTCTACGCGCAATATTATAAATCTCAAGCCGGTAATGGATTACCAGGTTTTCACGGCAGCGCGTACATGTACGGCTGCGGTTTAGGTGGTATTTTTCGAAGTCTTTTCAGAAAAGATGTTCCTCTTTTCCGGAGAGGTTTAGAGTTAGCTTAACCGCATATGAAGACCGCTGCACGTAATATAGCAAAAGATGTTATCGGACAAGCCACAACGGCCGTGGTGAATAAGATACACGATGCAAACCAAGCAAAACAAGACGGTTCAGGACTAATATATACAAGAAAAGGCATGTCTAAAAGAAAGCGGAAGCGTATGATAGCGCTTCCGCCTTGGGACATACCCTTTTTAAATAAAAACCAGAGACGACGCAACACAAAGAAGAAGAGAAAGCCGAAGCGCTCCGTTGGTGATATTTTTTAAACATGTCTTTCATACACCACGAGTCCGTCGAATGTGCAAAAACAGAGCTGGATCTTTTTGACGTACCCCCGACACAAACTAGCATAGAGAAAAGTCTATAAGTCGAAGTTCAACCTTTAGCGGCGTTATCCGACACAGCTCCGCTTGAATTTTATATAGCTGCCAGCGGTGAACACTACTACGATCTGAACAACACGCTGTTGTACGTGACGTGCAAGATCGTACGAACCGATAACACACCGATACCGCAAGGTGCACGGGTCGCACTTATTAATTACCCCATAGCGACTTTATTCAACCAAGTGGATGTAACTTTGGGCGACAGGCTCATATCACAATCCAACAATCTTTACGCATACCGCGCGTACATTGAGACTATATTGAATTACAGCTCGGATGCTTTGTCAACAAAGCACACAACAGGATTATTTTAAAAGATTCGGCTGGAGAATTTAACAACACGGCGCTGGACGGACCGAATACGGGGTTCAAAAAATGAGCAGGTGCAACAGAGCAGAGTCGCACGGTTGAATTGCTAGGCCCACTACACTGCGACCTTTTCCATCAACATAAACTAATTTTAAATGCCGTTGATCTGAAGATTAAACTAACCAGAAACAAAGACGTATTCTGCTTAATGTCGTCTGAAGCGGATGCCTTTAAAATACAGATCACAGCGGCGTCCCTGTTCGTGAAAAGAGTTCAGGTCTCACCAGCCGTGCGGATTGGGCACGCGCAGGCCCTGTTAAATGGTAACGCGAAATACGCGATTGACCGCGTTGGGATGAAAATCTACAGCGTACCAACAGGCAGTAGAGTATTTAAACTAGAAAATCTATTTTTAGGTCAAGTGCCTTTTCTTGTATATATTAGTCCTGAACCGTCTTGTTTTGCTTGGTTCGCATCGTGTATTTTATTCACCACGGCTTGTGGCTTGTCCGATAACATCTTTCGCTATATTACGTGCAGCGGTCTTCATATGCGGTTTAGCTAACTCTAAACCTCTCCGGAAAAGAGGAACAGCTTTTCTGAAAAGACTTCGAAAAATACCGCCTAAACCGCAGCCGTACATGTACGCGCTGCCGTGAAAACCTGGTAACCCATTACCGGCTTGAGATTTATAATATTGCGCGTAGAGACCCGGATCGTCATAATTTTTAACAGCGACCATTCTGCTTTGTTAATAAAATTCAGTTTTGCGGCGTCTGAAGTGTAGCTTCACGATCGCTTTCCCAAACTTAAAAGCCATGTTCTCGTTCTGGTCGTTCTTTTATCTCTATGGCTATCGTGTCAAAATGTGTTTTGCACAATGGTACGTAATCGGGCTTCTCGTATCGTATTGTGACCACCTCATTGTTATAGCCCTTCATTTCAACAGTGCGAAGTAGCGGTACATAGCTATCCCCGACCCGCTGGTGTTCGATAATGTCTGTGTACACGTACATCTTATATTGTCCGCCTTTGATGTCGGCGCATGGTTTAGAAATCTTAGTTTTAGGTTGTAAACCCAGTATCCATGTCAGCTTAGTACCGGCGTGGATTTGATACAACAGCTTACTGTCGCATGTTACAACGCGTGCAAACGGATCGCATGTTAGTCTTAATCCAACGTCCAGTTTCAGTTGTACAATTTCTGCGTTGATTACGTTCAGTAACGCTTCGATTGTTTCATAAAAACCCGGTTTAATGCACAAACTCGCGACTCTCGCCACCGGCTGATCCGCCGTTCCATCCCATGATAATTGCAGTCTACAATCTTGTAAATCCAATGTATTCCATGTGTGCGGATATTGTATCTCAGTAAGTGCTACTTCCCATTCGCCATTTAAGTCTATCGGTTTAGCCAATTTTGTCGTATAGTTAGAAATCTTATTTTGCGGGAAGTAACCGCCGAGGCGTTGCTGGGTAAGGTTATGTAGAACGACTTGTCATCCAACGCTCGTCTTGTTTAGATAGTGTTGAGCTTTATATGTCTTTTATCACCGATGCCGCGACCCAACTGTTAAATTTTGCGGGGTACCCACGCCACTTGACTAAAGCGTATTTTCGGCCTCTGACCTTCTTATTTTTTAAAATCTTTTCCACTTTGTAAACCCTGTTATAGTTTTTTGGTATGCTTTGAAGCTCTTCGGGGTAAAAACTACCTGTTATAACATCACCGTACAGATCTGTCAACTTATAAAGCGGCTTAAACCCATTAGTGTTCACACTATGTACAACAAATATCTCCTCAGAAAAACTCTGTTCGTAGCCTTTCTGAAATATGTCCTTATATTTAGAAATACGGACGTGGTCACCGATTCCTAAACAAACGGGGGCTTTCTTACTTCTAAAGTAAGCACTGTAGGTCGTTTTGAAGACACTCAATGCGTTAGAGTCATTCACATCGTTTGGAGCGCACTTAATCGTTCTATGGTATGTGTTATTATAGCTGCGTATAAAGTCTTGTAAAACGTCTATATATCTGTAGGTATTCTTTGCCGTGAAATAGCGCCACATTCGTGTTTTTAAAGTCCTATTGAAGCGCTCTATAACTGCAGCTTTCACATTGTTATTGGTCGTGAAAAGATTTATAACGTATTTTTCTAACACCTTTTTTAGGTTTCTGTTTAGAAACTCTTTACCGTTATCGGTTTGTAACTTCATCGGCACAGCACCCCGCTGGAATATTTTTTCAAAAGCTTTAGCGACTGTTGCGGCGTTCTTAGTGGTCAGACTTTCAGCCCAGGCCCTCTTACTGAATATATCGATGACTGTTAATATGTATTTAACACCATCGTTGTATTTTGACAGATCTATCAGCGAAACCAAATCGCATTGCCACTGTTGATTTACACCCGATACACAAATCATGTTCCTTTTATAGTTTTTTCTTGCCGGTTTGTGCAACGTGTATGCGTCTTGTTCTTGTAACCACTTTCTTACGTCGGATCTTTTAAATTTATTTTTAACCGACCCATAATATTTATCAATGCCGCTAAAACTACCTGGTTTTAACACTGTGTAATATGCATCTTTCATCCGCTTGATTTGACGCGCTGCATTGCGTAACATTCTGCGACTGGTGTTACGTGACACTCTTTTCAAAGCCATTATCTTTTAATACAGTTTAATATCGAACTCTATAAATTTTATATTAAATTTTATATAAAAGCGATATCAAACACTATAATTTAATATTAAAGGGGGCGTTACCCAGGAGAAAGGGGTGTGGCAACTGTCACTTTGACAGAAAGGTGGTCTTTCTCTACTACTCGCTCCAACCCGCAAAACATTTAATAAAGAGAAAAGGGGAAAACAGATACGGAATGCGGTAACAATTGATCAAACCATAAGCACCAATATACAGAGAAATGCAAGTATAGTATAATATACCAATAAGGGCTTACAGGTAACAGGCCAAATACATACACTGCACCACTGGATTCCAGGCCTCAGTCGTCTAGCAAGATGACCTCTGAGAAAAAGGTGACTCCAACCTGGGCCAGGTGCGTGTCCTTTTATACAATGTTCCAAAAACAGTATAATGGGGAATATAAGATCTTCTTCCATTGGTCCAGGGGCGGGACACATTCAGTACACCGTGGGTCATTGGTCAGTTTGAACACTGGGCGATGCCTAATCTTGGGATGTGATTACAGTTGTTTACCTCTGAGCTCCCGCCTAAGACCAGTTCAAACGACCACAGTATCATACAAGACTATACATGAATTCGGTATCACTAATAACTTGTTGACGCAATATGTGACAATATCCTCGCAACCACCGTATTATTACTTATGGGACCCTGAACAATTTGATCCCACACACGGTGTCCTTATGCAGTCCTATCTGCGTACTACACGTATGGCTGGATATCTAATGAAACTATATATATATATATATATATATATATATATATATATATATATATATATAGTTGACCAGCTGCGTAAAGGCTATGTGTAACTCTTTGTGAATGGGACAGGTCAGTACTGCGTAAACCATAATGCCAGAATACATAATGCATAAAACATATCACTATTAATTAAATTACCAATGTCTGGTTTATATTGAATATCACTTCATGGTTGCCTGGCTTAGATCACTTAAGAAGCACACAGGATTCTGATATGTGCATGAATGTGTGTTAAGCACACATTCAGGAATCTACATATCTTTAGCAATTGTGTGGTATCTGGCTTCTTGTTTGTTAGAGACAATGACAGCCCAGGATCACCTGACTCACCACCAAGTCCCAATTGTTCATGGGAACAATTGAGGCAAACAACGGTATTTACACATACAATCAGTCAAAGGTGTATCTTCCATGGACACAATGCCTGTTTGGACAGAGCGATCTGATATGTTTTAGGACACTAAGAATTTGTATTTCTGGATGTACCACATTTGAGTGTATATTTTCTGTAAGTAAGAAATATTTGCCATTGTGTTACAGTATGATATTTATCAACAAATGCATCTTCTACCATAATGTACACAGTAACTTGCCATTACGGTCATTCGCGCCCTACCGTATTACCTATAGCATGCATATTTGACACATGCATTGTAGACGCATCCATTAGTAAATGCCATAGTGTATTCTTAATATTGAAATATGCAATTTGACTTTGACATGGGATTCCACTCCGGCGTATTATATATAATTTGCATACTTCCTGGCTTTCTGTCCTTGTTTAAGGCAGTCCTTATCTAGAGGATTTTATTTTGAATCTCCAAAGTTTTGATCCCAGTAAACTTGAAGCATAAATTAACAGTGGCAAGGTAGCTGTATTATCGTTTATACTCTCTGCCATGGTGTTTAATGATGGATACTCAGTCCAATAGCAGATGAGTTGCAGAGTCCAGGCAGTTGCTCCGTTTATGAGCGGACGGTGTACTGTACCCGTGTGCACCGCCGCTCCTGTGGCACTGGTGCAGATGCTACTGCAGTAATCGGACAGCCATCTGTATTCTGTGGCATGCCACGTCGTGTTGTATGTCCGTTCAATGCCAGATGTTTAGGAGCACTGTACAGGAGGTGCAAAAGCTATTTGCAAACACTTTACCACTTGGCTGTCGAAGTCGAAAATATTACATACACACCACATGTAAACCCCAATCAGAGTGGCCTCTGTTCGTACGCGTTGCCGCCGTGCGTACGCATACACACCCACTACATACACTGGTTCACGAGCCTTGCATATTGGAGCATGGTATGAGTATATACGGTAGCTTACGCATTCGCACAGAAAAGCCACAAAGACATATTCAATATTCTATTTATATAGTGCATAATTTACGCATAGTCTCCACACACTTTGCCAGCAAGTTACATATACTCAAAAGGTAGAACAACAGAGTTATCCGGGTTTACAGGATGTGAGGGGATGGAGCAAGGTTAGGACTTAATGTTTGGTATCCAGATGGGCAGTATTTAGGGATCTACATTCCGGTCGCTATTTGCAGTGTATCGCATGTTTCTGCACATAGATATGCACAGAATTGTAATATTCATAAACTACTGTAAATACTGTACTCTTGCTATTCGGTGGGAACCCAGTGGCGAACACCTGCAAGTACACCTGGACCAAGCATCGCCCATTCATTTAAACCAACCTATGACCCCTCATGTACTGTAAATGACCTGCCCCTTGACCTATGGAAGAAGAGTTTACATTTCCCATTGTACTGTATTTGGAAACATTGTATAAAAGAGAGTCCTCCTGACCAGGCTCAGTCTATTCTCTGAAGGTAATCTTGCTAAGACTGACTGAGACCTGGATCCGGGAGCGCTCGCGAACAAACGTATGTATTATTGGTTGTAGCTCTTCTGTGTTTATTGTTGTATCTTTAATCTGTATCTTTTGAGTTAATACTGTTGATGCGTTGGACCACAACATAACATTTAAGTACTGGTGTCGCATTCCATTCTTGTTTGGGGATAAGCTGTATTCAGCCACACGTGTCGCTGCATTGTGCGCATAGAGTGTCGGCATGTATAAGCAATGTGCATACATATCTTAGCGGTTATTTGCTTACGGTTAGCGGCCCCATTGGCCCGAACCCTAGTGTGATAAGATACTGCTTTTTCCTGTAATTTAAACGAACTTCACATGGCCAATGATTTCTCATGTGTGTAAATCAAAGCTTAAAGTGAGCCAGAACGGGGCGGAACTGCGCCCCGTCAGTTCCATTGGGATACTGAAACAGTTCCGCCTCTTCCGGCTCACCTAACCCAGTGAGATGCCCAGAGCCGCAGGGAGATGCTGGGTGCCCGCTGAGATTGTGTCACCAGCGGGCGCCGGCTCCTTCCCGTCAGCGGCGGCCGGAGGCAGGAGCTCACTCCTGAGCTTTGGCTTCCCGCTCAGGCAGTGTGCGGCTGTGTGCTATGGAAGAGACGTCATGACGTCTCCTCTATAGTTCTGAGGAGCAGGCGGCCAGACAGTGGTCAGCAGTCCGGAAGCAGGCGCAGGGCTTGTGAGTATTGTGGATTTTTTTTTATTGCTGTGTGTGTGTAAGTGGCACTACTGGGGGGTGGGGTGGGGGGAGACCAACTGGGGGCATATATATCTACTGGGGGCATAACTATAGGGGGTATAACTACAGAAGCATATCTACTGTGGGCAAAACTACAGTGGGCATATCTACTGGGGGCATATCTATAGGTGACATAACTACATGGAGCATATCTACTGCGGACATAACTACAGGGGCATTACTACTGGGGGTCATATCTACTGGGGGCATAACTACTGGGGTCATATTTAATGGAGGCATATCTACTGAGGGCATAACTACAGGGGACATAACTAAGGGGCAATACTACATGAGGGCATTACTACTGTGGGCACTACTAATGAGGGCATTGCATAGGGGGCACTTAATAAAGGGCATCACTCCTGGGGACATAAGGGGCACTACTACTGGGGGCACTGTATAAGGGTCACCAATGCTATGGGCCCTACATAAGGGGCACTACAACTGGGGAAACTGCCACTACAATGGGCATTGCATAAGGGGCACTACAACTGAGGGCATTGTATAAGGGACACTACTGCTGTGGGCATTATGTGTATTTGGGGTGCTACTACTGTGGGCTTTGTGTATAAGGGGCACTAATGTGTGTCATAACATGAATAAGGGGCACTACTATGTGGCGTAATGTGAATAAGATTATGCTACTGTGTGGCGTAATTTGAATAGGGATACTATTGGGTGACCACGCCCCTTTCGTTTTGAGAGTAATACACTTTTTTTGCGGCGCACGCCATCCCTTTATTGCACAAGCATGGGGGGGGGGGTGTTCCACCTCCTCTCTAGGACCACTTTAACCACTGTGTGTAATAGCTCAAGCATAACATGTTTCTCTGCCTGTGAGCTAATGCAACAGCTTAATCAGATTTGCAGGCTATTTGAGCACTGCCATTGATCGGTCTGATTTTGGATGGGTTTCTTGTACCAGATATAGGACTGGTGCGAATGCACACTGAGGGTGATGATGGCTACGGTCACAAGCAAACGGATGGGGCAGGGAGCCTGAATAGATGAGGGGAATTGTGCATGCAGCAAAGATCCACATTTATTTCCATGGACACCGTGCAGCTCTCTGAATCAGTCCCATTGTGTGACTGTAGCTAAACTATGCATATTTCTGAAATTCGGGTTTGCCTTCACAGATCCCACTGTGGAATCGTTCAGTAGGGATATTTATGAAAATTGCTCTACTGCCAACACTTTAGAAAATGTTGTACCCTATCTGATTCTAGTATAGCTGTCATTTTCTAAGCTGTACTAGAAAGTGAACAAATGGTTGCAAACCAGTTATGAGCAAAACCACCTTTTTAACTTTTTTTTTAACCTCTACAACAGTTTTAATGAAAGCCTCTCATCATGTTGCATTGTCACAGAACCTGGCTAGTTCTTGGCTTTTTATCCCATGCCTTCCATCAGGGTGACTCTGGTAATGACTAGGATCAACTCCACAGTGATGAGACTTTACCGAGCTTATTTCTAGACTCCCCGGTAATTTTATGCGGGTAAAGTCTAGACAAAATAACCATACTGTGTCTGCTTTATACTGTATTAAGGGTATGGACATCGCTATAACGGAAACTGGGGTTGCCACTGCTATGGGGCCCAGAGGCTTAGGGGACCCCAGACACAGTTCATATAGCTGTCTACCAAGTTCCCAGAATTGCCTGCTAAGTAATTGTATCTGACCTGTTGCCAGGCCTAAATGGGGTGACATTTCATATTTCAGTGAATGATGCATGTAGTGGATGTTATAATGGGAGGCCTGAAAAGTGGCATCATCTGAACTGAGCACTGTAATGTGGCATAATATGCACTGGAGGGCACTGTCATGGGATACAGCTACTCCTCACCGGCCTGCCTGTTTATCGACCGATCGGACTTACGACCAGTTCTCCAACCAACTGGAAACTGCAGCACGGCATCTCAGCATCGAGAATCTCACCCTTTCTCAGTCATAGTCTCATTCCCGCAGTACTTTAGTTGTGGACCCCATAGTACAAGAGGTCGGTGAAAAATGATGACTTCACCTGGAGGAAGTCTTTACATTTCTTTACCTGTGCCCTCATCTTCTTTGCCCTCTACAGCTTCTGATATGCAGATCCTGGCTTATCGACCAATTTGTTTAATTTTCTAGTTGTAGATGCTGAACTCAGTCGTTAAGTGAGGAGTATCTTTATGAATTGGGGCTCCGCAATGTGGCACAATAGGAAGTGGAGGCACCATAATATGGCATAATATCATATGAACACTGGGAGTACTGTGATATAGCATAATTTAAATTGAGGGTACTGAAAATGTTGCCCTTCAATGTGACAATATACACTGGGGACAATGTGTGCCTCTATAGACGCATTAGGGAGGGGGGCCCTTTCAAAATGTTGTTATAGGGCACACAAAGTTTTGGCTTTGCCCCTGTAAAAGGGCAATCCATACTGCAAAAAAAAAAAAAAACACCCACCCGGGAGACATTAGGATGATAACTGGGACTGATCTATAATACTCCTGCCTTATTGTCATTGTGACCATTTTATTTCTGCCCTATTTCAGCTAGTGCACACCGGTGCAGAGACCTTAAGGCTCTTCTGGGATTGATGAGGATAGTGGTGCCAGTCCAGCAGCAACTGTAATCACTAACTAGAACTGCCCTCTTGTGTCTCTGATCCTTATACTCTGACTGAATAAATTATTATGACCAACAGATTAGTACTTTGTTGGGCCACCTTCTACCCTTAATATGGCTTGAATTCTTCTAGGCATGGATTCTACTGTCTGTATGTTTCGTGGGGAATATTAGCCCAAATGCAACGAACTGCATCCCCATAACATTGTCTCTGCCAGCCTGTAAAGCAGAGCCAGCCCTAACCAATATGATGCCCTAGGCAAGATTTGGGCTGGTGCCCCCTAGCACTGCTGCTAGTTCTGCCTCTGACCCAGCACCCCTTTCCCAGCACCATCACCCCTCTCCCATAGCAGTCCTCATTTTGGTGTTCCTAACCCCTATATTTTAAATAGGAACAGTGCACACCCAAAAAGGGGTGTGTTCTTGCTGGGAAGGGGCATGACCACACAATAGTACCCCCAATTCAAATTACACCACACTTAATTCACATTTTATTATGCAATAGTGTCCCTAATTCACGTTACATCACACAGTAGTACCACTTTACCTTATAAACGTTATTCCTCACAGTAGTGACCCTTATTCACATCACAGCACACTTAATTGTTCCTAATTCACATTATACCACACCATATTGCTCTTTATCCACATTATACCACACAGTAGTGCCCTTTCTACACGTTACGCCACACAGTAGAGCAACTTATACACATAATGCCACACATTAGTAATGCATTTATACACATAATTCCACACAGTAATGCCCCTTACACATGACATGCATTATTAATGTCCTTAAAAACATAATGCACCTTACACATTATGTCAACCTTTATTAATGCCCTTATACACATGGGCCCTCATTCCGAGTTGATCGCTCGGTATTTTTCATCGCATCGCAGTGAAATTCCGCTTAGTACGCATGCGCAATATTCGCACTGCGACTGCGCCAAGTAATTTTACAATGGAGATAGTATTTTTACTCACGGCTTTTTCTTCGCTCCGGCGATCGTAATGTGATTGACAGGAAATGGGTGTTACTGGGCGGAAACAGGCCGTTTTATGGGCGTGCGGGAAAAAACGCTACCGTTTCCGGAAAAAACGCAGGAGTGGCCGGGGAAACGGGGGAGTGTCTGGGCGAATGCTGGGTGTGTTTGTGACGTCAAAACAGGAACGACAAGCACTGAACTGATCGCACAGGCAGAGTAAGTCTGAAGCTACTCTGAAACTGCTAAGTAGTTAGTAATCGCAATATTGCGAATACATCGGTCGCAATTTTAAGAAGCTAAGATTCACTCCCAGTAGGCGGCGGCTTAGCGTGTGTAACTCTGCTAAAATCGCCTTGCGAGCGATCAACTCGGAATGAGGGCCATAATGTCCCTTACACATATGCCGCACATTATTAATGCCCTTATACACATAATGACACACATAATGTCCCTTTCACATATGCTGCACATTATTAATGCATTTATACACATGACACACATAATGCCCCTTACACATATGCTGAACACTACTGCACAATCAACCCACCCGCACACAGCACTCACATGGCCGCTAACACTGTGACCTCTGCCTCTGCTTGGATACAGATGTGTCCTCATACATCTTGCCTCAATACACCATGCAGCAGGAGATGCCTGGCGTGAGTCAGCTAGCTGCTCTGCTAATGTCGAGCGCCTTTTTTTTAGGAAATTTCATCTTATTTGCATTTAGCTAGGATGTACAGGCAGCTTCTGCTGATTAAAATGATATGCAGCATGCCTATATTCTGTGTGCGACTGTGACTGTATCTGTATACGAAATGCTACGTTACAGTGATTTCGTAGCATTTCGTATGCAGATACAGCAGCAGTCACACACAGAATATAGGCATGCTGCATATCATTTTACTGGTGCCCCTAGGCATGCCAGATGCCCTAGACATTTGCCTAGTTTGCCTATGCCTAGGGCCAGCTCTGCTGTAAAGCCATGACGATGCATGAACAACCCATACCTTTATGCTATTGTCTCCATATCCCATAGTTGTCTACCCTCCAGCATCCTGTGGGAGACTCTTGACTCACTACACACTTTCCTGCTGCCCCACTAAGCTCACCAAAACCCTAGATTCCTCCTGCCCCGTCATATAATCCCGAGTGCGCATGCACGAGTCTGGATGTTACGGGAGCAGTGCCAGCACAAGAGGAGTGATCCGAGACAGACGGATGTCAGCCAGGACGGTGGCAACCCCCACACTACCTCCTCCATGCTGTGCTTAGCCTCAGTCTAGACAGGAAGTGTGTTTCACTTCCTGACTGAGGCTTAGATGCTGCACACAGACTGAAGAGCTGTTAACTGCTATGAATGGTGCAGAGAGGCATGGAGAGTGGGGACTCTGGGGCTAATAATACTTCTATGGGGGCAGAGACATGGAGAGTGAGGACTCAAGGGGAAATGCCACTGGAGGACACACCCATAGGTGGAGCAGAGATGTCCCTTTAATGGCATGCTGTACGTTCTACTAATTACCATAATCACCCTGAAACTAGTTTTTCAAGGTAGGAAAGTATGCTCCACGTGCCATCTGCATGGTGTAACTGTAAATGTGATTTACCACCTGCCCATGACATGTATTTAATTTGAAGTTCTTTTTTTTTTTCCTTTACATTTTCATTAATTCACTATGCCCAGTTGTGGAAAAGGGGTGGCAGGATTGGTCACTTGCGGTGCACTCTGCAAGGTTTAATTCGGAGAGCATGGGCGGGGAGATTTTTGCAGATTTCACTGCTGATTTAATCCCATTAGATCTATACTGAAATCAGAAAATCTTGGCACATGCTGATTAAATTCAGCATATGCTCCTCTGACCCCTGGAATACTATAGTAAGATTCCATTCAATTAGCATGGAGTCTGTATTTGTTGATCTTTATCTGGACCATTTAGGTCTAGTTGAAGCTTACTGAATCTGAAACTAAGGAGTCTATTTACTAAGCGTTGGATGGAGATAAAGTGGACGGAGATAAAGTACCAGCCAATCAGCTCCTGTCATTTTTAGTACAGCCTGTAACATGGCAGTTACTTTATCTCCATCCACTTTATCACTGTTCAAGGCTTTGTAAATAAAGGGGTCTATTTACTAAGCCTTGGATGGAGATAAAGTGGACGGAGATAAAGTACCAACCAGTCAGCTCCTAACTGCTATGCCACAGGCTGTGTTTGAAAAATGACAGTTAGGAGCTGATTGGCTGGTACTTTATCTCAGTCAATTTTATCTCCATCCAAGGCTTAGTAAATAGACCCCTTTGTTCTGCTAATTTATGTACTGTATAACCAGAACCAGAGCAACAATGGGAATAGGAAATTACTCTTATGACCAGAGCTTGGGCTGGAATAAGAAACTGGAATCCACCAGAATGAGACCTTGGAACCAATCGTGGTGAACTCCAGCACCTGAATCCAAGAACTTGGGGCCGGAACCCACTACTCAGGGAACAAAATAAGTAGAAACTCAGCACCCAAATGCAATTAGGGGCCTATTTATCACCATCCACATCCACGATGTGAGGTGATAAAATCGCCCCAACTCGCACTGCGATAATTGATTACGCGCAGGGACAGAGCTTGCGATCAAGCTCTGTCCCTGCGATGCCTCTTCACAGCATCATCAGGGTATTTTCCATAAAAAATACCCCGATATCATGCTGCGCATGCTCCTCCCCCGCTGCTACCGCCACCGACCGGTCGACCCCCCCTTCCCCGTTGCGACTACCCGCGCGCACCACGGACTTCCCCCCCCAGAAGCTCAATATACTCACCTGTCCAGGGAGCTGCTTCAGGAGGCTGCCGGGTGCCGGGTCCTTCTCCTGCGCTGTGACCCCCGGTGCTGTAAAGTGCGCTGCCGTTTTGCAGCATCACTTTACTGCACCGGGGTCACAGCACAGCATATAGGGGTCCCGGCACCTGGCAGCGCTCACCGGATCAGCGGACACCGGCTCCCTGGACAGGTGAGTATGGTTTTTTGGGGTTTTTTTTTAACTTTTTTTAAATTTTTACACTGTGATCAACTTGTGTGTCCATCGGACACACATAGCTGATCACTCTGCCGGGTGCCCGCTCAGCTTTCTCTGCCAGGGGCAGAGAAAGCTGGGCAAAAGGGTGCATATCTCAGTGCTGGCCTGTGAACTCGCCAGCCTGAGATGGCGAGATTATCACAGGGCACACTGCGGTATTTTGTCACATTTTTTTTTTGTAAATTTGGCCACATCACATTTCCCATTATAAGTATGGGGAATGCGATGTGGGTTACTAAAAAAAAAAGTGAATTAAAGGGTTTGGAGCAGTTTTTCATGAAAACTGCTCCAAATGCCCTTTAATACATTCAGGTGATACTAAAATAATGTGAAAAAGGGTGTTTTCATACCCTTTTCACATTATTTTAGTAAAAATAATTTTAATAAATAGTCCCCTTAGACTGAAATCAGTAACTCAGGACTACAGGTGGAAAATCAGATCTGTGTATTCGACATACATTCAAGAAAAAGAGTGGTGTTGAACCCCTGGCGCACTGTATTACTAGATGCTATTTCTATTGTTGAATAATGGAATGAATATGTTGGTTGTAACACAACACTGACGATATTTATTAAAATACAATCCCCAGCTGGGAATGAACAAAAAACAAACAAATATTGAACATATACACACAAATGTGGTAGATGGGAAGGAACCCAGTGCTTTCATAAAGTGCTTTCCGTGCTTAAAGTCCTTCTTAATTATAGAAGAAATCTCTCACCATATTGCATAGCCGCGGTGGGCTAGCTTTTTGAAGAGATAGCTATGGTCCTAGGCTGAAATGCCCAGCACCACCGCAGCAAGCGTGTCAGCTTCCTAGTCACTGGTTCCCAGATCTCCACCACTTCTGTCCTTTATCCAAATAACGCGTTTCGGTCTTTTATTGGCCTTTCTCAAAGTTGGATAAGGGATGTCCTCCGTGCTGGCTTTTTATTTCCTTACTGATTACTGTGTAATGAACAGTAATCCATTCCACCTGTAACTTCCGGGATCGTGTACCGGAAGTGAGGTGGATGCGTTCCAAATGTCGGGGAGGAAGTAGTTTTTGCGTTCCATAAGTGATTCTGGCGTCCGTGATCATTCACCGGAAGTGCGGTGGATGCGTTCCAGATGCCGGATGTTGTTTTTTTGCGTTCCACCAGCACTTCTGCCGTGTCCTCCTCCGATTTTAAATGTTTGCAGATCAAACTTCATTATTAGTGCAATCCAAAGTTTCTCTTCCTTCGCTGGGGAGCTCAATGGTTACACTTTATATTATGTGTGGATGTAATAAGTTGATTTACCCCATCTCTACCAAACTAGGTGGTACTTCATTCCCAACCTGTCCATCCCTATTACCAAGATGGGGTAAGCTTTGTTTCACATTCATATCCATATAATCGATCCACATAAAAGGGAGGAAGAGATGAATAATACATTAATACAGAATTGATACAAAATCAATAAAAATTAAAATTTATTTAAAAATTTATTTAAAATTGATATGATATATAAAACAGTTATGACAGGAAACTGTAAAATATTTTAAAAGTGGTTAAGAATAATGAGGGAAATATGGTGGAGGAAAGAGTGAGGTAATGCGTAATAAATAATCATAAAAACCATTTCAACTCAAAATCAATGTTGAGGCCGTTTGGTCTAATGGAGTTTAGCATATAAATCCACTTCATCTCACTTCTCGCTAATCTGGTTTCTATGTTATTGCTTTTCCAATTTGGTTTGATATGTTGTATACCCAGATACCTCTTTATTTGACGTTCACATTTACCGTGAACGGTCCTGAAGTGTTCTGATAGGGGGTGTGTATCGAGGCCTTTCCGGATATTGTACACATGTTCTGCCACTCTCACCTTCAGTGGTCTAGATATTTTTCCAATGTATATATACCCGCATTCACATTCCAGCAGGTAGATCACATTTTTCGAATGGCATGTTATGAAATCGTTAATTTTAAAAAACTTGCCCTTGTGTTCAAATTCAGTAGTTTTTCTTGTAATATCTTTTTTTGTGGTGGACTTGCACATAATGCAAGACCCACAACGATGGAACCCTTTATTGCACGACCTCACTGTATTGTTTTCTTGTAGACTACTTCGTACTACATGGTCCTTGATGGACTTGGCTTTCTTATAAATGAAAACAGGTTTGGGTGGAAGATGGCTTCCCAAAACTGGATCATCTAATAGAATACGCCAATTGTTTTTGAATATCTTTTCGATCTTCTTATAATTTCCACCATACTGAGTGATGAAAGCCCACTGGTAGGGATTATCCCCGCTGGCTTGTGGCTCCTTTTCTTTCAAAAGATCTTTCCTTTCGATAGAATCAACCTTCTTCTTCGCCACTTCTAATAATGATAAGTCGTATCCTTTTTCTAGGAACCTATTGGACATTTCATCCATTTGTGAATTTAAAATGACAGGGTCTGTGCAATTTCTCTTTAGTCGTTTGTATTGACCCACCGGGATATTATTAAGCCATCTAAAATGATGTTCACTGTTAATGTGCAAATATGCATTTGAATCTGTCGGTTTGCGATGCGTCTTTGTGCAAATGGTTTGATCTTGAATATACACCCTTAAATCCAAGAACACCAGTTCTTCTTTGCTCTGGGTATATGTTAAGACAATATTGAACTGGTTGCTATTTAAAATCTCTTTAAAAGCTTCCAAAGATTCATCATCTCCATTCCAGATGCAAAAAATGTCATCAATAAACCGCCACCAGCACACCAGGCCCGCTCCCTGTCCCCTCACATGATCTATGGTGAGGCTTTCCCAATAGGCCATGTAGAGATTTGCGTAACTGGGAGCGAACCTGGTGCCCATGGCGGTTCCCTTTAATTGTAGGTAATAGGAGCCGTCAAAATAAAAATAATTATTACGAAGAATAAAATCAATTGCTTCCATCAAAAAAGATTTGGTTTCCTCCTTAAAATCGCTTTTGTTTAAAAAATATTCAACAGCTGTTTTTCCTTTGTCCCAATCTATTATTGTATATAAAGTGCTTACATCTGCACTAATTAAAGTGCTGTTAGTATCCCAGGATATCTTCTCTAGTTTCCTCAATATATCTCCTGTATCCTTCAGATAAGCACTAGTGGTGACTACCACGGTCTGTAAAAAGGAATCTACCATTGCAGATAGATTGGACGTTACACTATTTGTCCCAGTAATTATCGGGCGTCCTGGAGGGTGGTTTACATCCTTGTGTACCTTAGGTAACACGTAGATGGTAGGAGTGGAGGGATCACTCACATTAATGAACTCCTGCTCACTTTCTGTGATGGCTCCGCTATCCACTGCCCTTTTTGTCAACACCTTTAGTTTTTCTATTATACTTTTTAGTGGGTCAGATTTCAGTTTCTTGTACGTGTCCTGATCTCCAAGCTGTCTGTAAACTTCCTTTAGGTAGTAGTCTTTTGTCATTACTACCACTCCTCCCCCCTTATCGGCTGGTTTTATTACAATTTCATCATTAGATTGTAATGACTCCATCGCCTGAAATTCCTTTTTTGTAAGGTTCTTTTTCTTTGACCGTGGTAGGGTTCTCAACTCCTTAGATACAATGGAATTAAAGCAATTGATGCTTCCACCTTTTATATGTTGAGGATAGAAGCTTGACTTCTTCTTAAATTTTGATACCTCAGCAATTTCTTCCTTGTCCGACGGTTCCTTGCTTAAAAAGAATTTTTTAAGGGTGATCTTCCTAATGTACTTTTGGAGATCAATGAAAAGATCAAATGGATTGGGATCGCTGGATGGGGCGAATTTAAGTCCCTTCAGGAGTACACTTTGCTCATGGGGGGTCAGGACATGGCCACTGAGATTAAATATTTTACTCTCAGTTTCAGTGATACACACAGAATCTTCTGTTTGTGTATTCTCAATGTCAAGAATTACTTGTTTCTTTTTTGCGGAGTTTTTTGGTTTTTTTTTTACACCCCCTCTTTTACCCCTCTTAGTGATTTTTACACGTGTATTAGTCATTCCCTCCTTGGGGATCTCCGGCCCCTTTCTAAAAAATGACGGCTATCCCTCAGGGTGGGTAGGTTCTCTTGTATTACATTATCCTCAGTGAATTTCCCTTCTCTATTGGTATTATTCGAACTTGTATATATATCTCTCCTTCTTGTTGTATATTTTGGAGTTTGATAATAGTCACTCCTTTCGTTTGGTCTATCATTTCTCCTTCTTGTATCAAAACTGGGAGGAGGTTTATCAAACGTTTGCCTCCTATCCCAATTCCGATAATGATTCCTTTGGGTAAACCCACTATTTCTATTGGTGGGGGTACCATGAAGTTTCCTTCTGGGACCAGTAGTTTTACCCCTCCATACTGGAGTAGAAACAGCTTGTTGTGTTCCCTTCTGTGTTTTTTTATCTAGTTTAATGGGCTCAGATAAAATTCCCTCTTTAGGTGCATTGCAGTCTCTCTGAAGTTTACGTTTCTTCCTATTTTTTAACTCCTTAGTTTCTTTTTCCAATTTATGTAGTATTTCTTTCTCTCTCTCCTTTACTTCTTTTGACTCTATAAAGGGGTCCACTAATACCTTTAAGGATTCTATTTCCTTATTGGTCTCCATGAGCGTTTTCTTTCTCTCCTTTATAATGAGTTCTATTAGAGATAGGCTGCAGTGTGTGAGGATTTTCTCCCATTCCTTGGTAAAACCCTCATTTTCATTGGTAAATGAGGATTTTTTTTGATATTAATAGACCTTTAGGTACTAGTTGATTGGTCAAATAATACTCAAGTGTGGTCACCTCCCACCACAACCTATTTTCCTTGATCATATATTTTTCTAGTTTATTTAAAATGGTGGAGAGATCTTCATCCTCCAAACTTATTTCACTACAGGATTCCTCTAGAAATCCCTTAGATAAATTCCTTCTAGTTTCTCTATACGAAAACATCCCTGCTGCTCGTCTTTACTAATACCGTGTGTTTGCAAGGGTTCAAATACAGAAAAGTAATGGTACTTTCAAATGAGCGCAGTGAGTATTAGAGTGCTGCCCAGGTTCAAGAACAAAGGAGATAAACACAAATCTCCAACATTAGATTCAAGAAAAAGATGCTATTTCTATTGTTGAATAATGGAATGAATATGTTGGTTGTAACACAACACTGACGATATTTATTAAAATACAATCCCCAGCTGGGAATGAACAAAAAACAAACAAATATTGAACATATACACACAAATGTGGTAGATGGGAAGGAACCCAGTGCTTTCATAAAGTGCTTTCATATATTCTATATATATCATATCAATTTTAAATAAATTTTTAAATAAATTTTAATTTTTATTGATTTTGTATCAATTCTGTATTAATGTATTATTCATCTCTTCCTCCCTTTTATGTGGATCGATTATATGGATATGAATGTGAAACAAAGCTTACCCCATCTTGGTAATAGGGATGGACAGGTTGGGAATGAAGTACCACCTAGTTTGGTAGAGATGGGGTAAATCAACTTATTACATCCACACATAATATAAAGTGTAACCATTGAGCTCCCCAGCGAAGGAAGAGAAACTTTGGATTGCACTAATAATGAAGTTTGATCTGCAAACATTTAAAATCGGAGGAGGACACGGCAGAAGTGCTGGTGGAACGCAAAAAAACAACATCCGGCATCTGGAACGCATCCACCGCACTTCCGGTGAATGATCACGGACGCCAGAATCACTTATGGAACGCAAAAACTACTTCCTCCCCGACATTTGGAACGCATCCACCTCACTTCCGGTACACGATCCCGGAAGTTACAGGTGGAATGGATTACTGTTCATTACACAGTAATCAGTAAGGAAATAAAAAGCCAGCACGGAGGACATCCCTTATCCAACTTTGAGAAAGGCCAATAAAAGACCGAAACGCGTTATTTGGATAAAGGACAGAAGTGGTGGAGATCTGGGAACCAGTGACTAGGAAGCTGACACGCTTGCTGCGGTGGTGCTGGGCATTTCAGCCTAGGACCATAGCTATCTCTTCAAAAAGCTAGCCCACCGCGGCTATGCAATATGGTGAGAGATTTCTTCTATAATTAAGAAGGACTTTAAGCACGGAAAGCACTTTATGAAAGCACTGGGTTCCTTCCCATCTACCACATTTGTGTGTATATGTTCAATATTTGTTTGTTTTTTGTTCATTCCCAGCTGGGGATTGTATTTTAATAAATATCGTCAGTGTTGTGTTACAACCAACATATTCATTCCATTATTCAACAATAGAAATAGCATCTAGTAATACAGTGCGCCAGGGGTTCAACACCACTCTTTTTCTTGAATCTAATGTTGGAGATTTGTGTTTATCTCCTTTGTTCTTGAACCTGGGCAGCACTCTAATACTCACTGCGCTCATTTGAAAGTACCATTACTTTTCTGTATTCGACATACATACCTAGACACGGAACCCACACCCCAGTATACTGAACTGAAAATGGAACCGGAGACTCAGCACTAAACTAGGTACCAGATATCCAGAAAGCAGAGACTAAACATCCTGCCTTCCTTCTGTAGCTCCATGCCCTCTTCCCCCACCAGCAGTGTGAATGTCTCCATGTCTCCCTCACCAGTTGTCCCCCCTCCAGCAGTGTGTATGTCTCCATGTCTGTCCCCCCACCAACAGTGTGTATGTTTCCATGTCCTCCTCACTCCCAGCCACCAATGTGTATGTCTCAATGTCCTCCTCTCCCCCCCAGCCACCAATGTGTATGTCTCCATGTCCCCCTCCCCACACCAGCAGTGTGTTTGTCTCCATGACCCCTCCACCTACCCCCAGTCACCAGTGTGTATGTCTCCATGCCACCCCTTCCCCCAGTCACCAGCGTGTATGTTTACATGTTACTGTCACCAGTGAGAAGTCATTGCACAGGTACTAACGTCCATAGCAGACACATAGAAGGTCTCCTTTCGAAAGTGACCCTTCAGTACCTAGGTTTCCGAATTTTTGTACAAGTTATCTCACCATAAGGCTACACTGATTGTTCATCAGAAAGCCTCGGTGTTATATAGGAGTTTCCATCATGCGTGTATGAACAAGTTTTGTCGCATTACACTTTTTGTATAAACAACTATACTTCTCAGCCACTTGAGGAATTAGGACCAGGTATTTCTATGGAGGACTGATTCACCTGCAACAGATCTTGAGAAAGGGGCGGAATCCCGAAACGCGTTGACGTTGCAGGACTTGGATTGTGACGTGAGGAGAACACCACCCGCTTGTATGCCTGAGGCTGTTGCCAGAACAGCACGCTGAGATACTCCGGACTTTCTCAGCGGTAGTGCACAGCCTCATCTAATAGCGGGTACGATCCTCCTCATTTGTTACTATGTTTTAAGAGGACATGTTACAATTTTAACTTATTTGTTACCATTTGTATATTAAACATCCCTGCTGGGAACTTTTCAATTTTATATCTTCATGGTGTCTGTCTCTGCTGATGTGCTGAGTTTCAAGGGGTTTAAAAGTAAGTGTCAGTCTATAAGAAAGGAGAGAGACACTTGTTGGGAACCTCCTGAAACTACTTCCAAAGTGGGGCTTGTAATTTATTTTTGAACATTTGCCTACTCCACTCTGAATATTGAGATCAGCGCTGGGAGCCTAACCTCATTTGTTTGCACCAGTGAGAATGTCTACATGCCCTAGCCACCCCCCCCCCCCCCAGCCACCTTTGTGTATTTTTTCAGGTCCGTCCACACCCGCCCCCCCTCCCCCTAGCTACAGGAGTGTATGTATCCAATGATGCTGCCATAGCTACACGGTATGTTATTCCTCTTGTGTTGCTCATGTTGGGCCACTTCTACGAAATTTTACAGGGTTACTTGTAGTTCCCAATCCACCCCTGCTCTCGGACACAACTGAGCAAAAGATGTAAAGGAAGGCCGCAGTTGTGTATAATTAGGCCCTATGAGGTGGGATCCTGCCCCCCTCATCAGACCGGACCCCCATTAGGGCTGCTTCTATAAATTTCTTGGTCTGGTTCGTGAGCAGTACCAGTGACCCTTAGGTGAGGGCAGTGGATGCACTGATGTCGCCTTGGCCTTACCAGCTGGTCTACCTGTTTCCTCCGATTCCGTTACTTCCCAGGGTGCTCAAGCGCATCAGAAATCTGGGAGTCCAGGCAATTCTAATTGCCCCGGATTGGCCTCGGATGGCTGGGTACACGGATCTTCTTACCATGTCCTTCGAAGGCGCTTGGCCTCTACCACTAAGATGAGATCTTCTTCAACAAGGACCGTTCGTCTACCCGGACTTACGGCGACTTTGTTTGATGGCATGGAGGTTGAGCGGAACATCCTAGCTCACAAGGGTCTTTCCAAAAAGGTTATTGCTACCATGGTTCAGGCCAGGAAGCCTGTGACGTCAAAACACTATCATCATATCTGGTATATCCGCCTCCTGAGTTTCACTTGGATGTTTCTTACGTTTCCTGCAGGCTGGTGTGGATAAAGGCTTACGTCAGGTTTCCATTAAGGTCCAGATTTTAGCCCTATCCATTTTCTTCCAGAAGAAATGGACAGTATTGCCAGAAGTTCAGACCTTTTTGCAAGGAGTACTCCACATCCAACCTCCTTTTGTGCCGCCTACGGCACCCTGGGATCTGAATGTTGTGTTGGAATTTCTACAGTCCTCCTGGTTTGGACCTCTGATGACAGTAGAAGGCAAGTACCTCACGTGGAAGTCGGTGATGTTACTGGCCCTGGCATCTGCTTGACGTGTCTCATAATTGGGTGCCTTGTTGTGAAAAGTCTATACTTGGTCTTTTACGGGGACAGAGCGGAGCTCTGGACTACAAAGCAGTTCCTTACGAAGGTTGTCTCTGCGTTTCACTTGAATCAGCCTATTGTGATTCCGTCCAGTTCAGACACTTCTGCTCCTCCGGAGGCTTAGGATGCTGTGCGAGCCTTGGAGATCTATGTCAAGAAAACGGCTCGGATCAGAAAGACGGATTCTTTGTTCGTGCGCAGAAAAAGGGTTATCCTGCTTCAAAGCAGTCCATTGCTCACTGGATTAGGCTTACTATTCAATAGGCCTATGTGTCTGCAGCCTTACCTGTTCCTAAATCTCTGAAGGCCCACTCTACAAGATCAGTGGGTTCTTCCTGGGCGGCTGCCCGTGGAGTCTCGGCCTTACAACTATGCCGAGCTGCTACCTGGTCGGGGAAGAACACTTTTGTTAAGTTCTACAAGTTTGGGAAGATGGTGCTGCAGCAGTCTCTGCACGTTGCCACCCGTTCTGGAAGCTTTGGGATTGTACTAGATTTCCCAATATCCCTTATGGATGCTAGAGAAAATAGAATTTTAATTACCTACCGGTAAATCCTTTTCTCGTAGTCCATAAGGGATATTGGGTGCCCGCCTCACTGCGTTGACTTTTCTACAGGTTCTTGTTATGTGGTAACCTGTTCAGCTGTTGCTGTTGTTGTTACCAGCCGTTGCTGGTTGTTATACGTTAATGGTGTGCTGGTATGTAAATCTCACCACTCTTTGTTATATTATTCCTTCTCTCATACATGTCCTTTCTCCTCTGGGCATGTTTTT
This sequence comes from Pseudophryne corroboree, assembly GCF_028390025.1. NCBI lineage: Eukaryota > Metazoa > Chordata > Amphibia > Anura > Myobatrachidae > Pseudophryne > Pseudophryne corroboree. The sequence continues at coordinate 204,091,237 of NC_086449.1, forward strand.
TTTTAACCTATAATTGCATGTGGGAGGGGGCATAGAGGGGAGGAGCTAGCACACCCAGTTGAAGAAACTTAAAGTGCACTGGCTCCTTTGGACCCCGTCTATACCCCATCATACAAGATTCCCCAATATCCTATATGGACTACGAGAAAAGGATTTACCGGTAGCTAATTATAATCCTATTTTTTTTTTTAAATTAGATGCATATAGGGGCTGATTCAGGTTGGATCACAGAACGCGATGTCTGCTTCATCAAGGGGGTGAGGCGGCTGTCACCATGCTGGGTGGCCTTGCCCTGCGATGGGCAACCCCCAGCATGCAATCTCATGGATTGCGAATTCTGCTACTAAGCAGAATTTGCAATGGTTGAAGTGGGAATTTTGAAGTGGAGGTATGGAAAATGTAAATGGATTTAGTGATCACTACTCGGTGTACTGTTTCACAATGCCGTAACTAGACATTTTAGCGCTGTGTGCAAGGCATGCGTAAAAAATATAGGTGCATGGGTTCATGTGGAAGGGGCATGGCCAAAAAATAATAAAAATTTTCTCTGTAAAGCGCTGCGGAATATGTGTGCGCTATATAAAAAACTGGTAATAATAATAATTCATATTACGCTGCATAGTAGTTTCCATTATTCAAATTATGGCAAGCAGAGCTCCCTTTTACACATTACGGCAGGTAGAGTCCTCCTTTTTACACATTACAGCAGACAAAGTCCTCCTGTTTACACAATACGGAGGCAGAGTCCCCCTTTTTACACATTACGGCAGAAGAGTCCTCGTTTTACACATTAAGGCAGCAGAGTCATCCTTTTTACACAATACGGCAGCAGAGTCCTCCTTTTTACACATTATGGCAGGTAGAGCCCCATTTTTACAAATTACAGTAGGCAGAATCCCACTTTTACACATTACGGCAGCAGAGTCCCCCTTTTTACACATTATGGCAGCAGAATCCCCTTCTTACACATTATGGCAGCAGAATCCCCTTTTTACACATTACGGCTGCAGAATCCCTTTTTTACACATTACGGCAGCAGAGACCCCTTTTTAACACATTACAGCAGCAGAATCCCCTTTTTACAAATTACGATAGCTGAGTTCCCCTTTTTACACATTATGGAAGCAGGAGTCCCCCTTTTTACACATTAGGCAGGTAGAGCCCTCTTTTTACACATTACGGCAGAAGAATCCCCCTTTTACACAATACGGCAGCAGAATCCCCTTTTTACACATTACGGCAGCAGAGACCCCCTTTTAACACATTACAGCAGCAGAGTCCCCTTCTTACACATTACGGCAGCAGAGTTTCCCTTTTTACACATTATGGCAGCAGGAGTACCCCTTTTTACACATTAGACAGGTAGAGCCCCCTTTTTACACATTATAGCAGGCAGAGTCCCCCTTTTACACATTACAACAGCAGAGTCCCCTTTTTACAAATTATGGCAGCAGAGTCCCCTTTTCACACATTATGACAGGTAGAGCCCCCTTTTTACACATTATAGCAAGCAGAGTCCCCCTTTTACACATTACAACAGCAGAGTCCCCTTTTTACAAATTATGGCAGCAGAGTCCCCTTTTCACACATTATGGCAGGTAGAGCCCCCTTTTTTACACATTACAGTAGACAGAGTCCCACTTTTACACATTACGGCAGCAAAGTCCCCCTTTTTACACATTACGGCCAGAGAATCCCCTTTTTACACATTACGGCAGCAGAGTCACCATTTTTACACATTACGGCAGCAGAGACCCCCTTTTAACACATTAGGCAGGTAGAGCCCCCTTTTACACATTATGGCAGCAGAGTCCCCTTTTTACAAATTATGGCAGCAGAGTCCCACTTTTTACACAGTACAGCAGCAGAGGCCCCCTTTTACACATTACGGCAGCAGAGACCCCCTTTTAACACATTACAGTAGCAGAGTCCCCTTTTTACACATCACGGCAGCAGAGTCCCCCTTTTTTTACACATTAGGCAGGTAGAGCCCCCTTCTTACACATTATGGCAGTCAGAGTCCCCCTTTTATACATTATGGCAGCAGAGTTCCCTTTTTTACACTATGGCAACAGAGTCCCTTTTTTATACATTACAGCAGCAGAGTTCCCCTTTTTACACATTAGGCAGGTAGAGCCCCCTGTTTACACATTACGGCAGGCAGAGTCCCCCTTTTACACGTTATGGCTGCAGGGTCCTCTTTTTACACATTAAAGCTGCAAAGTTTCTCTTTTTACACATTACAGCATCAGAGTCCTCGTTTTATGGCAGATAGAAGTATTTTTGGAATAATATCGCTTACAAGTGCCGCCAGGAAGAGGAACAGGCAATGTGGTGTAGTTATAGGATGCAGCAGCCAGTGGAGGGGCTGTGGCAGTTGGAGGTTACAGCAGCTGCCAAGTGCCAAGACACACAGCACAAGTGCACACCCTGTGATTTATGGGTCTTTCTGTCGGGGGGGGGGGGGGGGGCTTAAATAGCGGCCTGTGGCTCCGGCTTCTTTGCAGGGCAGCTTTGAAAAGCCGGGAGGCAGTGAGAGAGAGTAGTAAGCGGCTGTTGCATGTGGTGCTGCCAGATGGTGTGCCCACAGTGAAGTTGCACTGTGTGCAAGGCGCCACTGGCACACACGTAGTTACGGCCCTGCTGTTGCATGCCCCGGGAAATAGGAAGTGGACACTAAAAAGAGGGAGTGTCCTTTAAGAGGACAGGAGCCATGAGGCAGACATAATAATGTCCCTTATTCACATTACGACACACAGTAGTGCCACATATTCGACACACAGTAGTGCCACATATTCACATTATGCTACACAGTAGAACCCCTTACACGTAATGCCCACAGTAGTAGTGCCACTTATACACATAATGCCTACAGTAGTAGATCACAGTAGATCACACAAAGCAGCCCATGGACAAGTAGTGACCCTGCAGTACAGAGTCAGTGAGGATGGTGCTCCTGCTGGCTTGCCAGTCTAAGCTGCCAGGCTGGTACAGATTGGTCACAGATTGGCTCTGCAGGTACTTCTGCATGGTATCACGCCCACATAGATTAAGTTGTTTTCCCGTGGCAGGGCATCGTCGCCGCCGTGCTCCCAGGAAGAGAGCCTGTAGGTCGGTCCACAAGTCAGGCCACCCCACAGCTACTCTTTTGCCCCTGCCTCCTCCTCTCTGCATTGGTGCAGCTCCACAGCCCAGGGCAGGATAAGCTAGGATGCAAAGCACCAGCCCAAGCAGCACGCTAAACTAGGAGCAGCAGCTGTGGCCAGCCATCCCGGGTGAGTAGGACTACACTGTATTGGCAGCTCCCCTCCGTCCAACGACCAGGCTCACAGAATGGGGTGCTGCCACGTTGCCCAATCGCTGCTGAACACAGTGATTGGGACACAGTGCAAGGCTGGTCTGCAGCTGCTGGGTGGGGAGGAGGGTGTAACGGGCCGCCTGATCACTGCTGGCCACTGTGATTGGGACTCAGAGACATGGCTGCTAAAAAAAAAAAGTTTCATTGCTTGAAGTGCCTAAAATAAGTTTAATTGCTAGAAGTGCCGCTATACCATATATTGCAACCTTACTCCAGTCCCTTTCTCATTCCCTTTCTCATTCTCCCAGTACATATCCTGTCTGTGGCTCCTGAGGATATCTTCTCCCCATGATTTCTTTGTTATATTGTTGTCTTCATTCCAGCCCCCATCCCTGTGTATGCCTCCATCTATTGCTTCCCTGTCTCCCCCTTTCTATTTGACTCCATTTCTGTATTTATACCTCCCTTCCCTCATGTGTGCCGCTCCACCCCCCAAACCCCCCCCCCCCCCCACCTTGTGTGTTTGTGAACCTTTCTCATTGTGTGTCTTGTACCCCAGGAAATGGTGTGCATGCCCCTTTAAAAATTACTTACCGGTCCGCAGGAGCACAAGGGAAGAGCATGGCACAATAAGAGTTAACCAGGGACCCTGGTCCGATTACATGGTCTGCATGCGGACCACTGATTGGGCAGGGGCAGCCTGGGTTGAGGAGATTCTTCTGGGAAGAAGGAGGAGTGGTTGGTAGAGACAGGAAGCGCTGGGATGCATGCTGAATGTGGAGCAGAGCGGAAGCTGAGGACAAGTGCCAGCAGCTGTGCAGAAGTGTAAGCGGTGGGGTGCTGCTGGAGAGCCAAGTGCCGGGTGAGCGGGGGTTGAGATGCCGCAGCCGGAGACTGGACATTACCAGGCCTGGTGAGAGGCGCGGATGCCGCTGCCATCTTGTGACTGTAAGGAATGATTAATGGCTGGTTCAGCAAGTGAAACCTCCACTTAAAAGGGTCTGAGTGAGCACATGAGTGACCTTAGTATCTCAAGCCCCGGGCAAGTTTGATACTCAGTTTAAGAAACCATTGTTACCAGCTGTGCAGTTAAATGGTGCAGATGACATAGCACCACATTCCATAAGCTAAACACTGCAACTCCACATTTCACAAGCTGAACACCACAAAGAGGTTATGAAGGCAACCCACTACCCACCCCCCACCCTCCACATTGGTACGGTGAGAATATTTAGGACTGAATTGTGTTCCAAGTGCATTTCATACATTAAATCTGAAAGATTGAAGAATGAAAGTTTGTGGCAGGTTTAGGTAAAGCCCTGTTAACAGGAGAGGGACAGAGTTTGCTCCACCAAAAAGGCCCTCATTGTTAAGTGAATTGAATCTGCGAATTGAATCTAGAGACACTACCATCCCTTCGCTAGCTACTTACTTTTTGGATAGAACTGTGAAGATTTGTCCCTGTCACTACCCAGGATTTCCCTGTGCATCTGTGTACCAATCCCCCATTAACACATTGTGGCACTGCAGAAGCATACCAGAGCTCCAATGTTTATTGCCTGTGAAGATTGTCGTACCTTGGCTAGGTAAAGCTAGAAAGTTATTGTTGATTATTGCTAATTGTGTTTTTCATCACTCTCCTCTTGACTACATTATGTGATATCAATTATCTCATGCCAATATTTGTGCTTTTAATTGATATATTTATCTGTGATTTCAATGATATTCTGCCATTCTTTTGTGAGGATGCTCTGTTGTGGTGTGAACGGTAGCCAATTGTCTTCTCTATAGTCTTCTTTTATGCCCAATTCTTCTTTTGTGATTATTCAAAATTTAATGCCAATTAACCAATCATCATCATCATCATCAATCCAGAGTTCATTGCAGCTTAATAAAAATACATCCTGTTTCATACTAATCTATCCTACATCTCTGAACACTTTACTGTAGGACATGGTACAGGGAGAAATATTTTTGGGGAAAGGTTCGTCAAATAGCCACGCAACACCTGTGATACCTCTCTCAACCACTTAGACATACCTGCCAACCCCAGGATATTACATGTCTGTCCCTCTTTCCCAGTTTGTTTGTCCCAAAATCTAGTATGTGCACCTCTGTCTCTTTTTAACCCTCCTCCACATTGCATGTCTGTCCCTTTCAACCCTTTCTGTCTCTCTCCCTTTCCATCTCATATTATATCTATTCCCCAACCTTCTACCATTTGTCCTTGAAAGCCACTTTTCACTTGTGCCTCTTGCCTCTTCTTCTGTTCTCTTCTCCCCTTACCTTCTACCTTTTCTTCCTGAAGTTGATGGAGTCCTGGTGGCTGCAGACCAGAAGCGACATAGATAAAAATAGGCACAACTGAGTCCAAAGCTACATAACTGAATCTGAATGTGGTAGGTAAGCACAATCTTTTGATTTCAGAAATGTTTCCTGAGGTTCAGAATAGGAACGTATTGATACATTACATTATGGATCATATTCATCCATTTTAACATTAGCAAATGCACTATTGAGGTTTTGAGACCATGGGGTCTATTTACTAAGCCTTGGATGGAGATAAAGTTTCTGGAGATAAAGTACCAGCCAATGGGCTCCTAACTGTCATTTTTCACACACAGCCTGTGGCATGGCAGTTAGGAGCCGATTGGCCTGGTATTTTATCTCCAGAGACTTTATCTCCATCCAGGGCTTAGTAAATAGATCCCCATGTTAGCCGAGGATTCCTCATTGAAGAGGCATACTAAAAGGGACGATTTATCAAAGTTCTATTACTGCTAAAAATTGAGTGGTGGCAAATCAGTATCTAGCCTAAGGCCCAATGAGGTATTCATTTGGTACTGCTTCCAAATTCCTTCCTGTATTCCCACTTACCAGCTATGACATGCTTCACTAAGTCGGGCATAAGCTGGTACAATTGGGGAACAATGAGCAGTGAACTCTTGATTTTGGGGATGGATTCAGTTTACTCTCCAGCTGACCACAGAAAAGTTGAAATCTGTGGTTTTGTCTTTGGTACAGACGCTTCAGGAAGGTGTCTTCAGATATATGGGTGCTGGATCAGGGACATGCGTTCAGCTAAATAGCTCAGGAGGCACTGGCTGGCACCAGAGCCAGATTTACATGCAATATAGGAGCCAAAGCGTACATCGGTGCATTATACACAGGTACAGCAGTATAAACTCCTGGAAATTTGGTGAGTTTTGATCAGAGATGTGCGGAAAAGTTAGCCAGGTGAGGCACTGCCTCACCTGCCATAGACTTTTTACTCCAGAGTTTTGGCTATAAAAATTATTAGAATAATGCAAAGAAAATATTTAAAACATATTCTTTGTATTTTTCATATACTTTATACAGTCAAAACTCTGGCACAAATGTTAGTATGACAGGAAAGGCTCTGCCTCACCTGCCTTAACCCACCGCACGTCACAGGTGCTGGTCACACATAGGGCATCATCTCATACTGAACTCATGTAGGATAGTAGGGTGCATGTACTGTAGCTTCTTTATGTTAATGATCTAAACCAATATAAATTCATACAGTTCACATTAGAGCATATGGCATTTCGGAACATCGGATAGTGTGTCTTTTGTCTTCGGACCTAATTCAATTCAGACCTGATCGCAGGAGCAAATTTGTTAGCAAATGGACAAAACCATGGTGGTCATTCCGAGTTGATCGCTAGCAGAAAATGTTCGCTGCGCAGCGATGAAGCAAAAATCCGGCACTTCTGCGCATGCATATGTTACGCAATGCGCACGCGTGACATACTTTCAGAACGGCCGATGCAGTTTTACGCAAGGTCTAGCGAAGCTTTTCTGTCGCACTGCTGGCCGCAGAGTGATTGACAGGAAGAGGGCGTTTCTGGGTGTTATCTGGCCGTTTTCAGGGAGTGTTTGAAAAAACACAGGCGTGCCAGGAAAAACACAGGCCTGGCTGGGCGAACACAGGGCGTGTTTGTGATGTCAAAACAGGAACTGAACAGTCTGAAATTATCGCAAGCGCTGAGTAGGTCTGGAGCTACTCTGAAACTGCACAATTTATTTTTGTAGCTGCTCTGCAATCCTTTCGTTCGCACTTCTGCTAAGCTAAAATACACTCCCAGTGGGAGGTGGCATAGCGATTGCACGGCTGCTAAAAATTGCTAGCGAGCGATCAACTCGGAATGACCACCCATGTGCACTGCGTGGGGGGGAGGGGGCAGTCAGATATAACATGTGCAGAGAGATTTAGTTTTGGGTGGAGTGTGTTCAAAACTGAAATCTAAATTGCAGTGTCAAAATAAAGCAGACAGTATTTACTCTGCACAGAAACAGTATAACCATCCAAATCTAACTCTCTCTGCACATGTTATATCTGCTCCCCCTGCAGTGCACATGGGGGGTAATTCCAAGTTGATCGCAGCAGGACATTTTTTAGCAGTTGGGCAAAACCATGTGCATTGCAGGGGGGGGCAGATATAACATTTGCAGAGAGAGTTAGATTTGGGTGGGTTATTTTGTTTCTGTGCAGGGTAAATACTGGCTGCTTTATTTTTACACTGCAATTTAGATTGCAGATTGAACTCACCACACCCAAATCTATCTCTCTCTGTACATGTTATATCTGCCTCCCCTGCAGTGCACATGGTTTTGCCCAACTGCTAAAAAAAATTCCTGCTGCGATCAACTTGGAATTACCCCCATGGTTTTGCCCATTTGCTAACAAATTTGCTGCTGCAATCAGGTCTGAATTAGGCCCCTAGTTTGAAAGGGCAACAACATGATTAACTGTATTTACCTGGCCTTGGTAACCACTGTCTTGTCGCAGGAGCCATTTATTATTAGTTGTTCTAGTGCAGTGTTTTTGTTTTTTGATTTTTTTTATTGTTCTTTTTTATTTTTATTCTTTTAAAGGCATAGTTGACAAGTTTACATAATTGCCATATATGTGAAATAACATAAATATTCTAAGAAAAAAAGGTAAATTTACAATTTGCGCAATTAACCTTTAACAATGCTTATTCCAGAGCAATTTTGTTGTAGAAGCTGGCATTCACAGCTTCGTGCCATGCCGAGGTGCCAGAGCCAAGGAAGTGACAGCATGCTGTTACAGAGTGGCATTAACATCCTGCCCTTGGATAGATGCTGATCTCCAGGACTTAAGCAGCTGGAAAAGTCTCCTGTGTCTAGCACATGATTATGTTCTCATAAATGAGGCTAGAAATTCATTCTAACCGACAGGAATGCCATTAAAATAGGCAAGTTCAGCTTTGAATTTTATTCTTGCTGTGAACAATAATCATTTGTATGGTTTGCATGATTGATCCAATTTTCATCTTATTTCAGACTTGTCTCTTAGATGTTTTAAGCACAGACCACTCGCTACTAGTTTTCTTGTTAGTCATTCCAGACGAAGTACAAACCAGCTGCTTTCCTTTTTTCTTTTTTTAAAACATGCTTTTGACCCAAGCATTTGCTGGAAATTCTGTAACCCAAGTAAACTTTTGTGGCTCAGTTTTAACCCTTTAGATTTGAAATTTAGCATGCTATAGACGGGATGCCGGCAGTCATGTGACCGACGCTAGAATCCCGACACCACATGAAATCCTGATGCCGGAATACCGATCTTTGGCATCCCAAGGGTAAGTATTGGGGTGAAGGTTAGGGTTAAGCACTGGGGGGGTGTTGGGGTTAGGCACTAGAGGGGGGTTAGCCATTGCCGTCACCCCCTTGTCTTTTAGCCCTAGCTGCCCCCCGCTTTGGTTAGCTGTAGCCACCTCCCACCGCTATCTCAGCCCTAGCCGCCACCCCAGGCGCGTTAGGGTAGGTAGGGGAGGGGTAAATTAATTACCCCGTCCCCCACTGGCATTTCATATCACACCCCTATAGACAAGTGGTTATCATATGCATATTTATAATGAGTACAGGATGTGCGGTGCACATCAGCCAGTACTGCTCTTCCTGCACCCACAGTACACCTCACACTACGGCCAGGCCTGCTGGCAAGCGTGTCTCTCGCCATCCTTCCAGTGATGACTTCCAGTAAAGATTGGCGTTTTGCATTTAGAAAGCAAATACTCTGTGGCACTGTGCCAGGACATTTGCTATCTTCTGTGTTTCCTGAATATCTCTGGGAAGATGCTGCGGGCTACAGCGGGTGGTGGTTCCACACACTCCCCGGATTCTAATATGCTCCTGGTGGCTATCAGTCAAATTCCACTTAGCAGCTTAGCCATCTGCTGCAAGGGATGAGGTCAGTAGCACCCAGGGCACCTACACTGCGGCAAATATTGATCCGGCCGGCCCACTCTATTCCTACCTGGCCGGCTCCCGGCAGCGATTAGTGTGTGGAAAAGGTGCAGGGCCTAATGCCGTGAATTGCCTGCCCTCATCGAGCAAGGCAGACTGTAACAGGTAGTTTCTCTCCCTCCCTGTCCCTTCCTCCCTCCCTCCTCTCCTTCCCTCTATTTACTCACCACTGTAGTTATCCTCCACCCCCCCCCCCCACCTTGGAGTCACTAGTGTGCCCCCCTGTACCCAGCCTCAACAGCCCTTCCTTGTAGTGTCCCCCCCCCTTGTAGCCAGCCTCCAACACCCCCTTCCTTGTAGTCACTAGTGTGCCCCCTTGCGGCCAGCATCCAACAACCCCCTCTCCTCAGTGTGCGCTCCTGCGGCCAGCCTCCAACACTGATCTTCTGCCCATGAGGTGTAGCCAGCGACATGCCCCAGCAGTCTGGTAAGGAAAAATCTTTTCATATAAACTGCTAAATAACACAGCTCTCTCGTGTGTGTGTGTGTGTGTGTGTGTGTGTGTGTGTGCCTAAATATATGTATATATAGATGTGTGTATGCCTATGTATAGATATACATATGCGTGTCTGCATTCGTAAATATATACATGCGTCTGTGCCTTAATACTGTATGTATATAAAATATGTGTGTGCGTGCCTAAATATACACTATGTAAATATACAGTGCAAGGGACATAAATCACCTGCTCTGCCCCCCCAGTCCCGGAGACATACAGACATGTGCCTTTCAGGGCCTGCAGCTCCTCGCTATGGCTGTGGCTTGAATATAGACCGCTTAGGAAGGAGCCCTGCAGTGTGTGTGTGTGTGTGTGTGTGTGTGTGTGTGTGTATGTGTGTGTGTGTGGCGGGCTGCCTCTTTTGGCAGTCCCGGGCCCTGCAATTTTTGATGGCAGCCTTGGGTCCCAGCAGCATTGTAAAGTTGGCAGCGGCCGCCAGCCAATCCCAGCTCGCGGACCGGCTGCATTGCCAGCGAAAAGAAGGGGTGGCTATTTAAAAATGTGACGTGAGCCTATCGCGTCTCGCGGACCACCAGCCAATTAGAAGCTGCCAAGGGGCAGCTTCTCATTGATTGGCGGCTGGCGGACAGTGATTTGTGCACAGTCAGCGCCAGTTTCAAAGTGCGGCTGGGCGGCTCCTTCTTTTGAATAGCAGCCTTGACCCGATGCTCCAGGCTCTCAGGATGCAGGGGGTGAGATAGGGGGAGAAGGGTTGTAAAAGAAGCAGTGGGTGAGATGGAGTGGGAGGAGCAGGGGGTGAGATGAACAGAGGGTGAGAGGAGCAGGGGGTGAGATGGAGTGGGAGGAGCAGGGGGTGAGATGAACAGAGGGTGAGAGGAGCAGGGGGTGAGATGAGCAGAGTGTGAGATGGAGTGAGAGGAGCAGGGGATAAGATGGGGAGGGGGTGAAAGAAGCAGGGGGTGAGATGGGGGAGTGAGAGGAGCACGGGGTGAGATGGGGGAGAGAGGCACAGGGAGTGAGAGGTGTAGGGGATGAGATGGAGGAGTGAGAGGTACAGGGGGTGCACCCCCTGCATCCTGAGAGCCTGGAGCATCGGGTCATGGCTGCAGTGTAGTAAAGCAGGCAGCGGGCGCCAGACAGGACTCGCGGACCGGCTGCTATACAAAAGAAGGGGCCGCTCAGCCGCACTTTGAAACTGGTGCCGACTGCACACAGGGAGTGAGAGGTGTAGGGGGTAAGTAAAGGAGAGAAAGATTCATATGATCAGACACAAAGGAGAGCATATAGGGAGTAAGGTGTACCAAGGATGTAGATATGGACACATGAAGAGAGTGACATACAAAGGAAACAAGAAAGCAGAAGGGACACATAGAAGACATAAGAGAGGTGAGCAAAGTTTGTTCAACATATACTGCAATATTGTGAATCGCATCTAAAATTAGGAGGGGGAACACTGCTTTTGGCATTGTGTGTGTAAAGGGCACTAGTATATGGGGCGGGCAATGTGAATAAGATTGTGCTACTGTGAGGCATTATTTTGAATTGGGTACTTCCCTTCCGTGTGGGGCCACACCCCTTTTTGCAGCGTGCGCACCTTCGGAGCGCACTAACCGGGAATGGTCGTTGGGGAAATGAGTTCCCCCACCTCTCCAAGCCCTGGCTTCTCCCTGGCCATATTGTAACTCTGCACACAGCTGGGCTGAGGGAAAGCTGCAACTACTTCTATCCGGTAAGGGAAAGGGGGACCTGGGCCCGGGTAATTAGTAAACTCCCCCTCCTCTTGGCGCTCCTATGTGAAATTTTTCTTTTAGTAAATCCTGGCAGATTGCATTTCCCATTACAAGTATGGTTACTAAAAAAAAAAAAAAAGAATTTCGGGGATTGGAGGAAGATTTTGCTAATTCTCCTTCAAATGCACTTTATGTGAAAAGGTTCTGAAAACGGGTGTGGTATGGAGGGTCGACAAGAGTTAAGTCGACAGTGTCTAGGTCAACCACTATTGGTCGACAGTAAGTAGGTCGACATGGGTTCTAGGTCGACAGGGACTCTAGATCGACATGAACTAGGTCGACATGACATAAGGTCGACATGAGTTTTTCACTTTTTTTGGTGTCGTTTTCTCCGTACAGTGGCCGGGAACCCCAATTACTGCACCATGTCCCCTCGCGGGCTTCAGGCAAGGTGCCTCGCTCAGCTACCTCTGTGCTCGGCACAGGTTACCGTTTCCAATTGTAGTCCACGTGGATCGTAAAGTATTATAAAGTAAAAAAAAATGAAAAAAATGTGGACTTAGAACATGTCGACCTAGAGTCCCTGTCGACCTACTTACTGTCAACCAATAGTGGTCGACCTAGACACTGTCAACTTAAGTCTTGTCGACCTAGAGACCGGATACCTCTGAAAACACAATTTTTCACGTTATTTTAGGAAAAAATAATTTTGATAAATATGCCTGTAAATCCTTTCATAATAAATGTTTGTGTGACAAAAATTACCTTTAGTATATTTTGTATTTTAATATATTAGTATTTTTTTATATTAGTATATATTTTTTAATCCAGCATAACTGACACAAACTCCTGTAATACGGTGTTTCCATCTATATTTTTTTAATGTGTTTCAGCGCAAAACATATAAGCCGCAAAATCAAAAAAGATATTCAAATTTAAACCATCATACAGTGGTTGTGATTGTTGGAAATGATGTATATGCAGGTGTTTATACTGCAGACAGGGCCGGTTTGGGGCTTCTTGCGCCCCGGGTGGCATTAGGGTGTGTGGCTTCATACAGGGGGCGTGGTCAGTTACGCCCCCTGTACTGTAGTAGGATGTGCGGTGCGCGATGACGTCATCGCGCACCGCACAGCAAAGGTCCTCTCCACGAAGGAAAACTAGACGCTAAGCGTCTAGTTCCTTTCGTGGAGCGTACCTTTGCTGTGCGGTGCGCGATGACGTCAACGCGCACCGCACATCATTACAGTTAAGGTCCTCTCCAGGAAGGGAAACTAGATGCTAGACGCGTAGCGTCTAGTTTCCCTTCACAGCGGGCAGCCCACGAAGGGAAACTAGACGCGTAGCGCCTAGTTTCCCTTCACAGGACAGCGGGCAGCAGCAGCGGGGGGCACCACAGCAGCAGCGGATCTTGCCATGGTGCGGCGCCCTCCGGATGGCGCCGGCACCCTCCGGAAGGCGGCGCCCCGGGCAAAAGTCCTGCTTGCCCGTGGCAAGATCCGCTACTGACTGCAGAGTTATAGAGGCACACACCAGAGGATGACTCAAACTATGAACAGCCCAGTTACTTAACCAGTGGTGATATGTTAACTGATAGATAGCAGGTACTCACTGTAACATGTACACTGGTGATGAAACAGAGCTTGAGCAGAGTGGGGTTTCATACAGATCACCAGCCGGTGAGTGTATGCTGCAAACAGGAAGCAGTACATGGATGCTGGAACAAATTGTGGATTGCAGGTGATCATTGGTCTCTCTGGAGCTAAGTAGGATACTTTTATCTCCCACCATGTCATACTTTACAATCTCTTACACAGTTCCAAGATGGCTCCACATATACTCAGAAGAGATGTTAGTGGATATCTTGGGATAGGGCATGAAGCCTCCCTGTAGAACAGGAAGACTAGTAGTGTGGTGGTGAATGATAGATAGACAGTTAATAGGTCTACAGTAAATAGGTCGACACCATATGGTCAACAGTCAGTAGATCGACAGGTACAAATGGTTGACAGGGTCAAAAGGTCAACATGACAATGGTCGACATACATATGGTTGACACTTTTTTTTGGGGGGGGGGGGTGTCCATGTTTTTACAACTTTTGCTGAATTAACTATCAATGTCACAAACTATTACCTTTCCTAACCTTGGGTCATATTTGGGTAAACATACAAACTAACACCAAAAAAAGCAAGATTTTTTTTTTTTAGTTTTCATGTCGACCTTTTGTACCTAAATATAGAGGAAAAAGGGGGAATTGTACTGCACACCCTATTTTAAATATAATGGAAGGTGCTGCCATGCTGAGGCTTCTGGTACTATACAAGATAAAGCAAAATGCGGAGACACTCTATGCACTAAGAATACCTATAGTCAAAATAATTTTGATAAATTCTTACAATTAACATGGAATATAAGTGAAGTTCTTTGCCCATGTTTGGCCAAATATATGGACCCATCTACCACGTCCAGGTGACTTCATTACATGGGTCCCTAACATCTCTAATACTGTCACATTATATAAATTTATCCAGGTCTTACCTTTAAAATAGAGCCCATTCTAATATGTAGCCAGCAGTGTAGGAACCTGAGCTAATTAAAACACCTGAGGGTAGATGGGAGGGGTGCCAGCACCAAAATGAAGGAGCTTTAGAGTGTGCATCAGCATTTTTCTTTATCTTGTATAGACCTTTTGTACCTGTCAACCTATTGACTGTCGACCATGTGGTGCCGACCTATTAACTGTAGACCTTTTGACTGCCTGTCTGTTACTCCACACCCGATGCACTGTAGTGCACTCCTCTTTCATCATAAAGAATTGAAATACCCTTAGATTAGCTTTGAATTAATTGAGAACAATGTTCAATGATGGTCACAAAAACATAAACAATAAAAGAGTCATACAATAGCGTGATACTGTTACAAATTTATTGTACCCCCTCCCTCCGTAGATGTAAACAGGCTAGTTTTTTAAATAAAATTGTCTTTGATTTTCAGATTGTGCGATAACCCTTAGTTGTTCTGCGTAGTTTAAGAAGAGTTTCAATGTGTCATGGAGTTCTGTAATGAAGATGGACACTTTTTTTCCCAGAAAGCAGTCTTTCGATATGTAATGCTGGCAGGGGCGTGTTAAGAGAGGAGGGGGACCGTGTGCACACTCTGGCTGGGCCCCCTCCCCTCCACGGCACCGTAGGCTGCAGCAATATGCTGTAGTCTACTGCGCATGCACAGGTCTCCCGAAACATGGCGCCCGCTGCGGCCATTTTTGAGGTGTTTCTTTGACGCAATGGCAGTATTCCCTGCATGCTGGCAGTGGGAATGCATATGATTTACCGGCGGGCGGGATGCCAGCTGTCCATATACCGACAGCTGCATCCTGCTCACCAGAATGCTGGCAGTGGGGCGAGTGCAAAGAGTCCCCTTGCGGGCTCGCTGCGCTCGCCATGATGCGGGCTCTATTCCCACTCTATGGGTGTCATGGACTATGGGAATAGTCCTATTTTGCTGAGATTCCGGCTGACAGTATTGCCGGCTGGCGGGACTCCAGCGACTCCGGCTTCGGTATCCTGACCACCAGGAACCCGACAGCCGGCAAATTAAACGGATCCCTGGCAGTGAAGGCTGAAGTCAGAGGTGCTGTCTGTTGATCAGCTATGTGTGTCTAAATAGTCCACAGGCTGATCGCTTCATCTTCTGGGTTTGTTCTATTTTCCAACTTTTTAAGTTTTAGTGAACCTTAATGTTTATTTTTTGTTTCTTGTTTAAATGAGGGGTTTAATAATAAAAAAGACTCCTTTATGGAGACACAAGTTATTCAGAGGTCAAAACCCCTTATTTACTGTACATACAAGGCATGATGTACAGGTTGAGTATCCCTTATCCAAAATGCTTGGGACCAGACGTATTTTGGATATCGGATTTTTCCGTATTTTGGAATAATTGCATACCATAATGAGATATCATGGTGATGGGACCTAAATCTAAGCACAGAATGCATTTATGTTACATATACACCTTATACACACAGCCTGAAAGCAATTTTAGCCAATATTTTTTATAACTTTGTGCATTAAACAAAGTGTGTCTACATTCACACAATTCATTTATGTTTCATATACAACTTATACACACAGCCTGAAGGTCATTTAATACAATATTTTTAATAACTTTGTGTATTAAACAAAGTTTGTGTACATTGAGTCATCAGAAAACAAAGGTTTCACTATCTCACTCTCGTTCAAAAAAGTCAGTATTTCGGAATATTTGGATATTGGATACTCAACCTGTATAAGGAAGAATGAAGCACTCCAGGAAATAATGTGACATTTCAGGTATCTTCAAGGAGATTTCCTTGCAGTATATTTCCTGGAGTTCTATTTTCATGTGTACAGATGGAGCCCTCCTCATCTATCCCTTTAATAGGATTAATTGAGCCAGGGCACTCGGATTTAATCCCCTGCTGTAATGACTTAATCCCCTGCTGTATTGTTCTCTCTGTATTGTATTGCAGCTGAGAACATTAGATGAAAGAGGCTCCATCTGTATGTGTATCACTATCTATACAAAATCCATATAATACAAGAGGTATTACAGTAAGCATAAAATACATTGTTTATTATGCTAGCAGCAATTGTTTGGGTCAAGTGTGACCCTTTCTGAAGCTACAGTAAACACTTAAGGGTCACACTTCAACCAAAACATTTCTGATTGTGTAATAAGCAGTTTCAATTTACTGCAATAGCCCTGAGTGCCATTGTATTTTCCAGATAATATGTCTGTAGTTTTTTGTTCCAAGAGTTGCCAACCCTTAAAGTGTTCCTCGGTTGTAAACATTTATTCACATTATGAAATTACTGTGCAACAGAATTAATCTGGATTTAAACTATATTTCTTTATATGCGCAAGTAAAAAATTCTAAGGGGAATTCAATTAGAGCCCCTTTTTTCTGCCCGTTAAATTAACTGTTTTCAGGTGTTAACATATAGAATGCGAATAAGTTCCCGGACCTATGTGTGAACCGGTTCACAGTGCCCAAAACAGGCTATCTTTCGAGGATTTATTTTCCTGTTAACCGCAGCCTGCTCGCTGCCTTCATGGCTTATCGTATAGCTCCTGTATCTTGATTGACTTGATATAGTCAAACAAGATGGATGCAGATCAGACAATCATTTTATGAATGGACACATTAGAATGCAGCTAATTAAATGTGTGGGTAGACTTGTGATTCTTCTACATAGTGTAGTCGTACAGTATGTGTGTCCTGATGCAACCAGTAATATGCCCATTATATTGTATAAATACAGTATATGGGGACATCGTTTAGCCCAACATCTGGCAGCTCTGTGCACATAGTCATCTCTGATTTGTGATCCTCAATGTTTTCATGACAGCTTTGGTCATGTCCCAAATCTTCTTACCCACCACCCCTTCAAGCCATGTTCACAAACACTCACTGAAGGAAGCTGGAATTGGGTTTCTAAGTCTGACAGTTTTTGTAACAAATTGAAGCCAGGCATTGGGTTTACACTGGACTGCATCCTGATTTTGTGGCAGAGCAGAGGAAGAACCAGATGTATAAGACAGATGTTCATTTGTATACAGTGAAGCACATAAACTTCCTACTGCCACCTACCTCATATCAATGGTACTTTTTGTAATACGTGTGAATGTGCTTCTTGTGCCTGTGCATAGTTACCAGAAATGACATTCAACTATTACACTCATATATATGGAATGAAAACTGGCAAATGAACCCGGCTCACAGAAGAATACAAATGGCTCTATGCACTGTGGCCAGTACTGCAAAAATCAACTTTCAGATAACTGGCAAATAAAACAACCACTAGATTGGTGGTTAGTATTCAACTTAAACTTCTCTTCTGGCTGCAAGTCTACAAAGTAAATCCCAAGATAATTACAATTAAAATGTATTCCCTTCCAAATGTTCTGTGGTGCATACTTATTACTGATATATATATATATATATATAATTTATTTATTACTTACTTATTACCAGTTATTTATATAGCGCACACATATTCCGCAGAGCTTTACAGAGAATATTTAGAAATAATAGAAGAACGGTCCTCAAGCGCTGCTAGACCTTCCAACAATCTTCTAGTCGTGGCAATCTGTATGGTACTCGTGCAAAAAATTATATATCAAGTATATAATAAACAGGCGCCAAAATGAGTGGTTTTTCCTAGCCGCTGTAAATGGAGAAAGTCAATCTCCTGAACAAAGGATACAAAAAAATATGAATAAATTACAACGCTAATACAACTGATGCTAAAGATATATGAATTTATTCCTTAAAACAGACTGACATATCAAATGTAAATAAAATTAATAAAAATGCTCTTAGACCAATTCATGGACATATAATAGGCTCCTCAGCAATAACCTTATTAAGGCAAAGGTCCATATGATAATGTTTGGGCACAAGGTCTAATTTTCACCAAGACCAGTGTAATTAATTACCCATCAGGTGTTCCAATGCATGGATCCGGATCCGGGTCTTTATCTGTGGAATGGATTCTGGTTCACAGTCCGTTTTAATTGACACCTTAATGTCCAGCACGCTGTGTTCCGTTTGTAGATGAATCCTGGGAAATTTTCCTTACTTAGACCAAGTTGGATTTGGGATCCTGGTTCACATATAGCATATAGATGGGTGGTCCTGGCTTGAGAGCCTAATGGAGCTGTCTTGAATAACGTCCAACTGCTCCTGACCATTGGACGTTATTCAAGACAGCTCCAACTTTTTATGAGAGCAGGACTTTTTAACTTTTTAAGTGTTTGTTTCTAACTGTCGGGGTATCCATATGTTTTTTATGGGAGAATAAAGAAAAACTCTTTTAATATACCCTTGGATATCACATGACTTATTACATCCACCGGAGAGAGCCATTGGAGTGTTGGATTAAAAGAAACCTTTGCATGGACATAGGGCCTATAATTTAGGTGAGTGTTACTCTATATGAGAGTTACTGAATGTATGTGAAGGGATCAGCAATCGGTTAAAAAGAAACCTTTATGTGAACGCATCTCACTGAAATACGGTGAGTTGAGTAGTTCCGGTGTTAGCAGCAACAAGAGTGTTGTATGCTACAATCTAACTGTTGTTTCACTATTCTTCTACGTATACGAGTACCATACAGATTGCCACGACTAGAAGATTGTTGGAAGGTCTAGCAGCGCTTGAGGACCGTTCTTCTATTATTTGTATATTTGCTGATCAAGATTTGGTGTTCTTGTGAACGGAACTGAGCTGCAGCTAAGGGGGCGCAAGTTACTTTTCATCTAGTATCTGTTTTTAGAGAATATTTAGCCATTCACATCAGTCCCTGCCCCAGTGGAGCTTACAATCTATATTCCCTACCACATGCACACGTACAAACATTCACGCTAGGATTAATTTTTGTCAGGAGCCAATAAACCTACCAGTATATGTTTGGATTGTGGGAGGAAAACAGAGTACCTAGAGAAAACCCACGTTAGTACGTGGAGAATATACTGTTCCCACCTGTAACATATACAAACTCCATACAGTTAGGGCCATGGTGTGAATCGAATCCATGACTTCAGTGCTGTGAGGCAGTAATGCTAACCATTACACCATCCGTGTATATATATGCGCTCTGACACAAAAATTCCACCACCGACCAACTCCAGGCTTGTTCAAAAACAACAAATACCTTTTATCCAGGTTGCTCAAGTACAAGGTTACACATAAATTATAGATAACAGTCTTTAGCTTAAACAACCAGGAAAGTTAGGCCCTACCTAACTCCCTTTCCCTTAATAAGGAACCCTTCAGGTCCCGGCAGTCTAACACTAGTTCCCTAGTCTTCCAGATCCCACTGTCCCTAGCAAGCCTATTGCCTGGGCACTAACTGCCATCAGAAGCCCTGACTTGTGGGAGAGACTCTGCTTTAAACCCAGCAGCCAGGTATTGGCTGATGATGCAGCTTCTTTGGCTGAGCCCATAAGACCTGGTCTGGGCCCAATGGATAGAAACCCAGTTCCTATCCATCTCCGAGACTATGTAAGCGGCTTTAACCAGCCACTCTATCAGCAAGCCACTATTAATTCCAAAGGATTGTTTCTAGGTTCAACGCACCTCTCCTGCCGCAACACATTTTTGTTTAATACAAAGTTTAGTCTTATACAAGGCCTTTTTCTCATGGAGATGGCATATTTATGTAACAACCATTACCAACTACTTGAGGTAGGCTTGTCACTAATGATAAGTAGTGAGTAAAGTAACTGACTTCCAGCGGTGGCTCCTGCCTGCAGTCTTCAGCGGTGCTGCTGGCAGCTCTTCCTGCAACCGGTACCTGCTGTTGCACGCCTGTCACACTCTGATGAAGGGGGGCCAGGCTTGCGCTGCACAAGCAGTTGTCAGTGTCGCGGAGAAGGAAAAACCCCTGACAGCGGCAGCATGTATGCACTTCTATCATACTGTGCAGCTCATAGAAGAACCTTACGGCTGGTGGGGAGAACTTGCAAATGCACAACAGCACCCCTCTTCTTCCCTGAGGCTTCTAGCGGCTGCATCAGCTGCAGTCCTAGAAACACATCAGAGCTGGCAGAAAGGATTCACATTCAAAGCTGTATAGGCCGATCACAGTCAAATATCTGCTGATCACAGTCTAGCATGTGATTAGCAGATAGTGCTTCCAATAGGTACCCACTTCAATCACTATGGGCTTACTGATGGCGGCGGATTTTTACTAAGGGGGCTGCAGCCCCTAGGTAAAAACCTCCACTGCTCACTTCTGATTCTGGCTGAACAGTGCCTCCATCCAAGTCGTCAATCTCCTGAAAGATGAAGGTGAAGATGATGTCTGCATCACCAAGTTGACTCAGGAAACAAATTGAACCCAGTCTAAAGAGTTAAATCACTCAACAAATATAAGTTGTAGAAGCCACTAGGCACATTATATATATATATATACATATATATATATATATATATCAAAATCCAAACAGGCCGGCACTCTCCATCCTATAAATCATCTGCCGTGGTGCAAATCAAAACATAGCTACCAAACTCCAAAGGATTGCACAGCAACGGACTTCACAAGGAGAGACGAAAGGACACCAGCATCTTATGGCAAGCTTTCGGGATTTATTAGCTCTTCATCAGGCAGTGTACAATAAACACATAACATAAACAACATACCTTTTATACCCCTACCTCGTGTCTCAAGACGCCGGGCAGCCGAGGGTCCCGGCGGTAGCGCTCAGAGGGCTTCCGGGTTTGCGCTGCAAGCTAACTTCCTTGCGTCACCCCCCCGTTTCCACGGCAACCCGCCGTCTGAGAAATAACAAACAAAAACACCTTTCTTGCATAAATTCCATAATATCGTGGTCAAAATACATATGTATACAAATATAATAGATAAAATATAGATGAAAACAAGCATTTGTTCATTGCAGGCTCATATGAATACAGTACTATTAATGAATTGTAACTCAAGTGAAAAAAACATTGACATAGCCCATTAAGAGTATCAACGCCTATATTAAATCACAAATTACAGGCAAACATATCACTTTATAAAAATATGTTAAAATTCAGTTGGTCATTCAATCCTTTAGGCTTAACTGTATCTAAAATATATATCCATTTAGATTCTAACTGCAAAAGTGCTCTATGTCTGTCCCCTCCTCTTTTATTATCCGGAATATGATCTATGATAATATGCTTAAAACTGGCTAAATTGTGTTTAAATGTGGCAAAGTGTCGAGCTAGTGGTTGCTCAGACACTTTCCCATTGAGAGCTGCCCTGATAGAAGTACGGTGCATAGCCATCCGTTATTTAAAAGGACGAATGGTTTTGCCTATGTAGCACAAGCCACATGGGCATTTAACCATATATACTACATATGGGGTACTGCATGTTACAGCATGTCTTATACTAAAAAATGTTCCGGTATGTGGATGAAAGAAAAAACGGGATGCTGTCATATGTTGACAGGTGGTGCAGCCCGTACATTTATAACAACCTGGACTTCTCCTTTGTATAGTATGTTTCAATTGTGATAAATCAGTAATGTCAGGATGTACTACCCAATCTCTGATGTTACGGCCACGTTTGAAACAGGGCATCATTTTTGAGTGTTTAAAACACTTCAAATCTCTATTTTTTCGTAAAATAGGCCACAAAGAACGTGTGGAGCTGTAGAGATGTGCCCTGTGGGCACATCTGTGGTGCTGTCACTGGCTGGGGACAGCGCTGGTGCAGCTTGTCTGTCCCCAGCGCTGGGTGCGTGGCGGCGGCGGGTGTCCGGTGCAGGGATTACCCTTTTCCCTGCACCGGACCGGAGGCTGCGGAGGGCTTTGAATGTTGGCGCCCTCCGGGAGCCAATCGCGGCTCCCGGAGCGGCGGCCAATCAGAGAGGGACGCGGCGAGCCAATCGGCGCTCGCCGCGTCATAGGCCCCGCCCCCGGCGTCTGACGTCAGATGCCGGGCGGGAGCCGAACAGACCGCGCGTGCGGAAGAGCGCGAAGCAGAAAGCAGCCGGGTCCTGGAGAAGAGGGTCGGCGCATCGGAGCGGAGAAGAGAGTCCGGCGCGGAGAAGAAGACGGCGGCCGCTGAAGAGGCCAGAAGACGTCGGGCTCCTGATGGAAGATGTCCAGCGGCGGCTGGACGCGGAGCAGCGGAGGCGACGCCGCTGGCCAGGACGGGTCAGCGGCAGAAGAGGGCACCGGAGATCCCTGGATCAGGTGAGGCCTCAGTGAGGCTACCCTCACCCCCTCCCCTTTTCCTTCCTCGACCACCAGGGACGGGCATTAGGCCCGAGGGCACAATTCGGGCACTAGGCCTGGGCGCAGATAGGAGGTTGGGGGTCATCATTGCCTTAGGTGGTTTGGGCATTAGGCCCAAGCTACCAGGAAGCGGCGCAGTAGGCGGGCACCAGGCCCGGGGGCAATTCAGGCAATAGGCCTGTGGGAACATTAGAGGGCATTAGGCCCTAGTGTATTTGGGCAGTAGGTACATATAAGGTGACCCTGGGTACAAGGCCCAGGTCACCCAACGGGCAACAAGTTAGGCGGGCGCTAGGCCCGTGGGTGAAGTCAGGCCTCTGGCCTGTGTGCAGCTAGGGGGCGCTAGGCCCAGTGAATAAGATCCCTGAGGTGAATAGAGGTGGCACTGGGCACTAGGCCCAGGCCACCCTGAGGTATTTAGGTAGGCAGGCCTGGGGCCCACATAAGGGAAGGTACAGGAGGTGGGTAGGCCGTGCGGCGCCCACCCCCTTTCCAGCGGGAGGGATTTAAAGGGACAGCACCGTGTGATCTGGTATTCCGATATTGTGATGTATGTTGTTACTGTGCAGGGCAAAGTGTATGCGTTGTTTAAGTTGTGCATAGTTGTGTCGCACCACCCACACGAGCTAGTTTGAGGGCTCTGTTTATGTAGCCAGTGTAGCGGACGCACACTAGGGTAGTTCTTGGCCCTGCACGGCTGTTTCTCTTTGCCTCCTTACAGGGACCTGTAAGTGGAGAAGATCGGAGTGCAAGACTTGTGACGGTGAGTAGCATCCGTGTACGTTTGTCCCTTGTCTGTCCCCGAGCGCCGGAGTCGGGATTGCTCACGGACGTGAGAATCCTTTTCATCACACTACGTGCGAGAGTGCGAGTGTGTGAAATCTGGGTGGCTGAGGCTTTGTGCCTGTGATGACCTTTCACCCAACCGGTGAAGGTCGCCGTCACCCCTGGGGTATCCCCTTTTCCGGTGGAAGAAGGGTTGATACCCCCCTTGAGGTAACCTATTCTCTCCTCAGCTCGGTCGTCGGTCAGCTCCGAGAGGGAATCGCTGTGTCCGAATCCGATTGAAGATTGCCAGGTCCGTTGAAGGTTCCGGTACCTGAAGGTGAGAGAGAGCGGCGCCTGGTGAGTACCGAATCTACACCTGCACGGCAGCAGGCACCACCACACCGCAGCCGCACCTCTTACAGAGCTACTAATATCTAGTGATGAGCGGATTCGGTTTTACTCGGTTTTAAGTCCTGAACCCAACAGATTCTATCATGTTTAGGTTTAGCACCACAATGTGCAAGTGCATCTTCTGTAGATACTTTGTTAATTTTATCATGGGCCATTTTTAGAACCCATATCTGAATAACCTCTCTCTTTAAATTTATCAGACATCTTATTTAAACTGTTCTCCAAATTCTGTTCATTACTTGCAATACGTTTAACTCTCAAAAACTGTGAATAAGGTAAACTGTTTTTCATGGCTGGAGGATGAAAACTCTCTGCTCGAAGCAATGTATTACGATCTGTAGGTTTGGAAAATAGATTGGTAGAGATCTCATTATCTACCACATTAATCTGTACATCTAAAAAGGCCATGCAGTACCCCATATGTAGTATATATGGTTAAAAGCCCATGTGGCTTGGGCAAAACCATTTGTCCTTTTAAATAACGGATGGCTATGCACCGTACTTCTATCAGGGCAGCTCTCAATGGGAAAGTGTCTGAGCAACCACTAGCTCGACACTTTGCCACATTTAAACACAATTTAGCCAGTTTTAAGCATATTATCATAGATCATATTCCGGATAATAAAAGAGGAGGGGACAGACATAGAGCACTTTTGCAGTTAGAATGTACATGGATATATATTTTAGATACAGTTAAGCCTAAAGGATTGAATGACCAACTGAATTTTAACATATTTTTATAAAGTGATATGTTTGCCTGTAATTTGTGATTTAATATAGGCGTTGATACTCTTAATGGGCTATGTCAATGTTTTTTTCACTTGAGTTAAAATTCATTAATTGTACTGTATTCATATGAGCCTGCCATGAACAAATGCTTGTTTTCATCTATATTTTATCTATTATATTTGTATACATATGTATTTTGATCACGATATTATGGAATTTATGCAAGAAAGGTGTTTTTGTTTGTTATTTCTCAGACAGCAGTTTGCCGTGGAAATGGGGGGGTGACGCAAGGAGGTCAGCTTGCAGCGCGAACCCGGAAGCCCTCTGAGCGCTACCACCGGGACCCGCGGCTGCCCGGCATCTTGAGACACGAGGTGGGGGTATAAAAGGTATGTTGTTTATGTTATGTGTTTATTGTACACTGCCTGATGATGGGCTAATAAAGCCCGAAAGCTTGCCATAAGATGCTGGTGTCCTTTCGTCTCTCCTTGTGAAGTCCGTTGCTGTGCAATCCTTTGGAGTTTGGTGTATATATATATATATATATATAACATTTTATTATTACTATTTTTTGCATATGGGCATATATGTTGTAGTAGCTGAGCAATGGGCCCCAAGTATGCATGAAATTAAATTGAATATATTCGATATGGATTACCAAGAAATTAACTGGGGGCAATAGAAGGGAATAATCTGTGTATATGGCAGGTAACAAACAATATATAAATAGACACTTCAAGTACAGTAGCATGAAGTTTCATCCCTATCCATACAATATGTATAGTACTAAACAGGATTTAGACCCTGATGTGCACCATAAATAATAGCTCTAAAGGGGGGTACTCACGGAGAGATCCATGCTTAAAATCTAAGCAATCTGACTAGATTGCTTAGATTTTAAGCACAGATCACTCGTGTGTACCCCCCACAGCGATAGCGATGCGCTGCCCCGCACATCGCTATCGCCGCTGCTAGATTGAGCCTTCATGCAGGCTAATCTAGCAGGCCCCGGTCCTCCCCCCGCATCGCTCAGCACACATCGCGCTGTGCTGAGCGGCGGGAGAGATGTGTGCTGAGCGGTTCGCTCAGCACACATCTCTCCCGTGTATACCTCCCTTAAGAACAATGTATACATCGCTTAGGTGTGATCTCACAGCTCATCCACTATTCTGGCATAATTACTAAGCCCTGACAATATACAGCTGTTAGCTAATCTCTAGCCACTACTCAGTACAATGTCCAAAAATGTCCTTATCTTTGTGTACTTGTTGACACACTAGTTGCAGTTGAGACTCTGTGCTAGTATAGCACTTGATATGTGATGCATGAATGTGCCAGTAGTCTGCCACAGGTGTAGTGTAGCCACTGTAAAGGATGCATTCACACTCCTGTGAACTACAGTGTATCAAGACAATTGCTGACTCTTTATCAAGTCAAGATTCTGACCTGTTGACATTCTGTGAATGTTGACACTTTGGCTTTCCAACATGTATAAACAATGGCATATCCATAGAGGTGAGGCTGCAGAGCAGTCCATACTTCAAATAGGAACGCCACACCAACTGCCAGTGAGTCCCGGCCGGTGATGTCTGTCAGTGTTTGGGGTGGCAGTTGGATGGATCCCCTATTTGAATTAGGCACTGCGCTGCTGCCCCATCTCCGGAGCTGCCACTGGATATAAGTGTCAACATTGTGATGTTGACCTTATTGTCAACCTTTTGACTACATCCGATCTTCTATATAAAATACACCATCATGGGGGCACTACTGTGTGACCAACTATAGTCAGAGGTAAATGAGATAATGGAGTTGGATGAATGGGGGATATGATGGTATCGGGAGGGGGGTGGATTGGAGAAACATGATGTTCAGAGTAGGATTGGTGACATGACAATAGTGCTAGACCCTGGTCCTCGAGAGCTACCAACAGTGCACGTTTTCCAGGTCTCCTCACAGAAAGTGATTAGCTCCACCTGTGGATCTTTTCAAATGTGACAGTTAGTAATGACTGCACATGGGCACCTGCCAGGTGAGCTGGAAAACGTGAACTGTTGGTAGCTCTCGAGGGCCATGGTTGACTATTTGGAAGGCATGCTGTTCCTTGTAGTGCCAATGGGAGATCCTGGGAGTGGCTCCTGGGTAAGTTAGCTCTCTGTCTGGATGTGTTTTAGTAATAGCCTTTATCATGAGGCCTACTGTGACAAATTACATGGCCCTATGTGGGCACTGCTATCATGTAGTGTTAAGACTGCTGAAATCGAAGAAGCCGTGAAGTGGCGCAGCAGCTTAAACATGTGTTTGCAAACATGTGTAAACTAATTCTCTGAATTTCTATTAACAGATAGGTTCAGATATGGTTACAGGTAACTTTTTAGTGTGCTGAAGGGAAATGTAGGGGTGGGATTTGCAATCCCCCCCTCTCTGTCTGTTTGTCTGTGACCCCTCCCCCTTTCCAGCACCTGATACATACTTATCTCCAGGAATGATCGAGCATTTACCATTGTTTGTCTGCTTGAGTGCGAGAGGCATTGAATGGGAGCAGTATTTGGAAAGCATGCTGTTCCTTGTAGTGCCAATGGGAGATCCTGGGGGTGGCTCCTGGGTAAGTTAGCTCTCTGTCTGGATGTGTTTTAGTAATAGTCTTTATCATGAGGCCTACTGTGGCAACTTACATGGCCCTATGTGGGCACTGCTATCATGTAGTGTTAGGACTGCTGACATCGGAGAAGCCGTGAAGTGGTGCAGCAGCTTAAACATGTGTTTGCAAACATGTGTAAACTAATTCTCTGAATTTCTATTACCAGATAGGTTCAGGTATGGTTACAGGTAATTTTTTAGTGTGCTGAAGGGAAATGTAGGGGTGGGATTTGCAACCCCCCTCTGTCTGTTTGTCTGTGACCCCTCCCCCTTTCCAGCACCTGATACATAATTTTCTCCGGGAATGATCGAGCATTTACCATTGTTTGTCTGCTTGTGTGTGAGAAGCATTGAATGGGAGCAGTATTTGGAAGGCATGCTGTTCCTTGTAGTGCCAATGGGAGATCCTGGGGGTGGCTCCTGGGTAAGTTAGCTCTGTCTGGATGTGATTTAGTAATAGCCTTTATCATGAGGCCTACTGTGACAAATTACATGGCCCTATGTGGGCACTGCTATCATCTAGTGTTAGGACTGCTGACATCGGAGAAGCCGTGAAGTGGTGCAGCAGCTTAAACATGTTTGCAAACATGTGTAAACTAATTCTCTGAATTTCTATTACCAGATAGGTTGAGGTATGGTTACAGGAAATGTTTTAGTGTGCTGAAGGGAAATGTAGGGGTGGGATTTGCAACCCCCCTCTGTCTGTTTGTCTGTGACCCCTCCCCCTTTCTAGCACCTGATACATAATTATTTCCAGGAATGACCGAGCAACTACCATTGTTTGTCTACTTGTGTGCGAAAGGCATTGAATGGGAGCAGTATTTGGAAGGCATGCTGTTCCTTGTAGTGCCAATGGTAGATCCTGGGGGTGGCTCCTGGGTAAGTTAGCTCTCTGTCTGGATGTGTTTTAGTAATAGCCTTTATCATGAGGCCTACTGTGACAAATTACATGGCCCTATGTGGGCACTGCTATCATGTAGTGTTAGGACTGCTGACATCGGAGATGCCGTAAAGTGGCGCAGCAGCTTAAACATGTGTTTGCAAACATGTGTAAACTAATTCTCTGAATTTCTATTACCAGATAGGTTCAGGTATGGTTACAGGTAATTTTTTAGTGTGCTGAAGGGAAATGTAGGGGTGGGATTTGCAACCCCCCCTGTCTGTTTGTCTTTGACCCCTCCCCCTTTCCAGCACCTGATACATAATTATCTCCAGGAATGACCGAGCAACTACCATTGTTTGTCTGCTTGTGTGCGAAAGGCATTGAATGGGAGTAGTATTTGGAAGGCATGTTGTTCCTTGTATTGCCAATGAGAGATCCTGGGGGTGGCTCCTGGGTAAGTTAGCTTTCTGTCTGGATGTGTTTTAATAATAGCCTTTATCATGAGGCCTACTGTGCCAAATTACATAGTCCTATGTGGGCACTGCTATCATGTAGTGTTAGGACTGCTGACATCGGAGATGCCGTGAAGTGGCGCAGCAGCTTAAACATGTGTTTGCAAACATGTGTAAACTAATTCTCTGAATTTCTATTAACAGATAGGTTCAGGTATGGTTACAGGTAAATTTTTAGTGTGCTGAAGGGAAATGTAGGGGTGGGATTTGCAATCCCCCCATCTCTGTCTGTTTGTCTGTGACCCCTCCCCCTTTCCAGCACCTGATACATACTTTTCTCCAGGAATGATCGAGCATTTACCATTGTTTGTCTGCTTGAGTGCGAGAGGCATTGAATGGGAGCAGTATTTGGAAAGCATGCTGTTCCTTGTAGTGCCAATGGGAGATCCTGGGGGTGGCTCCTGGGTAAGTTAGCTCTCTGTCTGGATGTGATTTAGTAATAGCCTTTATCATGAGGCCTACTGTGACAAATTACATGGCCCTATGTGGGCACTGCTATCATGTAGTGTTAGGACTGCTGACATCGGAGAAGCCGTGAAGTGGTGCAGCAGCTTAAACGTGTTTGAAAACATGTGTAAACTAATTCTCTGAATTTCTATTACCAGATAGGTTCAGGTATGGTTACAGGTAATTTTTTATTGTGCTGAAGGGAAATGTAGGGGTGGGATTTGCAACCCCCCCCTGTCTGTTTGTCTGTGACCCCTCCCCCTTTCCAGCACCTGATACATAATTATCTCCAGGAATGATCGAGCATTTACCATTGTTTGTCTGCTTGTGTGCGAGAGGCATTGAATGGGAGCAGTATTTGGAAGGCATGCTGTTCCTTGTAGTGCCAATGGTAGATCCTGGGGGTGGCTCCTGGGTAAGTTAGCTCTCTGTCTGGATGTGTTTTAGTAATAGCCTTTATCATGAGGCCTACTGTGACAAATTACATGGCCCTATGTGGGCACTGCTATCATGTAGTGTTAGGACTGCTGACATCGGAGAAGCCGTGAAGTGGCGCAGCAGCTTAAACATGTGTTTGCAAACATGTGTAAACTAATTCTCTGAATTTCTATTACCAGATAGGTTGAGGTATGGTTACAGGTAATTTTTTAGTGTGCTGAAGGGAAATGTAGGGGTGGGATTTGCAACCCCCCCCCCCTCTGTCTGTTTGTCTGTGACCCTTCCCCCTTTCTAGCACCTGATACATAATTATTTCCAGGAATGACCGAGCAACTACCATTGTTTGTCTGCTTGTGTGCGAAAGGCATTGAATTGGAGCAGTATTTGGAAGGCATGCTGTTCCTTGTAGTGCCAATGGGAGATCCTGGGGGTGGCTTCTGGGTAAGTTAGCTCTCTGTCTGGATGTGTTTTAGTAATAGCCTTTATCATGAGGCCTACTGTGACAAATTACATAGTCCTATGTGGGCACTGCTATCATGTAGTGTTAGGACTGCTGACATCGGAGAAGCCGTGAAGTGGCGCAGCAGCTTAAACATGTGTTTGCAAACATGTGTAAACTAATTCTCTGAATTTCTATTACCAGATAGGTTCAGGTATGGTTACAGGTAATTTTTTAATGTGCTGAAGGGAAATGTAGGGGTGGGATTTGCAACCCCCCCTGTCTGTTTGTCTGTGACCCCTCCCCCTTTCCAGCACCTGATACATAATTATCTCCAGGAATGATCGAGCATTTACCATTGTTTGTCTGCTTGTGTGCGAGAGGCATTGAATGGGAGCAGTATTTGGAAGGCATGCTGTTCCTTGTAGTGCCAATGGGAGATCCTGGGGGTGGTTCCTGGGTAAGTTAGCTCTCTGTCTGGATGTGTTTTAGTAATACCCTTTATCATGAGGCCAACTGTGACAAATTACATGGCCCTATGTGGGCACTGCTATCATGTAGTGTTAGGACTGCTGACATCGGAGAAGCCGTGAAGTGGCGCAGCAGCTTAAACATGTGTTTGCAAACATGTGTAAACTAATTCTCTGAATTTCTATTACCAGATAGGTTGAGGTATGGTTACAGGTAATTTTTTATTGTGCTGAAGGGAAATGTAGGGGTGGGATTTGCAACCCCCCCCCCCCCCCCTTTGTCTGTTTGTCTGTGACCCTTCCCCCTTTCTAGCACCTGATACATAATTATTTCCAGGAATGACCGAGCAACTACCATTGTTTGTCTGCTTGTGTGCGAAAGGCATTGAATTGGAGCAGTATTTGGAAGGCATGCTGTTCCTTGTAGTGCCAATGGGAGATCCTGGGGGTGGCTCCTGGGTAAGTTAGCTCTCTGTCTGGATGTGTTTTAGTAATAGCCTTTATCATGAGGCCTACTGTGACAAATTACATAGTCCTATGTGGGCACTGCTATCATGTAGTGTTAGGACTGCTGACATTGGAGAAGCCGTGAAGTGGCGCAGCAGCTTAAACATGTGTACACTAATTCTCTGAATTTCTATTACCAGATAGGTTCAGGTATGGTTACAGGTCATTTTTTAGTGTGCTGAAGGGAAATGTAGGGGTGGGATTTGCAACCCCCCCCCCCCCATCCTTGTCTGTTTGACTACCGCTGTGCTAGACTCTCCCCTCTGTCTCTAGTTTTCCAGGGTTCACAACTGAAAATTAAATGCTCTGTGCATGCTAATGTCTGCTGTTACCAGACCCTTCCCAGATATACAAATTGTTTAGTCCCTCAACACAAATAATTTATTGTGCCTGATAAATTGTCTCTGATTCTTTGAACCTATCACCGCCTTATACACTGCTCTCTGAGATTTTGGATGATAAGGGCCATGATGTGTTCTGTATCTGGATGGAGATTCTGGTGCAGGCCATTTGTATGATATCATTGGGTTTACATTTACAACTGGGTCAAAAGATCATGAAACCTATTAATGTTCATTCTGAAACAGGTTAAGGATTGCCACCTTTAGCCAACTTTCTGGATTAAGTTAAATATGAGAAATCCGAAACACTTACTGCTATACTTCCAGGCTTGGTGTTTCCTGCATGGCTTTTAAGTTTAAATGTGAAGACTTGCATATTATACACTTGCAAAAGTACATTCCTGCTGCACAATATTGCCTGTTTGCTCTCAATTGTACCCCCCTTTCCCCTTGCAACCACTGTATTAAGTTACCACACTAGCTGCCACTAATTGTGTTTGGTGGTCTGGCCTGATAACTTACCAAAATGAACATTATACTCTATGTATCTCACACAAGCTTTGCCTATATTATCTTGTCTACCTCAGCTCTGAATGTGCTTGGGGGATCTGTCATCTTAGATTTAAGGCCTTCTCACTATTAATTAAGTCCAGGAGGTATTAACTGGTCCCCGGTTTTCATTTAAGCTACACACAGGCAGCACTACTGACCCACATTGCAGAATGGTCACACGGTTCTCGTTCTAAACTGTCAGATTATAGAATATTCCAGCCATAGTGCTTCCCATTCCCTGATGAACCCAACACTACAGTGTACAGTGCACCTATCATTATTTGGTTTTAACCTGGTTTACCCTGGAGATAGCTACCTTTTTGGCTTCTTACTTGTTACTATTACTTCACTGCTAATGAGGCAATTAGGTCTTTTGCCAAACTGCAAGGGAAAGGCTCAATTCTATATATAGATAATATCTGACATTATTTGCTGGTGAGACAAAATTGCATTCAGTCTATACCACCAATATTGTGAGGGACTTTTTCCTATTTGAGACTATGAGGTATATGTGATAGACCGCAATATGTCAGCAACTTCGTGGCAGTTTTTGCATACGAAAATTTTGACCAGAAGTAATCACTGATGACCATTTTATTTCAGGACTAAATTGTAACGATAAAGTACTGTCAATGTAAACATTTTAAGAACAAAAATGACAGCAAGGTCTGTTTTAATGATGCAAAGACGGATAACGACGAGACAGAATAGCTGTACCTAGGCGGACGTCTCACTGGGACAAGCAAGGCATCTGTCCTATCCCAAGTGAACCTCAGCCTCTCCCCGAGTTGAACGTGCACAGGATCTCGCGAGACTACAATAGTTGGAGATGGAATATGGGTGGTGACTGGGTATACCCAGGAAGCACTGTGGGAACAACGCCATTGTGACACACAGCCTGCGCTGTCCTCCCACCGGGATACGGGTCATGGTGTGGAGAAGTACTAGAGAACAAGTTGCTTGCAGCAATTTGCAACTGAGCACAGTGAACATCGCACACTCCTGACACCACCAGAGCTCTGGACTAAAGGGTGGGAGGCAGTGAATGGGACACTCATAATACTATTACTATTATTTTTTTATTTTACATACACTGTCTTGTTTGTCATATATCATTCACCATTAGCAATGTTTATTATCTGATTCATTTTAGAGTGTTGGGACTCTTTCGCAAACAACCTCTTCACCATCAGAGCTAAACAAACAAAATTATGAATAGTGTTGAATGATGAAATTTCCTCAACTTCACACACTTCAGTTATTGTCAAAGAAAGACACAGTGTATAATTTCTAATGAGGATGGAGTGCTGGAAAAAAAACACTACAAATTTGAAGAGACACTTAAAGACACGCCATCCTGCTGTGTCTGCTAAGGTATATACGACTTATGTGTGTTGCTTGATTCAGTAACATAACATTCCCCATGGAAAGCTGTCAATATTAGTATGTGCTATGATCCAATCACACAGCAATGTTGGCCGGGGTCAGGAGGATGATGTGGAAGTGAAGAAAGAAAATATGTGAGGTTATATGTGGACTCTGTAGGGGATGTAATTAGATAGGATCGCTCATGAAGGCTATGTGGGTGGTTCCAGAATCTGATAAGCTTGTATACGTTTTCAGGGAATGCGTGAAGGTTTGGAAAGTAGTAGAAGAGTCTTAGGGGTATATTTACTAAAGTGCTAGTTTATAGAAGTGGAGATATTGCCCATAGCAACCAATCCGATTCTAGCTATTATCTTCTAGAGGGTTCTAGATAAATGTTAAGTGGAATCTGATTGATTGTTATGGGCAACATCACTACTTCTAAAAATCCGCAATATAGTAAATATACCCCCTATTGTGCATAGATTACAGTGCAGTATCTTGCGTAAGATATGGCTATGTTTTGGATATGTTTTTTAGATGTAACATGAATTTGAGTCAAACAGATAGAATGTTGGGCGCAAAAGCACAGTTCAGAGTCAAGGATGACACCACCTAGGCAGCGAGCTTGTGAGGTTTACTGTAGAGTTAACAACAGTTCAGTTAAGGTATTCAGTGATGCGGACCAAATCTGGAGAGGAAGTAATCCACATAGACTGATCATTAAGTAATTCCATAGCCTGCACAAATAATATAAAACACTTTTTTAATTCTTCAGATTACGGAGACTATTGTTGCATAGAAAACAGGCAGGGAAAAGGAGAAACAGATAACTCTTCCAAATGTGCTCGCTTTGGCTTCAAAGTACACTACAGATGCCAAAGAACAATAAACTAAAGGGAGAGCTCTAGCCCTGTGGATAGGTCATACTGGTATGCCAGCCCGGACAGTGGAGGACAAAGACTTCATTAAAATGATAGAGGTGGTTAACAGGAGGCTGACCATCCCTAAGAAACCAAAATTAGCAACCTCATTGAGAGCGTTTATAAGGATGAAAGAAACAAAATTTAAAGATACAGTGGTCATTGTACAGAAAATAACAATGGGTGTAGACATTTGGACAACAAAGGGACTTAGTACTTCCTACCTTGCGAAAAGTGCCTGAACCAACCTGAACACATATTAGTCTCAAAAAGATCTCCCATCCACATACTGCTCATTCCATCAAAGCTTGTGTTGACCAGTGCACTGAAATGGGGAGAATGCCAGAAAACAGATATTGGGAGCAACATGGTTGCTGCATTCAGAGTGGAAGAAGAGGAACTAATCTCTGCAGATTCAGAAGAGGATGAGGAGAGGGAGGGTGAACATGAAAATGAGGAGGCAAGGTGAGACTATTAGAGTTATTACATTTCAAATAAAAAGACATTTTCAAAAATATACTGTAAGTCTCCTTGACCCATCATCTTTTGGCCTCTTGGTGCCTTCTCCTCCAGAAATGGACCAATGCATTCACCAATCAATACCTGTCACATGACAAGTAGGCACCTATGTTTCCACTTTGTCTACAATGGGCAGGATCAGCCTGGGGGTGCGCAAATGGGATGGGCTCCTTCCATTGCTAGGCACAGTTCTACATAACCCTAAGCAATAATGCATTTATTTGAGTTTTATGTACTTAATGTTCTATTCACTTTGAAATGCTTCAACCACTTTAAACAGAAGTTTAAATTACACACATAGACATTTCTATAATGGGTGCAGTGTGTTCAGTGCACACGGGCCCCTGGGTCCAGGGGCCCCAAACCGCACACACTGCACCCATACTTTATACTTACACTTCCGGAGCCCCGCAACGGCGGCCCTGCTGCGCGGACAGATATCACTCAGAAAATGGCTGCTGCGGCCATTTACAAGTGATTTACGCATGCTCACTAAAGGTGTCCCTGGGAACAAGGCGCAGGCTCCATGTTCATGGAGACCTGAGCATGTGCAGTAGACTCTGGCATTATGCCAGAGCCTACTGCTGCCAGAGGGGATGGGGCCCCCGGCGGAGGCTTCACGCGGGTCCCCATCTCTCTTAAAACGCCCCTGGTTATACATTAAGGTTAAAATTGTCATATTTCAATTATTTGTGCTAGGGCTTGTTTGGTTTTGTTTACAGTAAGTTGAACAATTTGAATTTGATTTATTTGCTCTTTTTCTATTAACTATGTGTGTTCTTTTTCATAGTACATAGCAGCCTTAATATAAGGTTATATCCTTTTGAATAGAGACGGGGAAAAAACTGCCCCGGGAAGTATATAATGTAACTTTTCCTTCCAGTGGTGATTTTTTTTCTGTCAGTAAATCAATGTGTGTATGTGACCGGAGGGTAGTCTTTTTTTTTTTTTTTTTTTTTAATTCTGAATATGTTTTTAAAAACAGGGGTGAGACACAGAATGGGATGGTAGGGGAGGAGATTTCAGCAGGTAAATTATAAGAATTCAACAAAATTCGGATTTCAAGTCAATTAAATTGAGAGTAAAGCACCAGACGACATTAAAATCTCAATGCATATCTCAAAGGTATGAACAACCCAGAGATTGCAATAAAAGTGCGCTGGGTAAAGAAGGGTCAAGGGAGGAGCAAGGAGAGGGGGGGGGGGTGCATAAGAAAGCATATAAGATAATGAGAAATTAGGAGGAAAACACAGAGGGATTTTTAGCAAAGCAAAAAAGAAGAAAGAAGGGAACAAAGGTATGAGATAGTCTGACAGCAATTATTTTTAAGCAGGGAGACCAAACACTATTAAATTTAAGGGGGCATTCATGTAGCATGCCTGTAATATGTTCTAAGTGATATGTGCTCCATATGTAGTTAATAAGTGTGGTGATAGAAGAGAGATCTGAATTTTTCCAGGTTGCAGTATGTGACTGTGATTTGGTGCATTTGGATTGGCCTAGGCAGAAAATGATACAATAGGCATGAAAGGAGATGTATCACAGACACAGTAGTGGCACGTACAAAATTATGAACAAATGTACAGTACCATCTGTTTTGGGCAAGACATTAGTTTGTAATGCCCTTCCTAATCCGAGGCCAAGGTCTCCCACATGTCCGTTTCCCATTCCAGCTCTAGCAGGGTTTTTTTTCAGGTAGGTTGTGGCCAAGTAGCATACTGTATAATGGTGAGATCAAATCTTGATAGGGCAAGAGACTCCAACAGGGAGTACTGAGTTCTGATGTTGGTGCAGAGGCAGAACTCTGGGAGGCAACGGAGTCATCTGCCGCCGGGCTCCTGCTCTGAAGGGGGCACCTCTCCTCCCACTCTGTGACTTCATTGAATTAAGTTAATTGATACAGTCTTTTCAGTGGCAGACTTCCTCACTGGTCCCTGCACCTTACAAATCACACCCTCTTTATTATACTAGTATTAGTGTTATAGCCAGGATTAGAAACCACAACCTATTACACTGGAAGCAGACACCTTACTGATGAAGCTGTTTGCTCCTGTATAGGAAAGATGAGAATTTTCACTATATGAAGATACTTCTCTGACAATTACACGTAACTTCATATAGTTAGAATTCTCATGCTTCCTCTACAGGAGCAAATAGCTACATCAGTAAAGTGTCTGATGTTATACTGATGTCAGTATAACAGGTCATGGGTTCTAGCCTCCGGGCAACTGGGACGAACTTACGCCACTGTGTTGGTGCCTTCTAGGGAAGTATAAAAATGTCAGATTCCTGGGTGGAATGTGAAAGTCCCAAAGATCCAATAACTCAGTGAAGGAGCACAATTTTCTTTAAGAACCTAATGTTATTCTTGGTCCAATGAATAAAAATAGATAGAAAAGCTGGTTGGTCGTGTTGAGGGTTTTGGATAAGGTGAAAGTTTGTAGCGCAATAGTCCCAGATAGACAATGCACATCTAAGTGTGGAAAGAATTGAGAGTCAAACAAAAAAAAGGTGCACTGTGATGAGAAATAGTCCATGTATCTCCTCTTGTCCAGTGTAGTGACAAAGACCATATACTTTTACAGCCTTTTTCCTGCTCCGCAGAGTCAGTACAAGACAACTGGGAAGAGAAAGACCTCTAGGACCCATTAATAATCCTACTGCCATTGCAGTATAAATTGGTATTGTTTTTGGGCAGTTGCCTTTGTTTCTCATGTTGTTAATATGTGGTTTTAAATATATAGGACAGGGAATCTTTATCTGTTAGTTAACTCCCTCCAAAACCTCCCCTTGTCCCAATCACTAGTAATGGAGAGAACTGAAATCTCCACGGTGCATGAAAAATCCCTAATTTGCATTGGAAAGTACCCACTGTCCTAGGGATGACATCACCAGACTGATAGTGTACATGTATGTACAGTACCTGCAAGACAAGAGAAGGGCAGTATTTCTAGACCATAAAAGTTATTATTATTGTGTAAGGCTGGGAAGCATTAGAGAGAGATTTGGAGGGTAAAAGGTGTCCTGAACATTAGCCCATAAGATAATGGGAGTTTAAGATGCAGCTTCTGCCAGATTCAGTGAGGAAGACACCAAAATCTCTCTGAGCAAGAATACCAGAATCAGGTTGCGGTAAGGAGCTGTAGATTTAGCAGTAACCATGGTGATCCTGAATTCCTACTACTCTGCTTTGCTCCAATGGGAGAGCCCGCAGAACTTTGGGGTTCCAGTGTTAGCCCATTGACAGGGGATGTCTGACTCTTGGGGTTAAAATGTGGGTTTATATAAGTGGAGATGTGGCTCATCACAATCAATCTGATTCTAGCTATTATCTTCTAGAAGGTGCCAGATAAATAAGTAGAATCTAATCAGTTGCTATGGGTAACATCTCCACTTCTATAAAGCAGCACTTTAGGAAATATACCCCTCGGCATCTACAACACTAGGTAGAGAGTTGGCAGTGCGGCCGGGATCAGGAAATCACCATCACTGGATCTAAAGTAATATGGTTTGGAGAATGGAAAGCTGCTTGAAGAAATATTTCCTGTGGTGTGGCTGTGACATTCATAAGAGATGTCCAGGAGAAAATGATTAGACATTATTTGGAAACAATGCAAAAAGTTCCTGTGTGAAGAATCACTATGTACAATAACCATCTCACCTACCTGTATGACTATAGCAGTAGTCTCCAGGAAAGCCTTATGGCTGCGAACATAGGTGACAGATCTACAATTGAAAATTTGTTTAACCCCACTTATGTTTAAAGGCAGCTTTTTGGGGGGGAGGAAGGGGAGATGTAAAACTAAATTCACTGATTGGAAAGTCAAATGATGTAAATCCCATAATTTGCTTCATGACAGGAAACCTGGGCGCTTTCTTCCCTTTTCCTCTCGCTAACAATAAGAGGTATGGAGCTACAGTATGAGTCAGGGGAGCAGTATTTTCAGAAGTTGGATGGTACTGCATCATCTAAGCACCCTTTCCATTCCACCAATAGCAAGGAAGGTAAGCCCGGAGCCAAAGGCCTCACAGTGACTTTGTTCTTGGGGCTGGCATGAACTCAAATGCGTGTAATGTGTAAGTGTGGACGCTCGTTTGCACAGAGAGTTGCCAGATTCTATTCCCCAAAGTGTCCATCAGCCTCTCCTCTCCAGCTTGTCCCAGAGAGAAGACAAAAAATGTCGGTAAGTATGCTCTAGGGCAGAGATTTTCAACCTTTTACAACTCGCGGCACACTAAACAAGATCTAAATAATGCCAAGGCGCACCATTTTTTTAACTTAAATATAATGGTGATGCATGGTGCAGTTGCATGCCCTAGGATGTCATGTCGCCACTTCTCCATAGGTAACGCCTAAGCCACATCTGAGAAGGCCAGTTGAGCCCAACACTGCCAGGGTCCAAAATTTTAACTGACTCTGCAGCCGCTAAACCCACCAGTATTGATCGTTCCAGGGCCTCAGTAGCGGCAGCACACTGGCGAGCCTGGCTCTTCTTCTATGGCGGTACACCTGGAGACTGCTCAGGGCACACTAGAGCCCCTTTCACTTCTCCAATGCCGGAACCCACCGGGGAATTGGAAACGGGTCCTTTCCGGGTGGGACCCAGCATTGGACCCTAAGATCATATTGCCGGGTCAGGTTGCCATAGCCGCGAGAGACGGTGCCGGCATTGGGGGCGGAGGCGGCACTGGGAGTTAAGCTCATCTCTGTGCCGTCTCTACCTCTGCTGTGAATGGGTACCGGGTCGAATCGACCTGGTAACCCATTCACACTGCCACCGACCCGGTATTCAACCCGGGAATAACCCTTCTTATAACCCGGGTTGAATTACTGGGTCAGGCGACCCGGGAATTCTTCATGGGCCCTTTGCAGTGACCTGTGTCAACCCGGCAATATACTGGGTCGATACCGGGTTATTTTTGTGACGTGTAAAGGGTATAGTCTGCCACGGAACAGTGCTTGAAAAACACTGCTGTTTCATAAACAGAATCAGACCTATCAGAATATGTTTGTGATATTCACAGATTTACTCCGATTTTTTTTATAGCTTTTGAGGTTATCACTGATACAGGGTAACAGTAACAAACAACATAACAACAGTGGAAATTGGGTTCATACAAAGCCTTACATAGCCAAAGATAAATAGGGAAACCCTACAATAAAAATCTATACATATAATAAAACTGTAAGGATTGTGTCTGTACAGAGACATTTTTTTTTTTGAGAATTATACTTCTAGGGACTGTTTATGGACCATCGAGACCCCAAAAAATTTGCCATTTTTGTCTGTCTGTCTGTATGTTCTGGCATCACTCAAAAACTACTGTGTGAATTTATATTGCGTTTTCACTATTGTATAGCTTAGTGACCTAGAAAAGGACTGAGATAAGTATGATCTCGATCTGACATCAGGGAGAGGAACAATAAAGGAAAAAGCAGAAGCTTGCAGTGTGCAGGCTCCTCAAGCCCAAAATGGATGTGGCATCCCAAACATGGACTAGCCCACCGGTTGGCATGCCGACCAACAGGGACTATTCCCACTCGTGGGTGTCCACGACACCCATAGAGTGGGAATAGAACCTCTGGCGAGCCCGCTGCGTGACAAGTGCAGCGAGCCCAAAAGGGGCTTCGTTGCGCTCACCACCCCCCTGCCGGCCATCTGACAGATGGGATCCCGGCATCGGTATGGTGACCATCAGTCTCCCAATATCGATACCAACCCATCCAAAATGACTATACAGTATGAGTGGAATTTATAAACTCACTTAGTGCAGCTGGACATCCAGCATACAGCACTGCACTGAAAGTTGGTGTTCCTGTCAAAGTCGAAAAATATTCCAGTACACACATCACATACAAACCACACACACATGCCCGCTGCGCATGCACTTGTTCCGCCATGCGTGCACATATTCGCAAATTGCGTATGGTCGCACCCGCGGTCCTGCGCGGTTTGAGCGTGGTATGAGTAATTACAGTGGAATTTGTACTCTCATGGAAAAGCCATAAAGACATATCATAGATTTAATATATATATATATTGTAAAAATCCCACACTGTCTGCTTGGCCCTTCTAAATAGTAGGAAAATCAGTCACACATAAATTAAAACTCCCAGAGATTAAAATACAATGGCCTTATTTACACTGGGCTTTGGGGTTCTATGAAGAAGGCAGACACCTTTGTTTACTAACATAGGCAAGTTTCTATTTAGAACAATGAGTGCTGAGTTGTCATTGTCTCACCTGAAAGGAAGGGACAAACAGGGTGACAATGCCCAGGAACCGATTCTGTTTAGAAAATCAGAAACAATAGCTAACCACAACAAGACCAGACAGATAGAAATTTAACATTCATAGTCTAAAACCCATGGAAATGTAGGTGTTCATATATATATATATATATATAATATATATTATATATATATATATATATATATGAATGAATAAATATATAATTCCTAACAAATTGTAATAGCAGGAGTATGTGTGTACGTGTGTGTGTATGTATATATGTATGTATGTATATATATATATATATATATATGTATATATATATATATATATATGTGTATATATATATGTATATATATGTATATATAATCAGAGGAATAAAGAGGCGGCACTCGGAGACTTGTAAATTCAGAGTGTATTCACAGCAAGTGACATCAACGTTTCGGGGACCAATTCCCCTTCGTCAGGATAAAGTGACAGTGCATCAAAACAGTTTAAATAGCATAACCCATTACTCACCCCATGTGCACATGTATTCAATCATCTGATTGTTGCCAGCTGGCCACCCGTCGGAGCCTCCGCTCCGTGCTTCCGCCCTCGTCAGCGTGGACCGGAAGTGACGTCGCGGGACCCCTCCGTTGTGTCCATGGCAACACTATGTGCAAAACAAATACATCATCAGTGTAAACAGCGGCTATTCAGACAGCACACCATGACAAATATAACATTATTCATATTAAGTGCTACAGTGTCAAACAACAATAGTGTTAGATAAAACTTACTAAACATATTCTTATATTATAAAATATTGTGAAACCTTACAGTTATGTCATCGTGAGATTCCTATTAAAAACAATGGTGCATCGCAGATAACCCTGCCGTTCGAAATGCCTTCTTGTGTTGTCCATCAGGCACACTTTGTCTCAGGCTTCAATTAACCCTTTAACTTTTATGCTGCTATTAGGGCCTAATGAACAGCTTGTCCAGACTGGTAGTCCTCACTCACAGTCACTGCCCTATTAATGGACCTATCACCAAGCCATAAAGATGGATGAAAAATAAATTTAAACAAACGGCACTTATTAGTGTTAGCGGCCCGGCTGATGAGTTTTTTTTTAAATAAAGTTAATTAAGCCCAAATTATCGTTGAGCCCGTTAGGTTTTAACGTGTTCAGCCTATGGATCCACATGGATTCAAGTTGTAGGAGCCTTTTGCCCCTATTGCCCCCCCGCACTGACTCTGGGACATGGTCTATAATACGATGTTTGAGGGTGGCCATACTGTGACGGTGTTCCACAAAGTGCTTTGCAACAGGCTGGTCACCCCCTCCTGTGATCAACGCATTTCTAATGGCCAGCCTGTGCTGTGCCATCCTCACCTTGAATTGGCACTCTGTTTTGCCTATGTAGTAGCGCCCACAAGGGCATATAATGGCGTATATCACAAATTTTGAGCTACAGGTTAATGGCCATTTAATTTTAAAGCTCTTCCCTGAGCAGGGGTGGGCAATAGAATCCCCAGGTGACATGTATGTGCACGTAGTGCACCCAGTGCATTTGAAACATCCATTTTTTCTTGTCATAAAGTGGGTGGGTTTTGTTTTAAATTTGGACATATCGGTTTTCACTAAATGATCCTTGATACTCCTACCCTTTGTATAACTGGACATAACTCGTGTCCCCCTAAATACTTCCAGATCTGGGTCACTTGCAACTATCGGCCAAAGGGCCCGTAGCTTCTGTTGTACTTGCCTACTGTTGGTTTTATATTCACATGCCCACGGGATGGTTTTGGACATGTCCTTGGAATTACTTGGTGTAAATAGGTCATTACACCTATTTACACCAAGTAATTCCAAGGACATGTCCAAAACCATCCCGTGGGCATGTGAATATAAAACCAACAGTAGGCAAGTACAACAGAAGCTACGGGCCCTTTGGCCGATAGTTGCAAGTGACCCAGATCTGGAAGTATTTAGGGGGACACGAGTTATGTCCAGTTATACAAAGGGTAGGAGTATCAAGGATCATTTAGTGAAAACCGATATGTCCAAATTTAAAACAAAACCCACCCACTTTATGACAAGAAAAAATGGATGTTTCAAATGCACTGGGTGCACTACGTGCACATACATGTCACCTGGGGATTCTATTGCCCACCCCTGCTCAGGGAAGAGCTTTAAAATTAAATGGCCATTAACCTGTAGCTCAAAATTTGTGATATACGCCATTATATGCCCTTGTGGGCGCTACTACATAGGCAAAACAGAGTGCCAATTCAAGGTGAGGAT
This sequence comes from Pseudophryne corroboree, assembly GCF_028390025.1. Lineage (NCBI taxonomy): Eukaryota > Metazoa > Chordata > Amphibia > Anura > Myobatrachidae > Pseudophryne > Pseudophryne corroboree. Next base: position 204,134,259 of record NC_086449.1, read on the forward strand.
GGCACAGCACAGGCTGGCCATTAGAAATGCGTTGATCACAGGAGGGGGTGACCAGCCTGTTGCAAAGCACTTTGTGGAACACCGTCACAGTATGGCCACCCTCAAACATCGTATTATAGACCATGTCCCAGAGTCAGTGCGGGGGGGCAATAGGGGCAAAAGGCTCCTACAACTTGAATCCATGTGGATCCATAGGCTGAACACGTTAAAACCTAACGGCTCAACGATAATTTGGGCTTAATTAACTTTATTTAAAAAAAACCTCATCAGCCGGGCCGCTAACACTAATAAGTGCCGTTTGTTTAAATTTATTTTTCATCCATCTTTATGGCTTGGTGATAGGTCCATTAATAGGGCAGTGACTGTGAGTGAGGACTGCCAGTCTGGACAAGCTGTTCATTAGGCCCTAATAGCAGCATAAAAGTTAAAGGGCTAATTGAAGCCTGAGACAAAGTGTGCCTGATGGACAACACAAGAAGGCATTTCGAACGGCAGGGTTATCTGCGATGCACCATTGTTTTTAATAGGAATCTCACGATGACATAACTGTAAGGTTTCACAATATTTTATAATATAAGAATATGTTTAGTAAGTTTTATCTAACACTATTGTTGTTTGACACTGTAGCACTTAATATGAATAATGTTATATTTGTCATGGTGTGCTGTCTGAATAGCCCCTGTTTACACTGATGATGTATTTGTTTTGCACATAGTGTTGCCATGGACACAACGGAGGGGTCCCGCGACGTCACTTCCGGTCCACGCTGACGAGGGCGGAAGCACGGAGCGGAGGCTCCGACGGGTGGCCAGCTGGCAACAATCAGATGATTGAATACATGTGCACATGGGGTGAGTAATGGGTTATGCTATTTAAACTGTTTTGATGCACTGTCACTTTATCCTGACGAAGGGGAATTGGTCCCCGAAACGTTGATGTCACTTGCTGTGAATACACTCTGAATTTACAAGTCTCCGAGTGCCGCCTCTTTATTCCTCTGATTATACATACCGGAGGGGTACCTTCGGATGGGGAAGGCACAGGAGCAAGCCATATCCCGCTGTGGATTTAGTGAGTGCCGGGGTTAATGCACAAGTATATGTATATATAATATATATATATGAAAATGTGGATATATGTATATCTTGAAGATTGAAATAGATAATCATATCATGTGTGGGATCATATTGTTCAGAGTCACGTAAACATTAATCTGGTGGGGATAAGAACATTATTAAAATATTACCTCATTAAGTTATTAATAATACCAGATTCATGATTAATGTGATGGGTTTAACTGATCATGGGGCGGGAACTCAGATGTAAACAACAGAAACCACATCTCAAGTCCTAGCCATCGCCCACTTCTTGAACTGACCAACGGTCCCCGGTGCACAGGATATGTCCCACCCCCGAACCAATGGAAGAAGAGCACACAGTGTCTATTGTATTATGGCCCTCATTCCGAGTTGTTCGCTCGCAAGCTGCTTTTAGCAGCTTTGCACACGCTAAGCCGCCGCCTACTGGGAGTGAATCTTAGCTTATCAAAATTGCGAACGAAAGATTCGCAATAATGCGAAAAGACTTCTCTGTGCAGTTTCTGAGTAGCTCGAGACTTACTCTGCCAGTGCGATCAGTTCAGTGCTTGTCGTTCCTGGTTTGACGTCACAAACACACCTAGCGTTCGCCCAGACACTCCTCCGTTTCTCCAGCCACTCCCACGTTTTTCCCAGAAACGGTAGCGTTTTTTCGTACACACCCATAAAACGGCCAGTTTCCGCCCAGAAACACCCACTTCCTGTCAATCACATTACGATCACCAGAACGAAGAAAAAACCTCGTAATGCCGTGAGTAAAATACCTAACTGCATAGCAAATTTACTTGGCGCAGTCGCACTGCGGACATTGCGCATGCGCATTAGCGACTAATCGCTCCGTTGCGAGAAAAAAATAACGAGCGAACAACTCGGAATGACCCCCTATGTTTTGATCTACTGAATAAAGAGCGAGCTGCAGGCCAGGTCACTATCACAGACTCTTAACGCTTTCTACCTGACAAGCGGAGGACCGGCCGTGTTGCGCTTGCGAACATTCTCACGTATGTACATTGACTGTAGCCATTATTCTGTTGTAGATTTATCTTGTAAGCCTGTAGTGTATAATTTGTACTGTTTTACCTTTTGAAATAATCCGCTGTGGCCTTAGAACCCTGTGGTTGAACTACATATCGGTGTTGTGTCCTCACTTTCCTTCAAGGGTTTAAAGCGTATTTTACTGTATAAGGTTTAAGAGTGTATTGATAAGGTGTACGCACTGCGGGTACTTTGTACCGTCAGCGATGCATAAGGTTTAAGGTGTAACATCATTGCAGTGCTTTGCTGCATAAGGTTTAAGGTGTAACATCATTGCAGTGCTTTGCTGCATAAGGTTTAAGGTGTAACATCATTGCAGTGCTTTGCTGCATAAGGTTTAAGGTGTAACATCATTGCAGTGCTTTGCTGCATAAGGTTTAAGGTGTAACATCATTGCAGTGCTTTGCTGCATAAGGTTTAAGGTGTAACATCATTGTAGTGCTTTGATGCATAAGGTTTAAGGTGTAACATCATTGCAGAGCTTTGCTGCATAAGGTTTAAAGTGTAATCATATCAGTGCATTGGATAACTGTATAAAGTTTTAAGGTGTATTAATTGGGTGCGAACGCACTGCGTGTGCTTTGTACCCACAGTGCGGCGTTTGTACGCTAAGTGCGTACACGGTACGGGACTCTGTGCGCAAATAGCGTACGAAGTACGTAGCGTGAGCTAGCGACCGCAGCAGCTCCACAGTAAAGGTATAGCTTTGTGTTGAAAGGTAATATTGACATTATCAATTGGGGGCATCGTCCTGTTTTTCCTCATACCCACAGCCTAGCAGGGTACAGCAGACTTTATCTATCATCAAAGGGCGGACAGGTATCCATGTAAGCCTTCTCCTGGTTGGTGGATACTCTGGTAAACTCTTTCTCAAGTGCTGATAAGATAAGCGTCTGCTCTGCATAGTTTGTAGGGATGCTGGTGGGATCCGTAAGGTAAGAACGCAAAGCTATTTTTAAAGTCTGTGAATTTCTGTTTGGCGCCAAATGCGCACACATCACACGCATACACCTGTATTTTGTACTTTGCATATCTGCTCGCATTTTTTTTTGCCATAAGTATTGATTATTAGATTCATTTTGACCTGTGCTGAGGAATTTGTTGCTATTTAGTTAAAATAAAGAGTTAATATTTAATGAAGTAAGTGTAAGACGCATACACAGCCTGGCCTAGTTGTTAAGGTTTATACAGAAGAAACTGTGTGTGGTGTTAAGTGAGCGATTATAGTTAATATCGCTTACATTTATTGAAGTGTGGGATTTGTACTACTGCGGACATACGGTCTTTGTACACGTGTCTCGGACAAAGTACGGGACTGCGTACGCTACGTAAAGACATACGCACGTGGCGTGTTCACGCAATGTGCGTAAAGATACGACCACTAAGTACAAATCACACAATAGCATTGTTTTAGTTTAGGCGCGAGACGGTAGCCATGCGATAATAGCACAAAATTGTTCAGTTTCCAATATTTAGTTTAAAAACCTTTTTACTGTATTACCTCTGGGGAAAGCTATCAGTTAACAGGAAAGGATATTTTTCTGATCAGAAAACTATAGAGTGTTAGTGTGGGCTGAATAAGGTGTGAATGTATTGAACCCCGCTTGGTGAACTTGGTGAACTCGGTGAACTTGGTGAAACTTGGTGAACACGGTCTAGGTGAAAACGTGGTGAGCACGGTCTAGGTGAATACGTGCAACGGAGTGTGATAAAGTTTTCGTGGTATTACACTCCAGCTGTTTTGGAGCACAGGGTAAAGACTCCAGTGATCCTACCACTTATAGATAGCAAGTGTCTATGAGCGGTACGATTGGACCGCGCGGTTGTATGGGCAATACGTGACGCAACGTGATACGAAGTTTTGCATATTTGTGCGTAAATCTCGTCATCATACGCATTGTATGAAGCACATGCAAGCGTGATTTGTGTAATGTAAAGGTTTAGGGAGTTTTCGCTGGTCCCTCCAGAGGCAGATATTCACTGGGTACCTAAAGGCCCAGGGGATATAGGCCGAAGTAGGGCCTGCAATGGCTAAACGTGTCTGCTAAAAAAAAAAAAGGCGGATCCGTGATACTCGGAGCAGAAGAAGTTAGTGGAAGAACTTTGAGGACTTCCACTACTGTGTTTGGTGCATTTTAGGAAGTTTTCCGTGTTAAAAAGGTCCACAATGGAAGCCAAGTGCACAACACAGGGACGTTCCTCAGTCAGGGTTCAGACTGCAGAGTTCAGACCCAGGGGGTCAGCTCGGTTAGTAATGTGGGGGAAGTATGGTCCCCACACTGAGACCTTTTGTGATGAATGGACACGAATGACTGTGGGGGATAAAGCACCATTTCCTGGGATAGGTAGTTTTGACTCAGAGGTGTTGCAGAATTTAAGGATTAGGATATGTCTGTTAAAGTCCCAAAAACAAAGGATCAGACACACAAACTGTTTACATTTATGGCAGCAAGAGGGCGATATGCAAGAGAAATTAACATATGCAATCGGTTCCAAACCTAGCGGGAATGAGAACACAAACACACCATTGTCGACACAGGTCGAAGGGGAACAGAAGGCTACAGTCAATGATACATCCGTAAATGATAGTAATATGAAAGAGCAATGTATTAACCCTAACTTTTGCAAAATGTATCCTGTTTTGAAGTCTCTCCAAAGTTTTAGGTCACAGGAAGATGAAGGAGTCAGCCAAATCGCAGCTCTCCTCCAAGCAGTCATGTTGCAGGAAACTCAGGTGGGACCTGTCCAACCAGGTAGTGCAGTAACAGTATTCCCCAATGAAAGAACGGGTGAGGTCACAGCTACCGGTAAGTATGAGACAGTTCATTGCACAGAAACAACAACACCACACAGTAAACAGATTACGAACAGAATGGTAGGATTACACCCTGTCTTGGGAATAGTAACTCCCAATGGGGGAACCGATAGACAGGAAGTAGTAGTCACCAGGAATAATGCAAGGTATTGCCCGTAGCCCAGAGAGGAGCTGCGATCAATCATTTCAGAATTCCCCAACCCTCAGAAGCATTTAGCCAGATGTCAGAAATTTATCAGAGATCTGGGTAATGTGTATGAACCCACAAACAAAGATTGGCGAACAGTGCTACGGGCATGTTTACCCTCCAATATTGACCCTGCGAAATTCATTACTGATTGTAAATCAGATGTAGAAGTACCTCTCACTGATGAATACACTCAGGAGAATGTACGACAGATCAATCTACAATTAGGAGTATATTTCCCTACTGTTGTCAAATGGAATAAAATCTTTTCCATAAGACAAAAAGAAGGTGAAACTGCTTCTGAATATTTCCATCGAGCACTGCAGGAAATGGCTAGATACACTGGGATCGAGGACATTAAGGAAAATGTACATCATAGAGAGGTAGCTGTGTCCGTATTAATGGACGGGTTAAAAGACACACTAAGAACCAGGGTACAAACCTCTCTACCTAACTGGAGAGGTATTTCGGTGGCTGCATTAAGAGAGTCCGCTATCGAGCACAACCGTAATATCCAGAGAACCAGAGAGGCACAGGGAGAGCGGTTGATGGTGATGAGCATCCAAGCACTGGAAGCATCAATTCGACCAAAACCCCAGGCCCCTGGCACGTGGAGGAAGCCAAGAGTTTGTTATCTGTGTAAAAGGTAAGGGCATTATGCCAGCAATTGTAACAGCACACATAAATTCAGACCCCCTAGACAAGAACACGAGCAAAGTTATGATACACGTAATTGGGATCAGGGATCACATAGGAAAAATTTTGGGCCACACCTGTAGTCTGCAGCCAGTGAAGTTGATTGCTAGCCTTGGTAGTGAACCTGAGGTCACAGTTGATGTAGTTGGTAGATCATTTCTTGTAGATACAGGGGCGGCCAGGTAAACTCTGTGATTTATCTTTAAAGTTTCCTTTTCATCTCTGACGTTCACCAACAGAACTACAGCTCAAACGTCACATGTCTACTCGGTCTTTTCAGAGGTCTGCCCAACCCCAGTATATCTCACCAGCATCACTGTGCCTGACCATGCACAAAGGGTGGAGAGTGGAAATACTGGTGAAGGGAGACTGTGCAGAGATACCGATAGACATGTTGGTATGACAGCCTGATGGTGAACGCAAATCTGACAAATTTTCTTTTTTATTATTCTCTCTCTCTTTTTTCATTTTCCACGGATGGTTTATTTCACACAACAGTTAAACACATTGTAATGCAGGATTTATGTTCCCTACAGAAAGATCGCTGACTTGGAAAGAATATCGTATCACTGGAGTGTCTGTTCTGGGAAGACTGAGAGGCAGGACTGTTGTCACGGCACCTGAGCACGGAGAACTACAAGACCAGAGGCGGTTGTCGCACCAAATTTCTTTTTCCTTTTTATTATTTTCTCCATCTCCCATTACCCTCCTTTCCCCCCCTTCTTGCTCCCTTTTTCTCTCCCCTTAACAAGATGGACTTACCCCAAGAGACTGCATTCCGGGTTTTCCTGTTGACCATGTTGTTGACCAGAGCAGTCTGTTTCGGTGAGAGTACCAGAGAGGTCGGGAAAGGATCTGGAATGGGTTCTGATGGCAAGGCCGGATTTGTAGAATTCCAAGAGCAACACATCCACCGAGCAAAGGCGAGTATCAGAAAACGATCTGGTAGTCAAGAAACTAGGAGACACTGTGAAGGGTTATTGGCTGAGGAAAATTGTATCTGTAGAAATTGTGAAAACATAGTTGAGGATGAGTGCATCCAGAGATGTTAGTCCAGCCTTAATATCAACATGGACCGTCATCCATTGAGTGATTATCACTCATTAGTGGGTAAGGTTTTGAACCAAACATAATGCTGGGTGTGCTCACAAGTACCTCAAGGTCAGAGCAAGTCAGGACTAGTACCGTATCCTTTAACAATAGATGAGGTACTTGAATTACGGGGTGGGAGACCGGTGGACAAGAAATTTAATATTTCTAGGCCCCCTAGTTTGAAGCTCCACCAGTAGCATGTGGATAGATCCTTAATATGTTTCAACATTTCCAATTCCCGAAAGCCGGGAAATTGGGAAGTGACATGGAATAACCAAACCATGGCATTTTCACACAGAGCCGACAGAACTTATACGCCAAATAGCCGACGGTGGGAGGTATTTTCGGTATAGGTACACTCTAGGAAGTAAGGCCATGCGGGTTGGAGAAGTATCACCAGGGTACTGTGCACATATCATACAGCCTGATACGTGTACTGAACAGATGAGAGAACTAGGGATTGGGTTTTTCACTTGGAAAGTTTGCAATATGGTAATGTCATATTCCGTCCCATATGTTCTCCCCGATGATGCCTATTTCATATGCGGGAGGAAGGCGTATAAGTGGCTTGCCCCAAACTCAGAGGGGTTGTGTTACATTGGAAGAGTGTTGCCAGAGGTTATGACCATAACCCATGATAAGATGAAAGACGTACACCGCAATGCTCAAGCTCCTTACACTCATACTCACTATGAACACATCGTTAAGAGACACCTTATAGATAGGACAGAGCACGCAGCCTCTGATTTGATCCACGAATCCACCGGGATTCAATTCCTACTCGAGTTAGACATCACCCGTACCGCCAGAGGAATTATAAATTATAGGTATATCCACGCGCTAGCGAATCTGATAGATAATATCACCGAGATGTATGATGACACCTTCAGGTATACAGGGAGGGAGTTGCAAGCTTACAAAACGGAACTGATCCAGCACAGGATGGTCCTCAATTATATCACAGCGGTGACAGGCGGGTACTGCGTCACTTTGGCAACTCAGTATGGTGTGAAGTGCTGCACGTACATTACAAACAGCACTGATGACCCAACCAAGGTCATAGATCAAAAGATGGACGATATCTTACAGTTGATGTGGGAGTTCCGAAGGAGACACAACCTTACCCTTACTGCTGTGAGTAATGAACTGACCGGCTGGGTCTCATGGTTGAACCCACGCAATTGGTTCTCAGGTTTAGGAGAATGGGCTCAAAATGTTATCGTGAGTGTAGGAAAGTTTCTCCTTTGTATCCTGGTAGTTGTCATAATGATTGGCTTGATATGTAGGTGTGTTCGAGTTTTAACGCGGCGCAAGCACGGAACCAAAGTGATGAGTTTAAGGAGCGGGGGCATTGCTACAGCAACTGATTTAATTTATGACCCATCAATAGAGACCATGTTGTGATAAGACGTGATTCCACGGCCCGTTTCTTTCACCCGTTTTTCCTTTGTTTTCCCTCAGCAAAAATACACCCATCCGGAGAAGACTTCAATCAACACCCAAGAATGATTACGCAAATGTGATGTGAATGTATTTTTGATATGTTCCTTATCTTCATCTCTACAACCTTCAGGTAGTGACACACATAGTCGATAGGTGATATCCATATATTAGCACTCACATGTGTTCCCCCTCCATGTATCATCAACTAAATGTGCACCCCATTTGTTGGAACAAGAAGCCGAACAGAGCTCGGTAGTGTTTGTTGGCCCACTTACAGACCCTTAATCCGGGATAAGAAGGATTTAATGTATACTTTGCAATACCTCGAAGCTTATCTAGAACATATACGGCACGATGATACATGCTCCTCAGACATGGATTCATACATACATGCTTGTACTATCTCACTAGGTCATACATTTCCCACCTACACCTCTCCTCATACCATCCAATCATCTGTAGATATTGTATTGTATATTTTTCTGTTTAATGTTTAGATAGTGGCAGTTATTGTTGACTGCCAAAGGGTAGACTGTCAAAGTCGAAAAATATTCCAGTACACACATCACATACAAACCACACACACATGCCCGATGCGCATGCACTTGTTCCGCCATGCTTGCACATATTCGCAAATTGCGTATGGTCGCACCCGCGGTCCTGCGCGGTTTGAGCGTGGTATGAGTAATTACAGTGGAATTTGTACTCTCATGGAAAAGCCATAAAGACATATCATAGATTTAATATATATATATTGTAAAAATCCCTCACTGTCTGCTTGGCCCTTCTAAATAGTAGGAAAATCAGTCACACATAAATTAAAACTCCCAGAGACTAAAATACAATGGCCTTATTTACACTGGGCTTTGGGGTTCTATGAAGAAGGCAGACACCTTTGTTTACTAACATAGGCAAGTTTCTATTTAGAACAATGAGTGCTGAGTTGTCATTGTCTCACCTGAAAGGAAGGGACAAACAGGGTGACAATGCCCAGGAACCGATTCTGTTTAGAAAATCAGAAACAATAGCTAACCACAACAAGACCAGACAGATAGAAATGTAACATTCATAGTCTAAAACCCATGGAAATGTAGGTGTTCATATATATATATATATATATATATATATAAAAATATATATATATATATATATATATATTATATATAATATATATATGAATGAATAAATATATAATTCCTAACAAATTGTAATAGCAGGAGTATGTGTGTACGTGTGTGTGTGTGTGTATATATATATATATATATGAAAATGTGGATATATGTATATCTTGAAGATTGAAATAGATAATCATATCATGTGTGGGATCATATTGTTCAGAGTCACGTAAACATTAATCTGGTGGGGATAAGAACATTATTAAAATATTACCTCATTAAGTTATTAATAATACCATATTTATGATTAATGTGATGGGTTTAACTGATCATGGGGCAGGAACTCAGATGTAAACAACAGAAACCACATCTCAAGTCCTAGCCATCGCCCACTTCTTGAATTGACCAATGGTCCCCGGTGCACAGGATATGTCCCACCCCCGAACCAATGGAAGAAGAGCACACAGTGTCTATTGTATTATGTTTTGATCTACTGAATAAAGAGCGAGCTGCAGGCCAGGTCACTATCACAGACTCTTAACGCTTTCTACCTGACAAGCGGAGGACCGGCCGGGTTGCGCTTGCGAACATTCTCACATATGTACATTGACTGTAGCCATTATTCTGTTGTAGATTTATCTTGTTAGCCTGTAGTGTATAATTTGTACTGTTTTACCTTTTGAAATAATCCACTGTGGCCTTAGAATCATGTGGTTCAACTACATATCGGTGTTGTGTCCTCACTTTCCTGCAAGGGTTTAAAGCGTATATTACTGTATAAGGTTTAAGAGTGTATTGATAAGGTGTACGCACTGCGGGTACTTTGTACCCAGGGCCGGTGCTAGGGTGTTCGGCGCCCCCCTGCAAACTATAAAATTGCGCCCTCCCATATTCCGTTGGCGTGCGCCGGGAAAAGGGGTGTGGTCTCACAAGTAAGGGGCATGGCCACACAATAGTACCCCCATTTTCTCTGACGTCCTAGTGGATGCTGGGACTTCCGTAAGGACCATGGGGGGATAGCGGCTCCGCAGGAGACTGGGCACAAAAGTAAAAGCTTTAGACTAGCTGGTGTGCACTGGCTCCTCCCCCTATGACCCTCCTCCAAGCCCCAGTTAGATTTTTGTGCCCGAACGAGAAGGGTGCATGCTTGGTGGCTCTCCTGAGCTGCTTAGAAGTAAAAGTTTAAATAGGTTTTTTATTTTCAGTGAGTCCTGCTGGCAACAGGCTCACTGCATCGTGGGACTAAGGGGAGAAGAAGCGAACTCACCTGCGTGCAGAGTGGATTGGGCTTCTTGGCTACTGGACATTAGCTCCAGAGGGACGATCACAGGTTCAGCCTGGATGGGTCCCGGAGCCGCGCCGCCGGCCCCCTTACAGAGCCAGAAGAGCGAAGAGGTCCGGAGAAATCGGCGACAGAAGACGTTCCTGTCTTCAAATAAGGTAGCGCACAGCACTGCAGCTGTGCGCCATTGCTCTCAGCACACTTCACACTCCGGTCACTGAGGGTGCAGGGCGCTGGGGGGGAGCGCCCTGAGACGCAATAAAACACTGTAAAAACCTTATATGGCTAAAGAAATGCATCACATATAGCTCCTGGGCTATATGGATGCATTTAACCCCTGCCAGTTTTCCTGAAAAAAGCGGGAGAAAAGGCCGCCGTGAAGGGGGCGGAGCCTTTCTCCTCAGCACACAAGCGCCATTTTCTTTCACAGCTCCGCTGGAAGGACGGCTCCCTGGCTCTCCCCTGCAGTCCTGCACTACAGAAACAGGGTAAAACAGAGAGGGGGGGCACTATTGGCAGCTAATATATAAATACAGCAGCTATAACAGGGAGTAACACTTATATAAGGTTATCCCTGTATATCCCACTGTATATAAGGTTATCCCAGCTCTGGTGTGTGCTGGCAAACTCTCCCTCTGTCTCCCCAAAGGGCTAGTGGGGTCCTGTCCTCTATCAGAGCATTCCCTGTGTGTGTGCGGGGTGTCGGTACGATTGTGTCGACATGTATGAGGAGGAAAATGATGTGGAAGCAGAGCAATTGCCTGTGTTAGTGATGTCACCCCCTAGGGAGTCGACACCTGACTGGATGGTCGTATTTAAAGAATTACGTGACAATGTCAGCACTTTGCAAAAAACTGTTGACGACATGAGACAGCCGGCAAATCAGTTAGTGCCTGTTCAGGCGTCTCAGACACCGTCAGGGGCGCTAAAACGCCCGTTACCTCAGATGGTCGACACAGACCCAGACACGGATACTGAATCCAGTGTCGACGGTGAGGAGACAAACGTAATGTCCAGTAGGGCCACACGTTACATGATCACGGCAATGAAGGAGGCATTGAACATTTCTGACACTACAAGTACCACAAAAAAGGGTATTATGTGGGGTGTGAAAAAACTACCAGTAGTTTTTCCTGAATCAGAGGAATTAAATGAGGTGTGTGATAAAGCGTGGGTTTCCCCCGATAAAAAACTGCTGATTTCTAACAAATTATTGGCACTATACCCTTTCCCGCCAGAGGTTAGGGCACGTTGGGAAACACCCCCTAGGGTAGATAAGGCGCTCACACGCTTATCAAAACAAGTGGCGTTACCGTCTCCTGATACGGCCGCCCTCAAGGAACCAGCTGATAGAAGGCTGGAAAATATCCTAAAAGGTATATACACACATACTGGTGTTATACTGCGACCAGCAATCGCCTCAGCCTGGATGTGCAGTGCTGGAGTGGCTTGGTCGGATTCCCTGACTGAAAATATTGATACCCTGGATAGGGTCAGTATTTTATTAACTATAGAGCATTTAAAGGATGCATTACTATATATGCGAGATGCACAGAGGGATATTTGCACCCTGGCATCAAGAGTGAGTGCGATGTCCATTTCTGCCAGAAGGGCGTTATGGACGCGACAGTGGTCAGGTGATACAGATTCCAAACGACATATGGAAGTATTGCCGTATAAAGGGGAGGAGTTATTTGGGGTCGGTCTATCAGACCTGGTGGCCACGGCAACGGCTGGAAAGTCCACCTTTTTACCCCAGGTCACCTCTCAGCAGAAAAAGACACCGTCTTTTCAAACTCAGTCCTTTCGTTCCTATAAGAACAAGCGGGCAAAAGGCCACTCATTTCTGCCCCGGGGCAGAGGAAGGGGAAAAAGACTGCACCAGGCAGCCTCTTCCCAGGAGCAGAAGCCCTCCCCCGCTTCTGCCAAGTCTTCAGCATGACGCTGGGGCTTTACAAGCGGACTCAGGCACGGTGGGGGCCCGTCTCAAAAATTTCAACGCGCAGTGGGCTCACTCGCAAGTGGACCCCTGGATCCTGCAGGTAGTATCACAGGGGTACAAATTGGAATTCGAGACGTCTCCCCCTCGCCGATTCCTAAAGTGTGCTCTTCCAACGTCTCCCTCCGACAGGGAGGCAGTATTGGAAGCCATTCACAAGCTGTATTCCCAGCAGGTGATAATCAAGGGCGAACCTGGAGAAGGGGACTATATGGTATCTCTGGACATCAAAGATGCTTATCTCCATGTCCCAATCTTCCCTTCTCACCAGGGGTACCTCAGGTTTGTGGTTCAAAACTGTCATTATCAGTTTCAGACGCTGCCGTTTGGATTGTCCACGGCACCCCGGGTCTTTACCAAGGTAATGGCCGAAATGATGATTCTTCTTCGAAGAAAAGGCGTCTTAATTATCCCTTACTTGGACGATCTCCTGATAAGGGCAAGATCCAGGAAACAGTTAGAGTTCGGAGTAGCACTGTCTCAGGTAGTGCTACGTCGGCACGGGTGGATTCTAAATATCCCAAAATCACAGCTGATTCCAACAACACGTCTACTGTTCCTGGGGATGATTCTGGACACAGTCCAGAAAAAGGTGTTTCTCCCGGAGGAGAAGGCCAGGGAGTTATCCGAGCTAGTCAGGAACCTCCTAAAACCAGGCCAAGTGTCAGTGCATCAATGCACGAGAGTCCTGGGAAAAATGGTGGCTTCTTACGAAGCAATTCCATTCGGAAGATTCCATGCAAGAACTTTTCAGTGGGATCTGCTGGACAAATGGTCCGGATCGCATCTTCAGATGCATCAGCGGATAACCCTATCTCCAAGGACAAGGGTGTCTCTCCTGTGGTGGTTGCAGAGTGCTCATCTTCTAGAGGGCCGCAGATTCGGCATTCAGGATTGGATGCTGGTGACCACGGATGCCAGTCTGAGAGGCTGGGGAGCAGTCACACAGGGAAGAAATTTCCAGGGCTTGTGGTCAAGCATGGAAACGTCTCTTCACATAAATATTCTGGAACTAAGGGCCATTTACAATGCCCTAAGTCAAGCAAGGCCTCTGCTTCAGGGTCAGTCGGTATTGATCCAATCGGACAACATCACGGCAGTCGCCCACGTCAACAGACAGGGCGGCACAAGAAGCAGGAGGGCAATGGCAGAAGCTGCAAGGATTCTCCGCTGGGCGGAAAATCATGTGGTGGCACTGTCAGCAGTGTTCACTCCGGGAGTGGACAACTGGGAAGCAGACTTCCTCAGCAGACACGACCTCCACCCGGGGGAGTGGGGACTTCACCCAGAAGTCTTCCAAGTGATTGTAAACCGTTGGGAAAAACCAAAGGTGGACATGATGGCGTCCCGTCTCAACAAAAAACTGGACAGATATTGCGCCAGGTCAAGGGACCCTCAGGCAATAGCGGTGGACGCTCTGGTAACACCGTGGGTGTACCAGTCGGTGTATGTGTTCCCTCCTCTGCCTCTCATACCCAAAGTACTGAGAATCATAAGAAGGAGAGGAGTAAGAACTATACTCGTGGCTCCGGATTGGCCAAGAAGATTTTGGTACCCGGAACTGCAAGAGATGCTCACGGAGGACCCGTGGCCTCTACCTCTAAGAAAGGACCTGCTCCAGCAGGGACCTTGTCTGTTCCAAGACTTACCGCGGCTGCGTTTGACGGCATGGCGGTTGAACGCCGGATCCTGATGGAAAAAGGCATTCCAGATGAAGTCATCCCTACCCTGATCAAAGCCAGGAAGGATGTAACCGCGAAACATTATCACCGCATTTGGCGGAAATATGTTGCGTGGTGTGAGGCCAAGAAGGCCCCCACAGAGGAATTTCAACTGGGTCGTTTCCTGCATTTCCTGCAAGCAGGACTGTCTATGGGCCTAAAATTAGGATCCATTAAGGTTCAGATTTCGGCCCTGTCGATCTTCTTCCAGAAAGAACTGGCTTCAGTGCCTGAAGTTCAGACGTTTGTCAAGGGGGTACTGCATATACAGCCTCCTTTTGTGCCACCAGTGGCACCTTGGGATCTCAATGTAGTTTTAGGGTTCCTAAAATCACATTGGTTTGAACCACTCACCACTGTGGAATTAAGATATCTCACATGGAAGGTGGTCATGCTGTTAGCTCTGGCGTCAGCCAGGCGTGTCTCAGAATTGGCGGCTTTGTCATATAAAAGCCCTTACCTAATTTTTCATTCAGACAGGGCAGAATTGAGGACTCGTCCTCAATTTCTCCCTAAGGTGGTTTCAGCGTTTCACATGTACCAACCTATTGTGGTGCCTGCGGCTACTAGGGACTTGGAGGACTCCAAGTTGTTGGACGTAGTCAGGGCCCTGAAAATATATGTTTCCAGGACGGCTGGAGTCAGAAAATCTGACTCGCTGTTTATCCTGTATGCACCCAACAAGCTGGGTGCTCCTGCTTCTAAGCAGACGATTGCTCGTTGGATTTGTAGTACAATTCAGCTTGCACATTCTGTGGCAGGACTGCCACAGCCAAAATCTGTTAAAGCCCATTCCACAAGGAAAGTGGGCTCATCTTGGGCGGCTGCCCGAGGGGTCTCGGCTTTACAACTTTGCCGAGCAGCTACTTGGTCAGGGGCAAACACGTTTGCAAAATTTTACAAATTCTATACCCTGGCTGAGGAGGACCTGGAGTTCTCTCATTCGGTGCTGCAGAGTCATCCGCACTCTCCCGCCCGTTTGGGAGCTTTGGTATAATCCCCATGGTCCTTACGGAAGTCCCAGCATCCACTAGGACGTCAGAGAAAATAAGAATTTACTTACCGATAATTCTATTTCTCGTAGTCCGTAGTGGATGCTGGGCGCCCATCCCAAGTGCGGATTGTCTGCAATACTTGTATATAGTTATTGTTACAAAAAAAAAATCGGGTTGTTTATTGTTGTGAGCCATCTTTTCAGAGGCTCCTACGTTTATCATACTGTTAACTGGGTTCAGATCACAGGTTGTACGGTGTGATTGGTGTGGCTGGTATGAGTCTTACCTGGGATTCAAAATCCTTCCTTATTATGTACGCTCGTCCGGGCACAGTATCCTAACTGAGGCTTGGAGGAGGGTCATAGGGGGAGGAGCCAGTGCACACCAGCTAGTCTAAAGCTTTTACTTTTGTGCCCAGTCTCCTGCGGAGCTGCTATCCCCCCATGGTCCTTACGGAAGTCCCAGCATCCACTACGGACTACGAGAAATAGAATTATCGGTAAGTAAATTCTTATTTAAAATTACGCCACAATGTAGCACAATCTTATTAATCTTATACGTAATGCCCCACCCGTAGTAGTAGCGTCCTTATATGTAATACACCCCAGTAGTAGTAGCACCCTTATACATAATGCACTCATAGTAGTAGCATCCTTATACATAATGCCCCCAGTAGTAGTAGCATCCTTATACGTAGTGCCCCCCAGTAGTAGTAGCATCCTTATACATAATGCACCCAGAGTAGTAGTAGCATCCTTATACGTAGTGCACCCCCAGTAGTAGACGTGTCCTTATATACGTAATGCCCCCCCCAGTAGTAGAAGCGTCCTTATACGTAGTGCACCCCCAGTAGTAGAAGCGTCCTTGTACATAATTCCCCCCTAGTAGTAGTAGCGTCCTTATACGTAATGCCCCCCCACAGTACTAGTAGCGTCCTTATACGTAATGCACCCCCCAGTAGTAGCATCTTTACATGTAATGCCCCCCCCCGTAGTAGTAGCGTCCTTATGCATAATGCCCCCCCAGTAGTAGCATCCTTATACGTAATGCCCCCCCAGTAATAGTAGCGTCCTTATATATAATGCCCCCAAGTAGTAGTAGCGTTCTTATACGTAATGCCCCCCCCAGCAGTAGTAGCGTCCTTATACGTAGTGCACCCCCAGTAGTAAAAGCGTCCTTATACGTAATTCCCCCTAATAGTAGTATTGTCCATATACGTAATGCCCCACAGTAGTAGTAGCGTCCTTATACATAATGCACCCCCAGTAGAAGCCTCCTTATATGTAATTCCCCCGTAGTAGTAGTAGCGTCCTTATAAGTAATGCCCCCCCCCAGCAGTAGTAGCGTTGTTACGCGTAATGCCCCCCCTGTAGTAGCGTCCTTATACGTAATGCACCCTCCCAGTAGTAGTGGCGTTGTTATTAGAGATGAGCGGGTTCGGTTTCTCTGAATCCGAACCCGCCAGAACTTCATGTTTTTTTTCACGGGTCCGAGCGACTCGGATCTTCCCGCCTTGCTCGGTTAACCCGAGCGCGCCCGAACGTCATCATGACGCTGTCGGATTCTCGCGAGGCTCGGATTCTATCGCGAGACTCGGATTCTATATAAGGAGCCGCGCGTCGCCGCCATTTTCACACGTGCATTGAGATTGATAGGGAGAGGACGTGGCTGGCGTCCTCTCCATTTAGATTATAAGAGACTGAGAGAGATTTACTGGAGCTGACTAGGAGGAGTACTGTTACTGTAGAAGTGTAGAGACTGAGTGGAGAGAGTTTACTAGTGAGGACAGTGCAGTTTACTTTATAATCCGTTCTCTGCCTGAAAAAAGCGATACACAGCACACAGTGACTCAGTCACATACCATATCTGTGTGCACTGCTCAGGCTCAGGCCAGTGTGCTGCATCATCTATTATCTATATATAATATTATATATATCTGTCTGACTGCTCAGCTCACACAGCTTATAATTGTGGGGGAGACTGGGGAGCACTACTGCAGTGCCAGTTATAGGTTATAGCAGGAGCCAGGAGTACATAATATATTATATAGTGAGTGACCACCAGACACACAGTGCAGTTTATTTAATATATCCGTTCTCTGCCTGAAAAAAGCGATACACACAGTGACTCAGTCAGTCACATACCATATCTGTGTGCACTGCTCAGGCTCAGGCCAGTGTGCTGCATCATCTATTATCTATATATAATATTATATATATCTGTCTGACTGCTCAGCTCACACAGCTTATAATTGTGGGGGAGACTGGGGAGCACTACTGCAGTGCCAGTTATAGGTTATAGCAGGAGCCAGGAGTACATAATATATTATATAGTGAGTGACCACCAGACACACAGTGCAGTTTATTTAATATATCCGTTCTCTGCCTGAAAAAAGCGATACACACAGTGACTCAGTCAGTCACATACCATATCTGTGTGCACTGCTCAGGCTCAGGCCAGTGTGCTGCATCATCTATTATCTATATATAATATTATATATATCTGTCTGACTGCTCAGCTCACACAGCTTATAATTGTGGGGGAGACTGGGGAGCACTACTGCAGTGCCAGTTATAGGTTATAGCAGGAGCCAGGAGTACATAATATATTATATAGTGAGTGACCACCAGACACACAGTGCAGTTTATTTAATATATCCGTTCTCTGCCTGAAAAAAGCGATACACACAGTGACTCAGTCAGTCACATACCATATCTGTGTGCACTGCTCAGGCTCAGGCCAGTGTGCTGCATCATCTATATATATTATATATCTGTCTGACTGCTCAGCTCACACAGCTTATAATTGTGGGGGAGACTGGGGAGCACTACTGCAGTGCCAGTTATAGGTTATAGCAGGAGCCAGGAGTACATATTATATTAAAATTAAACAGTGCACACTTTTGCTGCAGGAGTGCCACTGCCAGTGTGACTGACCAGTGACCTGACCACACTGACCACCAGTATAGTTAGTAGTATACTTATATTGTGATTGCCTGAAAAAGTTAAACACTCGTCGTGTGACTTCACTTGTGTGTTTTTTTTTTTTTTTATTCTATAAAAATAAAACTCATTCTGCTGACAGACAGTGTCCAGCAGGTCCGTCATTATATAATATATAATATATACCTGTCCGGCTGCAGTAGTGATATATATATATTTTTTATATCATTTATCATCCAGTCGCAGCAGACACAGTACGGTAGTTCACGGCTGTGGCTACCTCTGTGTCTCTGCACTCGGCAGGCAGTCCGTCCATAATTGTAATACCACCTAACCGTGGATTTTTTTCATTCTTCTTTATACATACATAGTTACATAGACATCTTCTCTTTATCAACCAGTCTATATTAGCTGCAGACACAGTACAGTACGGTAGTTCACGGCTGTGGCTACCTCTGTGTCTGCACTCGGCAGGCAGTCCGTCCATAATTGTATACCACCTAACCGTGGTTTTTTTTCATTCTTCTTTATACATACATAGTTACATAGACATCTTCTCTTTATCAACCAGTCTATATTAGCTGCAGACACAGTACAGTACGGTAGTTCACGGCTGTGGCTACCTCTGTGTCTGCACTCGGCAGGCAGTCCGTCCATAATTGTATACCACCTAACCGTGGTTTTTTTTCATTCTTCTTTATACATACATAGTTACATAGACATCTTCTCTTTATCAACCAGTCTATATTAGCTGCAGACACAGTACAGTACGGTAGTTCACGGCTGTGGCTACCTCTGTGTCTGCACTCGGCAGGCAGTCCGTCCATAATTGTATACCACCTAACCGTGGATTTTTTTCAGTCTTCTTTATACATACATAGTTACATAGACATCTTCTCTTTATCAACCAGTCTATATTAGCTGCAGACACAGTACAGTACGGTAGTTCACGGCTGTGGCTACCTCTGTGTCTGCACTCGGCAGGCAGTCCGTCCATAATTGTATACCACCTAACCGTGGATTTTTTTCAGTCTTCTTTATACATACATAGTTACATAGACATCTTCTCTTTATCAACCAGTCTATATTAGCTGCAGACACAGTACAGTACGGTAGTTCACGGCTGTGGCTACCTCTGTGTCTGCAGTCGGCAGGCAGTCCATAATTGTATACTAGTATCCATCTCCATTGTTTACCTGAGGTGCCTTTTAGTTGTGCCTATTAAAATATGGAGAACAAAAATGTTGAGGTTCCAAAATTAGGGAAAGATCAAGATCCACTTCCACCTCGTGCTGAAGCTGCTGCCACTAGTCATGGCCGAGACGATGAAATGCCAGCAACGTCGTCTGCCAAGGCCGATGCCCAATGTCATAGTACAGAGCATGTCAAATCCAAAACACCAAATATCAGAAAAAAAAGGACTCCAAAACCTAAAATAAAATTGTCGGAGGAGAAGCGTAAACTTGCCAATATGCCATTTACCACACGGAGTGGCAAGGAACGGCTGAGGCCCTGGCCTATGTTCATGGCTAGTGGTTCAGCTTCACATGAGGATGGAAGCACTCAGCCTCTCGCTAGAAAAATGAAAAGACTCAAGCTGGCAAAAGCAGCACAGCAAAGAACTGTGCATTCTTCGAAATCCCAAATCCACAAGGAGAGTCCAATTGTGTCGGTTGCGATGCCTGACCTTCCCAACACTGGACGTGAAGAGCATGCGCCTTCCACCATTTGCACGCCCCCTGCAAGTGCTGGAAGGAGCACCCGCAGTCCAGTTCCTGATAGTCAGATTGAAGATGTCAGTGTTGAAGTACACCAGGATGAGGAGGATATGGGTGTTGCTGGCGCTGGGGAGGAAATTGACCAGGAGGATTCTGATGGTGAGGTGGTTTGTTTAAGTCAGGCACCCGGGGAGACACCTGTTGTCCGTGGGAGGAATATGGCCGTTGACATGCCAGGTGAAAATACCAAAAAAATCAGCTCTTCGGTGTGGAGGTATTTCACCAGAAATGCGGACAACAGGTGTCAAGCCGTGTGTTCCCTTTGTCAAGCTGTAATAAGTAGGGGTAAGGACGTTAACCACCTCGGAACATCCTCCCTTATACGTCACCTGCAGCGCATTCATAATAAGTCAGTGACAAGTTCAAAAACTTTGGGTGACAGCGGAAGCAGTCCACTGACCAGTAAATCCCTTCCTCTTGTAACCAAGC
Source organism: Pseudophryne corroboree (assembly GCF_028390025.1). Taxonomy (NCBI): domain Eukaryota; kingdom Metazoa; phylum Chordata; class Amphibia; order Anura; family Myobatrachidae; genus Pseudophryne; species Pseudophryne corroboree. The sequence goes on from NC_086449.1 coordinate 204,154,885, forward strand.
TCACGCAAACCACCCCACCAACTCCCTCAGTGTCAATTTCCTCCTTCCCCAGGAATGCCAATAGTCCTGCAGGCCATGTCACTGGCAATTCTGACGAGTCCTCTCCTGCCTGGGATTCCTCCGATGCATCCTTGCGTGTAACGCCTACTGCTGCTGGCGCTGCTGTTGTTGCCGCTGGGAGTCGATGGTCATCCCAGAGGGGAAGTCGTAAGCCCACTTGTACTACTTCCAGTAAGCAATTGACTGTTCAACAGTCCTTTGCGAGGAAGATGAAATATCACAGCAGTCATCCTACTGCAAAGCGGATAACTGAGGCCTTGACAACTATGTTGGTGTTAGACGTGCGTCCGGTATCCGCCGTTAGTTCACAGGGAACTAGACAATTTATTGAGGCAGTGTGCCCCCGTTACCAAATACCATCTAGGTTCCACTTCTCTAGGCAGGCGATACCGAGAATGTACACGGACGTCAGAAAAAGACTCACCAGTGTCCTAAAAAATGCAGTTGTACCCAATGTCCACTTAACCACGGACATGTGGACAAGTGGAGCAGGGCAGGGTCAGGACTATATGACTGTGACAGCCCACTGGGTAGATGTATGGACTCCCGCCGCAAGAACAGCAGCGGCGGCACCAGTAGCAGCATCTCGCAAACGCCAACTCTTTCCTAGGCAGGCTACGCTTTGTATCACCGCTTTCCAGAATACGCACACAGCTGAAAACCTCTTACGGCAACTGAGGAAGATCATCGCGGAATGGCTTACCCCAATTGGACTCTCCTGTGGATTTGTGGCATCGGACAACGCCAGCAATATTGTGTGTGCATTAAATATGGGCAAATTCCAGCACGTCCCATGTTTTGCACATACCTTGAATTTGGTGGTGCAGAATTTTTTAAAAAACGACAGGGGCGTGCAAGAGATGCTGTCGGTGGCCAGAAGAATTGCGGGACACTTTCGGCGTACAGGCACCACGTACAGAAGACTGGAGCACCACCAAAAACTACTGAACCTGCCCTGCCATCATCTGAAGCAAGAAGTGGTAACGAGGTGGAATTCAACCCTCTATATGCTTCAGAGGTTGGAGGAGCAGCAAAAGGCCATTCAAGCCTATACAATTGAGCACGATATAGGAGGTGGAATGCACCTGTCTCAAGTGCAGTGGAGAATGATTTCAACGTTGTGCAAGGTTCTGATGCCCTTTGAACTTGCCACACGTGAAGTCAGTTCAGACACTGCCAGCCTGAGTCAGGTCATTCCCCTCATCAGGCTTTTGCAGAAGAAGCTGGAGGCATTGAAGAAGGAGCTAAAAGGGAGCGATTCCGCTAGGCATGTGGGACTTGTGGATGCAGCCCTTAATTCGCTTAACAAGGATTCACGGGTGGTCAATCTGTTGAAATCAGAGCACTACATTTTGGCCACCGTGCTCGATCCTAGATTTAAAGCCTACCTTGGATCTCTCTTTCCGGCAGACACAAGTCTGCTGGGGTTGAAAGACCTGCTGGTGACAAAATTGTCAAGTCAAGCGGAACGCGACCTGTCAACATCTCCTCCTTCACATTCTCCCGCAACTGGGGGTGCGAGGAAAAGGCTCAGAATTCCGAGCCCACCCGCTGGCGGTGATGCAGGGCAGTCTGGAGCGACTGCTGATGCTGACATCTGGTCCGGACTGAAGGACCTGACAACGATTACGGACATGTCGTCTACTGTCACTGCATATGATTCTCTCAACATTGATAGAATGGTGGAGGATTATATGAGTGACCGCATCCAAGTAGGCACGTCACACAGTCCGTACTTATACTGGCAGGAAAAAGAGGCAATTTGGAGGCCCTTGCACAAACTGGATTTATTCTACCTAAGTTGCCCTCCCACAAGTGTGTACTCCGAAAGAGTGTTTAGTGCCGCCGCTCACCTTGTCAGCAATCGGCGTACGAGGTTACATCCAGAAAATGTGGAGAAGATGATGTTCATTAAAATGAATTATAATCAATTCCTCCGCGGAGACATTGACCAGCAGCAATTGCCTCCACAAAGTACACAGGGAGCTGAGATGGTGGATTCCAGTGGGGACGAATTGATAATCTGTGAGGAGGGGGATGTACACGGTGATATATCGGAGGGTGAAGATGAGGTGGACATCTTGCCTCTGTAGAGCCAGTTTGTGCAAGGAGAGATTAATTGCTTCTTTTTTGGGGGGGGTCCAAACCAACCCGTCATATCAGTCACAGTCGTGTGGCAGACCCTGTCACTGAAATGATGGGTTGGTTAAAGTGTGCATGTCCTGTTTTGTTTATACAACATAAGGGTGGGTGGGAGGGCCCAAGGACAATTCCATCTTGCACCTCTTTTTCTTTTCTTTTTCTTTGCATCATGTGCTGATTGGGGAGGGTTTTTTGGAAGGGACATCCTGCGTGACACTGCAGTGCCACTCCTAGATGGGCCCGGTGTTTGTGTCGGCCACTAGGGTCGCTAATCTTACTCACACAGCTACCTCATTGCGCCTCTTTTTTTCTTTGCGTCATGTGCTGTTTGGGGAGGGTTTTTTGGAAGGGCCATCCTGCGTGACACTGCAGTGCCACTCCTAGATGGGCCCGGTGTTTGTGTCGGCCACTAGGGTCGCTAATCTTACTCACACAGCTACCTCATTGCGCCTCTTTTTTTCTTTGCGTCATGTGCTGTTTGGGGAGGGTTTTTTGGAAGGGACATCCTGCGTGACACTGCAGTGCCACTCCTAGATGGCCCGGTGTTTGTGTCGGCCACTAGGGTCGCTTATCTTACTCACACAGCGACCTCGGTGCAAATTTTAGGACTAAAAATAATATTGTGAGGTGTGAGGTATTCAGAATAGACTGAAAATGAGTGTAAATTATGGTTTTTGAGGTTAATAATACTTTGGGATCAAAATGACCCCCAAATTCTATGATTTAAGCTGTTTTTTAGTGTTTTTTGAAAAAAACACCCGAATCCAAAACACACCCGAATCCGACAAAAAAAATTCGGTGAGGTTTTGCCAAAACGCGTTCGAACCCAAAACACGGCCGCGGAACCGAACCCAAAACCAAAACACAAAACCCGAAAAATTTCAGGCGCTCATCTCTAGTTGTTATGCATAAAGCCCCCCCTGTAGTAGTAGCATCCTTATACGTAGTGCACCCACAGTAGTAGTAACATCCTTATACGTAATTCCCCCCTAGTAGTAGTATCGTCCTTATAAATAATGGCCACCCCAGTAGTAGCGTAGTTTCACGTAATGCCCCCCTGTAGTAGTAGCGCCTTATACGTAATGCCCCCCTAGTAGTAGTATCGTCCTTGCATGTAATGGCCTCCCCCAGTAGTAGCGTCATTATACGTAATGCCCCCCCAATACTAGCATCCATAAAGTGCGCGTACGCAGACATACCTCACACACACAATTCACACATATATACACACACATACACACCCACCCACCATATACACACACACACACACACACACACACACACACACACACACACACACACCACTTACCTAAGCCAGTCTCCCTCTGTACTGCAGCCTGGTCAGTGTAGCTCCGCCCCTTCTGTCCCGTTTAGCCCCGCCCCCTTCGCCCCGTTTAGCTCCGCCCCCTTCTGTCCCGCACTCAGCCGCTGTCACACGGGGAGGGGAGGCAGGAGGTTTTTCATTCAGCAGGCGCTGCTGCCAGTGACTGTCATACCGTGACAGTCACAGCAGCAGCAGGGGGACAGGACGGCGCAGCAGTGAAGGGATTCAGAGCAGGGGGAGCGCCTCCCTGTCCCAGCGCCTCCCTGCACTGCATCCCTTCGCTGAGCGGGTAGCGCCGGGCCTGTTTGTACCGTCAGCGCTGCATAAGGTTTAAGGTGTAACATCATTGCAGTGCTTTGCTGCATAAGGTTTAAGGTGTAACATCATTGCAGTGCTTTGCTGCATAAGGTTTAAGGTGTTACATCATTGCAGAGCTTTGCTGCATAAGGTTTAAAGTGTAATCATATCAGTGCATTGTATAACTGTACACTTTAGTATTTCAATGGTGTGCTGCCCTAGGGTGGTCGGGCCTGAGCCGACTTTGTGGGGTCCAAGCCCTGGACTTATGCTTAGTTAGGGACCTCCAGTAATAGAGCAGCCGTGAAGTGGCCTGGAGGCTTATCATATCTTTTGCAAAACATATGTAACGAAGAGTTCTACATTTTCTATTATTACATAGTATATAGTTCTTCTTACTAACAGCCAGCAGAGTGCGTTTTTCTTGTCTAGAGTAACCCCCTCTCGCAGCACCTGAGGATTGTTACCAGCTTGATTAGAGCAGTTTGCTACCATTTATTGCATTGTATAACTGTATAAAGTTTTAAGGTGTATTAATTGGGTGCGAACGCACTGCGTGTGCTTTGTACCCACAGTGCGGCGTTTGTACGCTAAGTGCGTACACGGTACGGGACTCTGTGTGCAAATAGCGTACGAAGTACGTAGCGTGAGCTAGCGACCGCAGCAGCTCCACAGTAAAGGTATAGCTTTGTGTTGAAAGGTAATATTGACATTATCATTCCGATCATGCTTCTGCAGAACTTGACTCTGCCCAAGTTATACAACAGAACCCTACTTAAAGTGACTGCTCTGCAGAGGAACCTAATTGAGGGAGAGATTCTAATGGAATGTGGTGCAGGTGAGACTGTGTTTATACCACGTATACCCCTTATCTCTATCAATTTTTCTTTTCTGTCCAAGCCCCTGCAGTTCCTGTAAGAATCTGCTTCGCTATGACGATCAAAAATCACAGGCGCAAACACTCAGGGCTGCAGACGTAGATCTTAGCACCAGCTGCTACAAGCATGGGCAGAGGTGTCACTGTCGACACCCAGAGGAAAGGGGAGGGAGGAGGTAATGTAATGCGCAACTGCAAAAAGGGTGTGGTATCGTGGCCCGAATCCCGTTTTGACGCTCCGGGTGTCCTGGGGGTTGCGGGCTGCACCCGGGGATTAGTGTGTGCGCGGTGTTGACTCCTGCACAGTGACAGGAGCTGGGTGCTGCATTTAATGTCACAGTGCAACACCCGGGTCCTGTAACAGAAGAGGAGCCTGCACTTTGGTGTCACCCCTTAGCTGGTGACACTTGGGTGCGGGGCGCACCCCCGTTGTGGTACCACTGACCCATAGGAAGATTTACATGGCTTGCTCAGGTGTTAGTAGACCCAAGCATCTTTTGTGTTAGTCCCTGAAGAAAAGCTGCAAATATTGTTTACAAATACATTTTGTGATCAATGGGCCTAATTCAGTAAGGATTGCAAATTCTGCTAAGTAGCAGAATTTGCAATCCTTTGGATCGCATGCTGGGGACTGCCCATCGCAGGGCAAGACCGCCCATCATGCCACCTCCCGCCCATGACCACGTTGAAATTGAGATTGCACCTCAATTTCAGCGCAATCATAAAAAAAAGGGTAGCATCCTGCTGGCGCAGCCTGGCTGCACCCGCAGGAGACCCGCTGTAATTTTTGTGATCGCAGCAGCTGCATGTGACGTCATGCAGCTTCCCCGATCACACCCCTGTTTCTCCGTCGCCACCCCTGTTTTGAAGCCACGCCTCAACAACGCTCCGTCTCCGCCTTGGAAACAGTGGCAGATCTAGCGGAGGGCGATGGGGGCTATCGCTCCCCGTAACACACAGGGCCAACCCCGTCCACTTGCTGTTTCAAGCAGAGGTCGCGTCGCAGGATCTGGCCGGGAGTCCGGAACTTGGCCACGCTGAGACGGCGCCGGGTGATCACGGGAGCTGGTGGTGCCAGCCGAGACCTGGCTGCGCTAGCCACACTAAGAAAATGCCAGGTGAGTGGTGGAGCTGTGGGCGCCGGTGGTGACATCAAGCCCAATGTGTACAATATAAAATATATATCACAATATTAGATGCCACTAAGTGAGCAAAACTGCAGGCAAATGCTAGTAATAAAAATATTCTGATCTGAATGTAATAGTTTAAATAATAAGTATATTCACATTTCCCTTAGGACAGTCATGTAAAAGACAACAAGAGCCTCAAACCAGAAATAACCAGTCTTGGTCGGTCTGGTGGAGTATGTGAAGACATGCTGTGATGTCATAATGGCAACTGCCTATGGGGGGTCATTCTGACCCGTTCGCACACTGCAGTTTTTCGCAGCCGTGTGAACGGGTCACAACTGCGCATGCGTGCGGGCGGCAATGAGCAGGTGCGTCGTTGCCCGCCGCCTACAGGGGGAGGGTATTTGAGCTGTGCAAGTTTGCAAACGCATGTGTAGCAAAACTGCACAAACTGATTTTATGCAGTCTCTGCGCAGCCCAGGACTTATCCAGCCGCTGCAATCACTTCAACCGGATTTGATGTCAGACACCCTGAAAACAGTATACAAGGTGTAAAAAGTTGCAGGTGCACTATCTCACACCAGCTCAACCTGTAGTAACCAAAGGCATTTATCATAATCCTGGCCAGGGCTATGAGCTTACCCACCGTACCAAGGTAGCCTCTCATTGGGTAAGTCCCTAACACTAACTATAGGGGTTCAGGTCCGGGGGTCAGGACACCCCAGAGCCACCCAGCCAGACAACCCGAGGGCACCGCAAGAGTGATACAAATAAAGGGTTAAAGAGGTAGGAGCAGCAGCTGCTGCATGTGTGAGTGATGTGAGGAGTGAAAGAAAATGATGTGAAAGTGTTACATATATATATATATATATATATATATATATATATATAAACAGCCACGGCAGGTACAGGGAGCCCCGCACCCCAGAGAATCCCCCCAATACTGACTATCATGGTAAACAAATGTAGGAGTCTTACCTCAGTGTGCTCACTCCACATAAGTAAGTCAGACTCTCCCTGAAAACTGTCAGTTGCCACCCACAAATGCCCTCTTCCTGTACATCTCCTTGCAATTACCCGTGCGATCACTTTTTTTGCACCATCCCGTCGATATGCACCAATGCCTGGTGCAGTCGTCTGACGAGCCTGCGCATTGCGGAGCATATGCACGCGCAGTTCGGTCCTGATCGCAGGCTGTGAGAAAACGCAGCCCAGCGATCAGGTCTGAATTACCCCTAGTATTGGATAAAAACAAAATCTCACACCTACTGTGCCAGTGCCATTACTTAACAACCACAAGCGGGTGCAAATGGGCCATTAGAGATATTTGAAGAGCGCTGTCTAGATGGGCCTATAATATTCCTAACGGAATCCTTTATGTGCAGCTGCACCTATGACATCTCCTTGGAGTTGTTTAGTGACCCTATAATATTGCAAATTAAATCCTTTACTCTCTCTCTCTCTCTGCCTGCCTAAATCCCAGTGTGCCAGTATTGCAGGCTGTTCTATTTTTTTATTCATGTGCAGAGGTTTAAGAGAGTTATATTGTGCTTTAATCATTACTTTTGTTTTTCTCCAATACTATATACAGATGTAGTCATGCTGATCATGCCTACATCTGAAAGAAACATGCACCCGCGACACAGCTATGTGCGCCTTGCCATTCCGAGCTGCAGCATTTGCCGCTCCCTTCCATGCGAATAGGGCACACACACGTCTTAGATCCAGACATATGCAGTGCGGTTACGCTTAACAAGGTGCAATTGCGGTAAGATGTAGCTACCACGAGAATGGCTACATTTGTACAGTTGTAATCCCTGTTAGCGTCAGAAATTAATGCTATGGTGGTTATGACTGTCCCCATCCCCCCCCTCCCCCACCCCCTTCTCTCCCATTCATCTCTTGCTCTCTTTATTCACTCTCTCACCATTGACGTGTAGGTGCGTTTTTCGCCAGCCGGGCATTAGGTCAAAATAGCAGATTTGAGGTGACGGAAGGGATGACTAGGTTAGGCAAGGTTAGTGGGTGTTTGGTCTGGGCAAACGGCAAAGTCTATTAATGCCAAGAGGGAAGGGCAGTCCTTCAGCAATGGTTCCCCAGAGGTTTCCTCCACAAGCGTTTTTTTCCTCTCCTGAGTGCTGGAGGATGACGGAGGAGAAGGAGGAGAAGATTACTTAAAATAACAATAGACATTTAATTTTTGAAATATATTTTGCTTGAATTCTTTATTTTTATTAATAAATTCTCTCAAAAGGTAAAGAAATTACACATATTTGGGGAGACAAATATATTGGGAGTTCAGAACCATGCATTGTTTATTCTACACAAGAGAGTACCAGACGAGGCAGCCATGTTGGGCACATTACATAGGTCACACAGTGCGATTAGCAAAACATGGCAGTAAAACATAAAAGGGTAAAATAAAAAACAACTAACAGGACACCTAGTTCTTACTCTATAATTGCTTTTAGATAATTTTCTCGTTTATCACAATTTTAAAGTGAGCTGAGGGGAAAATAACAAAAGAGGGTCCAGTTGCATTTTGAAATAATCCCCCCCCCCCCCCAAAAAAAAAATGATCTGACCAAAAAATAAAAAGTTGTAATAATTCTCCAACACTCCAAAGATGGTAAGCTCATATTGTGAATTACATAAAATATTTATATGAATCCCACATAATTATTGTTACACACTGGTTCTCACCAGGGCTGGTTCTAGACCTTGTGGCGCCCAGGGCGAAAGTTCCCTGTCCCATAGGGAAGGGGCATGGCCACAGTTCCCTCCTTGTACTTGTGCCCCCCTGTAGCTGTACCCCCAGTAGTTGTGACCCCAGCAGCTGTGCCCCCAGCAGCAGTGAGCCCAGTAGCTGTGACACCTGTAGCTGTGCCCCCTGTAGCAGTGCTCCCTTGTAGCAGTGCTCCCTTGTAGCTGTGCCCTAGTAGCTGTGCCCCCAGTAGCTGTGCCCCTTGTAGCTGTGCCCCCAGTTGATTTGCCCACTGTAGCTGTGCCTCTTGTAGATGTGCCCCCTGTAGTTGTGACCCCAGCAGTTGTGCCCCCTGTAGCTGTGCACATGCCCCCAGTAGTTGTGACCCCCGTAGCTGTGCCCCCTACCTGTGCCCCTTGTAGCTGTGCCAGTGCCCCTAGTAGTTGTGTCCCCTGTAGCTGTGCCAGTGCCCCCAGTAGTTGTGCCCCCTGTAGCTGTTCCAGTGCCCCCAGTAGTTGTGCCCCAGTAGTGCCGCACACACATTAAAAAAAACAACACATGCAATACTTACCGCTCCTGCTGTGCTGCCCTCTATCTCCGGCCACCGGCTCCTCTCTACTATGGGAGAGACGTCATGACGTCTTTCCCATAGTAGCGCCGCACAGACACTAGGGGTCAATTAAGACCTCTAGTGTTTGTCACTGGATCCGGCTGCAGCGGGCGCCCACACAGCCCATGGTGCCCGCTGCAGCCGGGGAGTGGGGGGTTGCGGGGGGGGGGGGGGTCGCCGGGATCAGGAGTAGCGGCTTTTGCCACGGCAGCAGCAGCGCCGCCCTCGGGGCAGCAGTGCCCCGGGCAAAAAGCCTGCTTGCCCGTGGCAAGAGCCGCTACTGGTTCTCACTGAGCGGAGGTTGAGGCGTCAGAGTTGTCATTCGGCTCCCCAGCTGATTAGTGTATGCAACAGGTAGCAGTGCAGGATCACTGGAAGTGTTGATCTCTGATAATCTTAGGTCTCTGAGGAGTTAAGTGAAAAACTACTGTCTCCCACTGTGATGCTCTAATACACTGTCAAGATAGCGCCGCACTTATGTGCAGTATTTAGATCAGCAGCCATCTTGGTACAGGGAGCAAAACCTCCCTGGAGGAACAGTATGGAATCTGCACAGTAGCGCTCTCCCCTTTCAACACTTTTTACATACAAATAGGATAATAATGATAAAACTCCCACATAGTCATCTAAATGGGATGTAGTCACCATCCCGGCAATCAGCATACCGCCACCGGGATCCCGGCCAACAGAATGCCGCCAGGGGGCCGAGGACTATTCCCACATATGTGTAGTTTACTGTATACAAGGATTTACATCCTTATAGGAACTGAAATCTAATGTGTATTACATGTAGTTAAAAAAAAAAAAGTTTATTTTACGGCAGTAGTTTTCAATATGGGGGCTGTGAAGTCATTGTACCTGGCAGTGCTTAAAGTCATCTCGGAGTTGTGGTGGAACTCACCCCCCCCCCCCCCCCCCCCTCCACCTCCCCCATTAAGCAGAGCCAGGAGCAGTACAAGGGATTAGGCACCCCCTAGTTGCAAAACAAATAGTACCCCCAGTTCAGATTACACCTCACAGTAGGGCAATCTTAGTAGGCAGGTCCCTCCCTGGCCACTGCCATCATTCCAGTGATATTTGGGAAGATGACACTGGCCACTAGCGAGCAAAGACTCTGGCACAGTGCCAGAGTCTTTGCTTTCTATGGAGGTCATTCCGAGTTGATCGCTAGCTGCCGTTATTCGCAGTGCAGCGATCAGGCTAAAAATCTGCATTTCTGCGCATGCGTATGCACTGCAATGCGCATGTGCAACATACGTGTACAAAGGCATTTGTTGTATTGCACAAGTTCTAGCGAAGTTTTCAGTCGCACTGACGGCCGCAAGAAGACTGACAAGAAAGGGACATTTCTGGGTGTCAACTGACCGTTTTCAGGGAGTGTTTGCAAAAACGCAGGTGTGTCTGGAAAAACGCAGGCGTGGCTGGGCGTTCGCTGGGCGGGGTGTATGACATCAAATCCGGACACGAATAGGCTGAAGTGATCGCAATCGCTGAGTAGGTTCAGAGCTACTCTGAAACTGCATGAACTTTTTTTGCAGAGCTCGGCTGCACATGCGTTCGCACTTCTGCTAAGCTAAAATACGCTCCCCAGTGGGCGGCGGCATAGCGTTTGCACGGCTGCTAAAACTACCTAGCGAGTGATCAACTCGGAATGACCCCCTATGTGCAGCGCCATCTTCCCGAAGAGATCACCAGGAAGATGGCGCCACTGGCACTGGCTACAGCACAGGCATACTGGGGAGGGGTAGCAAACTGGGGCCCCTGCCGGGCCCCTCCAGCAGCCCCTTCACCAATGCAAGTCTTTCTCTTACGTCCTAGAGGATGCTCGGGTCCACATTAGTACCATGGGGTATAGACGGGTCCACCAGGAGCCATTGGCACTTTAAGAGTTTGAGAGTGTGGGCTGGCTCCTCCCTCTATGCCCCTCCTACCAGACTCAGTTTAGAAAATGTGCCCGGAGGAGCCGGTCACAGCTAGGGAAGCTCTACAGAGCTTCTTTAGAAAAAGTTTTTTTTAAAGTTTATTATTTTACAGGGAGGCTGCTGGCAACAGCCTCCCTGCTTCGTGGGACTAAGGGGGGGAGTAGTGTCTGCCCTGCGGGCTCTGAGCCACTATCTCCTCTGACAGGACACTGAGCTCCTGAGGGGATCAATCGTTCCCGCCACAGGAGATCGCTCACCCCAGCAGCATGCCGCCACCCCCTTACAGAGCCAGCAGATTGGTGGCGAGTGAGTCACCTACCCCCCTAGCAAGGGGGGGGGGGGGGGCTGGTGTGAAGATGGTGGCAACAGGGTATGGAGCGCAGCACTATCTGCGCTCTGGGGCTCAGCGGTACATAGTGCAGCACTGTGAGGGGCGCCCTGAGCCAGCGCCTACACCCTACACTGGTCGCACAGCCTGTTGGGGTCCCGGGATCTCTGCCAGCATAATTCCTCAGGCCAGTGTATTCCTATGAAGAGAGGGAAGACAGCGCCATTTTGGGGGCGGAGCTTCTCAGAGCAGACCCAGCAGTGTTCAGCGCCATTTTCCTGCCTGCACAACGCTGTCGGTGAAGAGCAAGTCCCTCCAGAACAACTTCAGCTATCTCTCACGGTACCAGGGGGTTGTAGAAGTGGGGGAGGCTGTATACAGGCTGTGTAACCTATTAAGGTGCACAGTCAGCACTGGTTGGGGGTCTCCCTTTACCTAAAAAGCGCTGTGTGTGGGTTGGCTCCAATCTCTGCGTCTCTCTTGCCATTCTTGGGGGTGAAACTCTGTCTGCTCTCCCGTGTGTGTGTGTGTGTGTGTGTGTGTGTGTGTGTGTGTGTGTGTGTAGTGTCTGTGGTCTCCATTAAGCTATGTCCAGGGTCTCTGTGTCATATGCTGCAGAGGATATGTCCTCTCAGGATGACCCCATTCCATGTAATCAGGATTGCACTGTTTTAGCACAGATACCAGCAAGGGAGCCTGAGTGGTTATCCTCTATCAAATCTATGATTTCTCAGATTTCTACTAGGGTTGCACAGAATGAGTCTGCAACTCAGGCTTTACAGAACTCTATGGCAGTCTGGCCCAGTTCTGTTACCTCAGGGCTCTATATTCCAAAAACGTGATCTTGCACCAATTCTGACACTGAGGATGGTGATGACGATGTGTTGAGGGGGGGCAGCATCTCTTGCAAAAGGGGTGCAATTGATGATAGAGGCCATTAGGGATGCGTTGAATATTGCTGATACAACACCTGAGCAGGTTGAGGAGGCTTACTTCACTGAAAATAAGAAAGCCTCGCTAACCTTCCCTGCGTCAAAAGAATTAAATGCTATTTTTGAAAAAGCTTGGGAAAACCCTGAGAAGAAATTCCAGATCCCTAAAAGGGTCCTGGTGGCATTTCCTTTCCCTGTGGAGGATAGAAAAAAATTGGAAAACTCGCCCATTGTTGATGCGTTTGTCTCCAGACTCTCAAAAAAGGTGGTTTTACCTGTTCCAGGATCCACCGCCTTGAAAGAGCCGGCTGATCGTAAAATTGATAATACGCTCAAATCCATGTACACGGCTTCAGGGGCAATACTACGTCCCACTATTGTCAGTGCTTGGCTTGTCAAAGCTATAGAAAAGTGGTCAGGCACGTTACTTGAAGATTTGGATACTATGGATAAATCTGATGTTGAATTGTTTTTGCGTAACATTCAGGATTCGGCAGGATTTCTGGTAAAATCCATGAAAGACCTGGGTTCCATGGCTGCAGGAATTCTTCCATGTCTGTCTTAGCTCGTCGAGGACTGTGGCTGCGACAGTGGTCTGCCGACGCGGAATCCAGGAGAAGTGTGGAGACCCTACCCTACACAGGTCAGGCCCTCTTTGGGGAAGCCTTAGATGCGTGGATCTCCACGGCTACAGCGGGTAAGTCACCTTTTCTTCCCTCAGCTGCACCTACTACGAAGAAACTCTTTTCTTCAACTGCATCACAGCCCTTTCGGGCTGCCAAGCCATGAAAGGCCAGACCGTCCAACACCTTCTTTAGGGGAGGTCGGCCCAAATCCAAGAAATCCACCTTCTGCAGGGGAGGCAGATATAAAATGTGCAGAAAGAGTTAGATTTGGGTGGGGTGTGTTCAATCTGCAATCTAATTTGCAGTGTAAAAATAAAGCAGCCAGTATTTACCCTGCACAGAAACAAAATAATCCACCCAAATCTAACTCTTTCTGCACATGTTATATCTGACTCCCCTGCAGAGCACATGGTTTTGCCCAATTGCTAAAAAAAATCCTGCTGCGATCAACTTGGAATTACCCCCCATGTGCACTGCAGGGGAGGCAGATTTAACATGTGCAGAGAGAGTTAGATTTGGGTGGGGTGTGTTCAATCTGCAATCTAATTTGCAGTGTAAAAATAAAGCAGCTAGTATTTACCCTGCATAGAAACAAAATAACCTACCCAAATCTAACTCTTTCTGCAGATGTTATATCTGCCTCCCCTGCAGTGCACATGGTTTTAACCAACTGCTAAAAAAATTCCTTCTGCGATCAACTTGGAATTACCCCCTTAATGTAGTGTTGCAGTTCCTCCAGTCGGACTGGTTTGAGCCTCTACAGGAGGTTGAGGTTAAGTTTCTCACGTGGAAGGCTGTCACTTTGTTGGCCTTAGCTTCTGCTAGACGTGTGTCGGAGTTGGGGGCTTTGTCTTGTAAGAGCCCATACTTGATCTTCCATGAAGACAGAGCTGAGCTTCGGACACCTCAGCAGTTTCTTCCGAAGGTTGTGTCGGCATTTCATATCAACCAACCTATTGTGGTGACAGTTGCGACTGACTCCTCAATTTCATCCATGTCCTTAGATGTTGTAAGGGCTCTAAAAATCTATGTGAGGAGGACTGCTCGTCACAGAAAATCGGACTCGCTGTTTGTCCTATATGATCCCAAGAAAATGGGGTGTCCTGCTTTTGAGCAGATGATCTCTCGCTGGATCAGGTTCACTATCCAGCAAGCGTATTCTACGGCGGGATTGCTGTGTCCGACGTCTGTTAAGGCCCACTCTACTAGTAAGGTGGGGTCTTCCTGGGCGGCTGCCCGGGGTGTCTCGGCGTTACAACTTTGCAGAGAAGCAACTTGGTCTGGGTCGAACACGTTTGCAAAGTTCTACAAGTTCGATACTTTGGCCTCTGAGGACCTGAAGTTTGGTCTATCTGTTCTGCAGGAGCTCACCTTCCCATTCTGGGAGCTTTGTTACATCCCCATGGTACTAATGTGGACCCCGGCATCCTCTAGGACATAAGAGAAAATAGGATTTTGGTTACCTACCGGTTAATCCTTTTCTCGTAGTCCGTAGAGGATGCTGGGCACCCGCCCAGCATTTCATTTTCCTGCTATCGTTATTTGGTTCAGTACATCTTCATTTTATTTGAGTACTGCATTGTTACTTGGTAAATAATGTTCAGCGGTTGCTGAGTTTCAAGCTAGTGAAACTAGCCTATACCCCATGAAACTATACCCCATGGTACTAATGTGGACCCTAGCATCCTCTACGGACTACGAGAAAAAGATTTACCGGTAGGTAACCAAAATCCAATTTTTGCGTTTTTGGGGCATTTTTATAACAACATGGTGATAACACTGTAGTACAGAGATTTTCACACTGAACAAGATTTAAATATTGCCAAGGCACACTCAAATATAATGGTGATGCATGGTGCAGTTGTGTGTCCTATGATGTCATATCGCAGCTTCTCCATAGGTAACGCCTGAGCCACATCTGAGAAAGCCAGAAGAGCCCAACATGGGCCCAAAATTAGAACTGGCTCTGCAACTACTAAACCCACCAGTATTGATTGTTCCATACCTCCCAACATGACCCTCTCTAGGAAGGACAGAATGCTCTGCTTCTGGACTTTTTTCTTAATTTATAAAATTGCCATCACCTGTGTTGAACAGGTTAATGGATAAGAAATGTGTTTCAGCACAGTTGATGGCAATCATAAATTAAGAGGGAAGTCCAGGAGCAGAGCATGCTGTCCCTCCTGGAGAAGGTCATGTTGGGAGGTATGTTTTTCCAGGGCCTCAGTAGTGGCAAAACACTGACGGGCCTGGCTCTGCTTCTATGTGGGCACACCTGGAGACTGTGCTGGGCACACTAGTGTGCCACGGCACAGTGGTTGAAAAACAGTGCTCTAGGGCATATGTTGCAGACTTGCTACCTGACCCTCTCCATGAGGGAGAAAATATTCTGTTCCTGGACTTTCCTGGTAATGTATGATTGCCATCACCTGTGGTGAAACACCTTTCTTATCAATTAACTAGCTCACCACAGGTGATGGCAATCATACATTACCAGGAAAGGCCAGGAACAGAGCATTTTCTACCTCATGGAGAGGGTCAGGTAGGCAAGTATGATATGTTGTCAGACCTCCCAACATGACCCTCTCCAGGAGGGACATAATGCTCTGCTTCTGGACTTTTCTCTTAATTTATGATTGACGACACCTGTTTTGGACAGGTTGATGGATAAGAAAGGTGTTTCAGCACAGGTGATGGCAATCATAAATTAAGAGAGAAGTCCAGGAGCAGAGCTTAATGTCCCTCCTGGAGAGGGTCATGTTGGGAGGTATGTGTTGTAAAACTCGGTCCTCAGGATCCCAAACAGTCAACATTTTCCAGGTATCCCAGCAGGTGCACTGGTGTATTTATTACTCACTGACAAATGTAAAAGGTGGAGCTAATTATTTCACTGTGAAAATACCTGGAAAACATGCACTGTGTGGGGTTCTGAGGACTGAGTCTGAGAAACTGTGCTCTAGGGGCACTCTAATTTTATGTGATCTTTGCCTTTCTGTACCCAAGTGATGGTTCTCCACCCTTGTTCTGCCTCTTTTTAAAATGCCTTTCTATTTGTATGATTCAGACATCCATTATCATCAGAATTTTCACTCCAGAATTTTCACTTCAGCACACCAAAAGACTTGTACACTACATGATAATAGAAAGTTCAGAGATCTTAGTTGCATTTATGTGTATTACGAGCTGTGTCGGGATTCCAGAGTCGGTATTTTGACTGCTTGGATCCCAACCTAAGCGGATCCCACTGAAACTTGTATGTGTATCTTTTGAAGGGAGTTCTGCACATCCAACCTCCCTTTGTACCGCCTACGGCGCCTTGGGATCTTAACGTGGTGTTGCAGTTCCTCCACACCTATTTAGAGTCTAAATAGGTATGGCAAAGGCTGCAGTAATCAGCACAATGCAGGTGTATACTGATGGAGCATATTGGATTGTACAGTTTATTTGGCTCTAACTAGGTGAGGTGATAGCTGCAATAATCAGCACAATGCAGGTGTATACTGATGGAGCATAATGTAACTTTACAGTTTGTGTTGGCTCTAAATAGGTGCGGCTGTGCGCGGCCATACCAGGGAGAGCTGATGGCGCCAATACCTCCATCTTTGCCCCTGAGCAGCTGCATGGAGTATGACGGAGCCCACACCTAATGCTATACGGACCCTCCAAACGGGGCGTGATAGCAGCATTTAGTCTTGGTTAGTCTCAGTGATATTGCAAGGCTTCTGTGTGCATGAAACTGCTGGCAATGAGCACAAGATTCCCGACAACGAGCAGGTAATTTAAAATTAATTAGAAGCCTTACTGTCAGGCATAATGTGTAATGGGCATTACGGTGTGTGGCATAATGTATCACAAGCATTGCAGTAGGTGGCATAATGTGTCAGGCATTGCGGTGTGTGGCATAATGTATCATGGGCATTGCGGTGTGTGGAATAATGTGTCAGGAGCACTGCAGTGTGTGGCATAATGTGTCGGGCATTGCGGTGTGTGGAATAATGTGTCAGGGGCATTGCGGTGTGTGGAATAATGTGTCAGGAGCACTGCAGTGTATGGCATAATGTGTAACGGGCATTACGGTGTGTGGCATATTGTGTAAGTTGCATTACTGCGTGTGGTATGTGTCACGGGCATTATGGTGTCTGGCATAATGTGTAAGAGGCATTACTACAAGGAGGAAAAATAACAAATAATGTAAGGGGCATGAATTAGGTTGTTTTTTTTTCCTGTGGTGGCCAATGTCTGGGCAAGCAGGTTGCAAAACTGGGGTATAAGGTAGTAATTTCCTGCAATACCATGGCCCTTGCAGTATGGCCACACCCTCTTTTTGGAGCGCGTGCACCGCTAATTCTTTACTGTTAATATAGCAATGGGAGGGGTGCCAGAAACTGTTTTTGGCAGGAGAGTGCAAACTGTATAGCTACACCACTGGCCACGAATCCAGTCTTAACACTGAAAGAGCGCCAGCAACCATTCAAGTACAGCATATTTTTTTCAAAAACGTTAGTAGCTCCTCAGGAGATTTACTTTTTCTCGAGTAGCTCACACCCCAATTAAGGTTGGAGACCACTATGTACAGTATGTGGAAGACACCATATTTCTAACGCACACATTTCCCTTATATATGAGTAACGGCATGGGTGCTGATGTAGATCTGGCCACAAAATATGCGTGATTAACAGTTTTAAAAATCAAACTCAAAACTCAAACTCAAAAATACCATATTTACACCCATATGCATAGCACAAGAAGTATTCCTGAATGTAATAGTGGCATATGCAGGCTTATACCAGGCCATACTTGCCTACTTTAAGTTTCTCCTCCTAAATTTGTGTCCATGTTATCAGGGCCGAAACTAGGATTTCAGTCACCCGGGGCACAGTAGTAATTCACACACACACACACACACACACACACACACACACACACACACACACACACACACACACACACACACACACACACACACACACACACACACACAAACCCTGTCAGACTAAAATAATCCTATAGGACAATATTCCCCTATGTGCCTCAAATGCCCTAAGCGTCACATGCCCCCCCAGCAGCGTGTTCAACTACATCCTGTGTGTCCCCATACATTGCATTATATCACTGCACTATATCATAACACTTCATCACTGCTCTATATTACCCTATCTACTGTACTACATCACTATACTACATCCCCTATACACTGCACTATTTACCATATATGCTACACTACATTATTACACTACATCCCCTTATATGCTACACCACATCAGTGCACTACATGCTCCTATATACTGCAATACATTACTACACTACATACCCTATATGGTACATTACATCACTGCATTACATCCCACTATAAGCTACACCAAATCCTCCCATCTGGGGGGCAAAGCAGAGATTGATATTGCAAACTGGGAGCACAGTGTCGATAATAAACTCTGTCTTTAAACTCACAACAAAGCTGCTGTAGTGATACGCAGTGAGATTTGGAGGTTGTCCAGACTCCTGTAACATCATTGACTACACCTGTTAACAAGCAAAAGCCTGGGGTAACAGGTCCATTCAATGTTGTGTAGCCGGAAGCTTGTTATCGGTTGGTGCTGGGCAGGCAGCTGCGAACATAGCCTGCTGAAAAACACAGCACCAACAGCTTGCTACTATAGCTTGCATGGTGCACTGCATGCTAGTCACAGCACTGCATGGCAAAGAAGAGAGTTTAAGACAGTAGCCGAGATAGGAGAGATCCCAGGTACTGGAGCTCACCCGCACAGCTTCGGAGCCAGCTGAGGGCAGACAGGTGGGTCAGAGACACTGCCCCGGGAGCCATCTGCTGTCTCACTGGAGCAGCACAGCTGGGTTTTTTTTTTTTAAACCTGATCCTCTGTAACTCCTCAGGCGCCCACTCAAATCCTGCACCCGGGGCACATGCCCCCTTAGCCCCCCCCTAGTTGCGACCCTGATGTTATAAAGCATTTCTTTTGCTTACAACCAAAGATTTGTTTATTATTTTTCCTTTAAACTGCTCAAGAAGAAAGTGCCTATCCCTGTCATCTGCAAGCAGTAAATTACAAGTAGTTTATTAGTGCTGGTGGCCGTCACCATCGTCATTATCTGTTATGTAGAGTTGTCTGACCACTTGCAAATAATTTGTGTTTCCTAAGTGTACATGTGCATTTTTCCCAGTCTCTATCTGTTCTTAAGTAAGTGAACTTGCATTCAACACCAATGGATATATTTGAATGCCCAGGCAGGTATAAAGGTAGAATTCACGGAATACTGCATGGATGCATATGCTTGCTCCCACTGTCCTGGACATGCATGTGCAGTGGTAATTCACACAACATACAAAACTCCAACTGGTGTAAAACCCGCACTGCCTCGGCCCCCATGGTCTTGTTGTGAATACGTTATATTATATGTCTGTTCTGGGATTCTACTAGAGATGAGCGGGTTCGGTTCCTCTGAATCCGAACCCGCCCGAACTTCATGTTTTTTTTCACGGGTCCGAGCGACTCGGATCTTCCCGCCTTGCTCGGTTAACCCGAGCGCGCCCGAACGTCATCATCCCGCTGTCGGATTCTCGCGAGGCTCGGATTCTATCGCGAGACTCGGATTCTATATAAGGAGCCGCGCGTCGCCGCCATTTTCACACGTGCATTGAGAGTCATAGGGAGAGGACGTGGCTGGCGTCCTCTCCGTTTAGAGAAGAGAGAGACACAGTAGAGACGAGAGAGACACAGTAGTAGTAATTTTGGGGAGCATTATTAGGAGGAGTACTACTATACTACTATACTACTTGCTGAAGTGATATAGATTAGATAGTGTGACTGTAAGTGTATTGTATTATCTGACTTGTGGGGGAGACACTGACAGTGGGGAGCAGTTAGAGTCTGAGAGCAGGACTCAGGAGTACATATAACGTACAGTGCACACTTTTGCTGCCAGAGTCAGTGCCACGCTGCCATTGTTGTGACCACACTGACCACCAGTATAATAATATATTTTGTGATTGTCTGCTTAGGACTCGGAGTACTAGTTGCAAGTTGCAACGTGAGTGACCTGACCACCAGTTTAATAATCAATCACCACCAGTTTAATATATATATATATATATATATATATATAATTGTATATAATATATATATAATATTGTATACCACCTACCCGTGGTTTTTTTTTTTTCATTCTTCTTTATACATACTACTATAGTAGCTTACTGTAGCAGTCTGCGGTGCTGCTGACCTGACAGTGTCCAGCAGGTCCGTCATCAGTCATTACATAATAAATATATATAGTACCTGTCCGGCTGCAGTACTAGTGATATTATATTGATTTCATCTCATTATCAATAATTTATCATCCAGTCTAGACTCTATATTAGCAGCAGACACAGTTCGTTAGTCCACGGCTGTAGCTACCTCTGTGTCGGCACTCGGCAGTCCATCCATAATTGTATACCACCTACCCGTGGTTTTTTTCTTTTCTTTCTTCTTTGTACATACTACTATAGTATAGTAGCTTACTGTAGCAGTCTGCGGTGCTGCTGAGCTGACAGTGTCCAGCAGGTCCGTCATCAGTCATCATTACCTAATAAATATATTATCTACCTGTCCGGCTGCAGTACTAGTGATATTATATATACATACATATATATATTGATTTCATATCATTATCATCCAGTCTATATTAGCAGCAGACACAGTACGTTAGTCCACGGCTGTAGCTACCTCTGTGTCGGCACTCGGCAGTCCATCCATAATTGTATACCACCTACCCGTGGTTTTTTTTTTCTTTCTTCTTTGTACATACTACTATAGTATAGTAGCTTACTGTAGCAGTCTGCGGTGCTGCTGAGCTGACAGTGTCCAGCAGGTCCGTCATCAGTCATCATTACCTAATAAATATATTATCTACCTGTCCGGCTGCAGTACTAGTGATATTATATATACATACATATATATATTGATTTCATATCATTATCATCCAGTCTATATTAGCAGCAGACACAGTACGTTAGTCCACGGCTGTAGCTACCTCTGTGTCGGCACTCGGCAGTCCATCCATAATTGTATACCACCTACCCGTGGTTTTTTTTTTTTCTTTCTTCTTTGTACATACTACTATAGTATAGTAGCTTACTGTAGCAGTCTGCGGTGCTGCTGAGCTGACAGTGTCCAGCAGGTCCGTCATCAGTCATCATTACCTAATAAATATATTATCTACCTGTCCGGCTGCAGTACTAGTGATATTATATATACATACATATATATATTGATTTCATATCATTATCATCCAGTCTATATTAGCAGCAGACACAGTACGTTAGTCCACGGCTGTAGCTACCTCTGTGTCGGCACTCGGCAGTCCATCCATAATTGTATACCACCTACCCGTGGTTTTTTTTTTTTCTTTCTTCTTTGTACATACTACTATAGTATAGTAGCTTACTGTAGCAGTCTGCGGTGCTGCTGAGCTGACAGTGTCCAGCAGGTCCGTCATCAGTCATCATTACCTAATAAATATATTATCTACCTGTCCGGCTGCAGTACTAGTGATATTATATATACATACATTTATATATTGATTTCATATCATTATCATCCAGTCTATATTAGCAGCAGACACAGTACGGTAGTCCACGGCTGTAGCTACCTCTGTGTCGGCACTCGGCAGTCCATCCATAATTGTATACCACCTACCCGTGGTTTTTTTTTTCCCTTTCTTCTTTGTACATACTACTATAGTATAGTAGCTTACTGTAGCAGTCTGCGGTGCTGCTGAGCTGACAGTGTCCAGCAGGTCCGTCATCAGTCATCATTACCTAATAAATATATTATCTACCTGTCCGGCTGCAGTACTAGTGATATTATATATACATACATATATATATTGATTTCATTTCATTATCATCCAGTCTATATTAGCAGCAGACACAGTACGGTAGTCCACGGCTGTAGCTACCTCTGTGTCGGCACTCGGCAGTCCATCCATAATTGTATACCACCTACCCGTGGTTTTTTTTTTCTTTCTTCTTTGTACATACTACTATAGTATAGTAGCTTACTGTAGCAGTCTGCGGTGCTGCTGAGCTGACAGTGTCCAGTGACCTCTGTGTCGGCACTCGGCAGTCCATCCATAAGTATACTAGTATCCATCCATCTCCATTGTTTACCTGAGGTGCCTTTTAGTTGTGCCTATTAAAATATGGAGAACAAAAATGTTGAGGTTCCAAAATTAGGGAAAGATCAAGATCCACTTCCACCTCGTGCTGAAGCTGCTGCCACTAGTCATGGCCGAGACGATGAAATGCCAGCAACGTCGTCTGCCAAGGCCGATGCCCAATGTCATAGTACAGAGCATGTCAAATCCAAAACACCAAATATCAGTAAAAAAAGGACTACAAAACCTAAAATAAAATTGTCGGAGGAGAAGCGTAAACTTGCCAATATGCCATTTACCACACGGAGTGGCAAGGAACGGCTGAGGCCCTGGCCTATGTTCATGGCTAGTGGTTCAGCTTCACATGAGGATGGAAGCACTCAGCCTCTCGCTAGAAAAATGAAAAGACTCAAGCTGGCAAAATCAGTAGCACCGCAAAGAACTGTGCGTTCTTCGAAATCCCAAATCCACAAGGAGAGTCCGACTCCAATTGTGTCGGTTGCGATGCCTGACCTTCCCAACACTGGACGTGAAGAGCATGCGCCTTCCACCATTTGCACGCCCCCTGCAAGTGCTGGAAGGAG
The DNA here is from genome assembly GCF_028390025.1 of Pseudophryne corroboree. NCBI lineage: Eukaryota > Metazoa > Chordata > Amphibia > Anura > Myobatrachidae > Pseudophryne > Pseudophryne corroboree. The sequence goes on from NC_086449.1 coordinate 204,177,574, forward strand.
CACCCGCAGTCCAGTTCCTGATAGTCAGATTGAAGATGTCAGTGTTGAAGTACACCAGGATGAGGAGGATATGGGTGTTGCTGGCGCTGGGGAGGAAATTGACCAGGAGGATTCTGATGGTGAGGTGGTTTGTTTAAGTCAGGCACCCGGGGAGACACCTGTTGTCCGTGGGAGGAATATGGCCACTGACATGCCTGGTGAAAATACCAAAAAAATCAGCTCTTCGGTGTGGAAGTATTTCAACAGAAATGCGGACAACAGGTGTCAAGCCGTGTGTTGCCTTTGTCAAGCTGTAATAAGTAGGGGTAAGGACGTTAACCACCTCGGAACATCCTCCCTTATACGTCACCTGCAGCGCATTCATAATAAGTCAGTGACAAGTTCAAAAACTTTGGGTGACAGCGGAAGCAGTCCACTGACCAGTAAATACCTTCCTCTTGTAACCAAGCTCACGCAAACCACCCCACCAACTCCCTCAGTGTCAATTTCCTCCTTCCCCAGGAATGCCAATAGTCCTGCAGGCCATGTCACTGGCAATTCTGACGATTCCTCTCCTGCCTGGGATTCCTCCGATGCATCCTTGCGTGTAACGCCTACTGCTGCTGGCGCTGCTGTTGTTGCTGCTGGGAGTCGATGGTCATCCCAGAGGGGAAGTCGTAAGACCACTTTTACTACTTCCACCAAGCAATTGACTGTCCAACAGTCCTTTGCGAGGAAGATGAAATATCACAGCAGTCATCCTACTGCAAAGCGGATAACTGAGGCCTTGGCATCCTGGGTGGTGAGAAACGTGGTTCCGGTATCCATCATTACTGCAGAGCCAACTAGAGACTTGTTGGAGGTACTGTGTCCCCGGTACCAAATACCATCTAGGTTCCATTTCTCTAGGCAGGCGATACCGAAAATGTACACAGACCTCAGAAAAAGAGTCACCAGTGTCCTAAAAAATGCAGCTGTACCCAATGTCCACTTAACCACGGACATGTGGACAAGTGGAGCAGGGCAGGGTCAGGACTATATGACTGTGACAGCCCACTGGGTAGATGTATGGACTCCCGCCGCAAGAACAGCAGCGGCGGCACCAGTAGCAGCATCTCGCAAACGCCAACTCTTTCCTAGGCAGGCTATGCTTTGTATCACCGGTTTCCAGAATACGCACACAGCTGAAAACCTCTTACGGCAACTGAGGAAGATCATCGCAGAATGGCTTACCCCAATTGGACTCTCCTGTGGATTTGTGGCATCGGACAACGCCAGCAATATTGTGTGTGCATTAAATATGGGCAAATTCCAGCACGTCCCATGTTTTGCACATACCTTGAATTTGGTGGTGCAGAATTATTTAAAAAACGACAGGGGCGTGCAAGAGATGCTGTCGGTGGCCAGAAGAATTGCGGGACACTTTCGGCGTACAGGCACCACGTACAGAAGACTGGAGCACCACCAAAAACTACTGAACCTGCCCTGCCATCATCTGAAGCAAGAAGTGGTAACGAGGTGGAATTCAACCCTCTATATGCTTCAGAGGTTGGAGGAGCAGCAAAAGGCCATTCAAGCCTATACAATTGAGCACGATATAGGAGGTGGAATGCACCTGTCTCAAGCGCAGTGGAGAATGATTTCAACGTTGTGCAAGGTTCTGATGCCCTTTGAACTTGCCACACGTGAAGTCAGTTCAGACACTGCCAGCCTGAGTCAGGTCATTCCCCTCATCAGGCTTTTGCAGAAGAAGCTGGAGACATTGAAGGAGGAGCTAACACGGAGCGATTCCGCTAGGCATGTGGGACTTGTGGATGGAGCCCTTAATTCGCTTAACAAGGATTCACGGGTGGTCAATCTGTTGAAATCAGAGCACTACATTTTGGCCACCGTGCTCGATCCTAGATTTAAAGCCTACCTTGGATCTCTCTTTCCGGCAGACACAAGTCTGCTGGGGTTAAAAGACCTGCTGGTGAGAAAATTGTCAAGTCAAGCGGAACGCGACCTGTCAACATCTCCTCCTTCACATTCTCCCGCAACTGGGGGTGCGAGGAAAAGGCTCAGAATTCCGAGCCCACCCGCTGGCGGTGATGCAGGGCAGTCTGGAGCGACTGCTGATGCTGACATCTGGTCCGGACTGAAGGACCTGACAACGATTACGGACATGTCATCTACTGTCACTGCATATGATTCTCTCAACATTGAAAGAATGGTGGAGGATTATATGAGTGACCGCATCCAAGTAGGCACGTCACACAGTCCGTACTTATACTGGCAGGAAAAAGAGGCAATTTGGAGGCCCTTGCACAAACTGGCTTTATTCTACCTAAGTTGCCCTCCCACAAGTGTGTACTCCGAAAGAGTGTTTAGTGCCGCCGCTCACCTTGTCAGCAATCGGCGTACGAGGTTACATCCAGAAAATGTGGAGAAGATGATGTTCATTAAAATGAATTATAATCAATTCCTCCGTGGAGACATTGACCAGCAGCAATTGCCTCCACAAAGTACACAGGAAGCTGAGATGGTGGATTCCAGTGGGGACGAATTGATAATCTGTGAGGAGGGGGATGTACACGGTGATATATCGGAGGATGATGATGAGGTGGACATCTTGCCTCTGTAGAGCCAGTTTGTGCAAGGAGAGATTAATTGCTTCTTTTTTGGTGGGGGTCCAAACCAACCCGTCATTTCAGTCACAGTCGTGTGGCAGACCCTGTCACTGAAATGATGGGTTGGTTAAAGTGTGCATGTCCTGTTTATACAACATAAGGGTGGGTGGGAGGGCCCAAGGACAATTCCATCTTGCACCTCTTTTTTCTTTAATTTTTCTTTGCGTCATGTGCTGTTTGTGGAATGTTTTTTGGAAGGGCCATCCTGCGTGACATTGCAGTGCCACTCCTAGATGGGCCCGGTGTTTGTGTCGGCCACTAGGGTCGCTTATCTTACTCACACAGCTACCTCATTGCGCCTCTTTTTTTCTTTGCGTTATGTGCTGTTTGGGGAGGGTTTTTTGGAAGGGACATCCTGCGTGACACTGCAGTGACACTCCTAGATGGGCCCGGTGTTTGTGTCGGCCACTAGGGTCGCTTATCTTACTCACACAGCTACCTCATTGCGCCTCTTTTTTTCTTTGCGTCATGTGCTGTTTGGGGAGGGTTTTTTGGAAGGGACATCCTGCGTGACACTGCAGTGCCACTCCTAGATGGGCCCGGTGTTTGTGTCGGCCACTAGGGTCGCTTATCTTACTCACACAGCTACCTCATTGCGCCTCTTTTTTTCTTTGCGTCATGTGCTGTTTGGGGAGGGTTTTTTGGAAGGGCCATCCTGCGTGACACTGCAGTGCCACTCCTAGATGGGCCCGGTGTTTGTGTCGGCCACTAGGGTCGCTTATCTTACTCACACAGTTACCTCATTGCGCCTCTTTTTTTCTTTGCGTCATGTGCTGTTTGGGGAGGGTTTTTTGGAAGGGACATCCTGCGTGACACTGCAGTGCCACTCCTAGATGGGCCCGATGTTTGTGTCGGCCACTAGGGTCGCTTAGCTTAGTCATCCAGCGACCTAGGTGCAAATTTTAGGACTAAAAATAATATTGTGAGGTGTGAGGTATTCAGAATAGACTGAAAATGAGTGTAAATTATGGTTTTTGAGGTTAATAATACTTTGGGATCAAAATGACCCCCAAATTCTATGATTTAAGCTGTTTTTTAGTGTTTTTTAAAAAAAACACCCGAATCCAAAACACACCCGAATCCGACAAAAAAAATTCGGTGAGGTTTTGCCAAAACGCGGTCGAACCCAAAACACGGCCGCGGAACCGAACCCAAAACACAAAACCCGAAAAATTTCCGGCGCTCATCTCTAGATTCTACAAGATCTTCAAGGATGTGAGCTGGGAGAGTAATGGGTAAGTGAAAGTAAACAGATCTGCTTCTCTCATTAATCAAAGATCTTATAGTATCCCACAGGGTTTAATTGAAATGACAACCTCTAACTTTAACCAGCACCAGTAAACATATGGAGCAAATCTATATAATAGAGGTACAGCATATATTCATATTCACTGTATGACTGCCCTTCTCACTCACCCTGTCCACTAAGTTGTACCAACTCCCATGAGTCCCTAGAATTTAACATAATAAATATTACCTTCTTTACGAGAAACTACTGCCATCCCGATGCACAACAGACATCATACTAAGATGAATAACATTACAAATGTGTCTATAAACTTTACTAGAAAGTCGAGCCGAAAATTGTTGTACGAGTATATCTCCAAAAATGAGATTAGTAACAGCCTATAGAGGAGGAGAAAGCGGCTTACACGCTCACAGTGTTTTCCAACCAGTGCTATTTAATAATGAAGCTATATGCACTGTAATGAAGCAGTTAATATACATAGTGTGGCTGAAAAAGACACAGGTCCATCCAGTTCAACCAGTCATTCATTCTAATTGCAGAAGGCAGACTGAAACTATGCAACTTGAGCGTGACTGTTGCCAATTTAGCCCCTCACAGGGGGAAAGTGTCCTTCCTGACCTCAAAAATCAGAAGAGTTCCCTGGAACAATAAACCCCACAACGTTCTCTGTGCAATTATAGCTGCCATTGATTTCATGTAAAATTATCCAATCCAATCCAATTACAAGTCAATACAGGTAAGTTACATGGTCCAGGTTATTTGGGTAACATCAGTATATATAACAAAAAATATGTTAATTATGCTTAACTGGTATCTTATGCTATGCTACTAGTACTTAGCCCTTACCCGGGCATCTTCAGTTTCTGTATATTACAATTTCTAAATACATTTTATAATACAATTTTTAAATTCTTGTAGGCGTGGGGCCACGATGTCACAGCCACATCACCACACCCCCCACTTTACCCACTGATGCCACGTTACGCTGCCCTTAGTGACCTTTGGTGCACAGTAGTCCTTTTTTATTTTCAGTGCACATCTGAGGGGTGGTAGCAACTTTAAATACAGTTGCAAGAAAAAGACATACAGTTGCAAGTGTGTTTAGGAGTTGTGGGAATTCCCTTGACGGACAAGCGTCGCAAAAATGGACATCAACATCATCATGTGCCCTTAGGGACGAGAGAGAGATGAGGGTTTAAAAAAATGGTTTATAGTTTATAGTCCCCCCAGGTTATAACAACTATAGTGCTGAACGTCGCAGTAACTGTGCTAGAAGTGTGCCCAATCTCACTTTATAATTCAACCTCTCTATTTCCTTTATTAATGAAGTTGACCATTTCCTGAACCCTCTGCTTTCTGATAGTTCTAATAGTGAGATGTCCAGAACTGAACCCCATATTGCAGACGTGGTCTAGCCAGTGACTTATACAACATGAATGCTGTGTTTGCATCACATGCATTTATCCTAAACTTTTATTCTTCTCTGCAGCAGCTGCTACAACAGATCCATTAACCATGCACACTTTGTAAATGAATTAGTTATTGCTGGTCACATCAGCATTACTTTGCAAATGTTTCAGTGGTAATCCTATTTCAGTTGGCAACAAATATATATATATTTACTTTTAATAAATAAAAAACGAACATGATTTAAGAAATAATGAAGACGTGCATACATTTCCCCCTCACCCTCTGCTACCTGCACTGATAATCACCTATAGTGATGTGATGCCAGATTTATAGTCGTTTCTAGACTTCAGAAGCTTATGTTATTCATTGCTGAAATTATATAATTGCTTTTTGTGTCTGGAAGTAATCAGAAAAAAGCACTACCCTGCACACATAGATCTGTAACCAGAGTAAAACTCCTTATCCCTGGAGATGCTCCACAGGAGGCTGTGAGCAGATATCATGCATTTGCCCCCATCTGCAGAAACAATTGAATAGCATCAACAGGTGCCCATTACTAAAAGCAAAACAACTGGATTCCCTCCCAGGACTTAAAGATGCAAGAGGCGCGACCTCCGTTTTAGCGAGTGTGCTACTGTGCATGTCCAGTTCTTTGTGCATTATTTCTCCTTCCATCATCCTTTGCATAGGACATGCCCCTGAGTCATACTTGCCAACTTTATGGCTGCCCCCTCCAGAGACGGCAGCCAGGTTGGCAATGAGGGGGAGGGGGAGTCATTATGCATCTTGGGGGGGGGGGGGGGGTTCAGAGGAGTAGCAAGTTATAGGAGGGAGCACAGGGGTGTGGTTTCCATGATCACATCGTCGTGGTCGCCGCCACTAATCAATGCCGGAGGGGGTGTGGCTTAAATTACATAACTCAGCATGAATCACGTCATCTCACGGCTAGATGGCAGGTAGCATACAGCTTTGGGAGACTTGCCCACTTTGCTGGGTGGTTGGGAGCATTACTCAATTTTTGGAAGCTTCTCAGCTGCTCTGGGAGAATAGACAAGTATGCGCTGAGTGTCTCCACATAACGGAGACTAGCCAGAGACCTTACAACCATTATACATTGTATATATCTGGGTCAGTTGGGCAGATATACTTACATATATGCACGCTATATCTTGCTGCCACTGTATATATAAGTGTATACAGTGTGTTGGCACAAATGTGCACTATAATGCAGCATTACCCTATATGCTCCTGGTTACAACTGGATATCCTAACATCCTGTACCTGTCACATATTGCATTAGCCCTGTGTATTCACACCTGCTTTCTTCCAATTAATAAACCATTCCCTGTTTAAGTTTATCTGCTGTGTATACTAACCTCCATCACACACTATGGCCACCTACAGTACCACCATCATAAGATCTGCCAATAGGTTATGAGCCCAGGCACCAGCCTTTGAAGATAGACGATACCAAGAAAAAGGCTGCAGCAACAAAGAATATGAGGATCTGAGTGAATACATACAAGTCCTTTAAAATGTAAAATGCCGGAGCTAGCATTAGCTTCATTTAACCAGCAGGCTTAGAAATCTACGCTACATGAAAGTTTTCCATGGAGATGCAGTTAACGCTGGAAAAACTGTGGAGAGTTACCAGTTATCAGGATTATAATCCCAACCCAGATGAAGTAGATACAGCGATGGAAATAATAATCTTAGCTATGGAACAGCATGCATATGCATATCCATGGGAATACATCAGGGCATGATATGTGTGTGGCTGTACAGACTTCTTATGAAGACAAAGGTTTATTTGGCACAAAGCTGAGTGTATGCCAGAATATGAATGAATATATAGATAAATGCTATCTATTTCTCAGTAATTAGGTGTCCAAGTAGACCACAATGAGGTTGCAATGGTAATCCTGCAAAACCTTGAGTATGATTTTCTAGTAGTGATTTTGGAGATTTGAGCTATAAAGAAGTTGTCCTGCCTAGAAGGCATAACCATGCGCCCAAGATGTCATGTCTCCTGCAGCAGCACAAGACTTCTGCAAAGAGCCTTACTATTCACATTGTGGTGTGGCCATGCCCCTACACACTTTGCCATGTCCCATCCCCTTTACTGGGGCCCAACAGATCTCTTTGTGGCCATAGGTGTGCGCAGGGGGGGTGCCTGGTGCGCACAGGCACCCCCTAATATCTGGCACCCCGATCTCACATGCCTGATGCAGCGATCGCCGAGCAGGCTGATTACTGTCCCCTCTGCGCTGCACCCTGTCAGGACTGCGTTACTGACCGGATGCCTGGGTTAATCAAGAGTGCCACTGACACCGGCTTTCAAATTCCCAGCTCCACTTCCATGTACAAAAACAGTGTGATGTGACGTGATTACGTTAAGCTGCTCGCATGCCCACCCGCCACACCCGCCACATACACACCTCTCTCTTTCTATGCTATGCCAACGCCAGCCACTGATGAGGAGCAGCATGCAGCCAGCGTTCCTCTTAGGAAGACAAATTCAATACTGGCAGGCGGTCGGCAGCAGCATTGACACGTCACTCGTTTTTCCAGCAGCAGTACTAGTCTGCGACTGTCGGTGTCAGTTTAGTTACTGACTTTTAAGTAAGCTGCTGCAGCTTGCATGGGGAAAGAGAGGGGGAGCCAGACCAGGCTGAGGAGGAGCAGTGTAATTGCAGTGAGTGCCATCAGGGGTGTTTGTTTGGTGCTCACCACAACATCTGACAATGTATCTGCTTTATTAGGATTGGTACTAAGGCCAGAGCCGGCCACAGGCATAGGCAAACTAGGCAATTGCCTAGGGCATTTGATATGCCTAGGGGCATCAGCAGCTTCTGCTGATTAAAATGATATGCGGCATGCCTATATTCTGTGTGTAGCATTTCCGCCACAGTCTCACACAGTATATAGGCATGCTGCATATAATTTTAATCAGCAGAAGCTGCTTGTGCATCCTAGCCACATAGCAATGCAAATAACATGAATTTCCATTAAAAAAAAGGTGCCCGACGTTAGCATTGAGGCAAGATTTATGAGGACACATCTGTAGCCAAGCAGAGGTCACAGTGTTAGTGGCAGTGTGAGTGCTGTGTGCATGTGAGTGGGTTGGTTGTACAGTAGTGTTCAGAATATGTGTAAGGAGCATTATGTTTGTCTTGTAAAAATGCATTCATAATGTGCAAGGGGCACTATGTGTGTCATTATTTGTATAAGGGCATTAATAATGTGCGGCATATGTGTAAGGGACATTATGTGTAAAAGGGCATTAATAAAGGTTGTCATAATGTGTAAGCGCATTATGTTTATAAGGCCATTAATAATGTGTCTCATATGTGTAAGGGGCATTACTGTGTGGCATTATGTGTATAAGGTGCTCTACTATGTGGCGTTGCGTATAGAAAGGGCACTACTGTGTCTTCTAAAGTGAATAAAGAGCAATAGGGTGTGGTGTAATGTGAATAAGGAGCAATTCAGTGTGATGTAATGTGAATAAGGGGCTCTACTGAGAGGAGTAACGTTTATAAGGTAAAGTGATACTACTGTGGGATGTAAAATTAATTATGGACACTATCGCATGATCAATAAATAAAGTTCCAGTACTGTGTGGCGTAATTGGGGTTACTATTGTGTGGCCATGCCCCTTGCCAGCAAAAACACACCCCTTTTTGGGCTGTGCGCCAAATGTGCGAACTGTTCCTATTTAAAATATAGGGAGATACAAACACCAAAATAAGGACTGCTATGGGTGAGGGGTGATGGTGCTGGGAAAGAGGTGCAAGCTCAGAGGCGGAACCAGCGGTGGTGCCAGGGGGCACCAGCCAAAATCTTGCCTAGGGCATCATATTGGTTAGGGCCGGCTCTGACTAAGGCGGATATTTTATATGCGTTGACCATCAATAGATGGTGCTAGACACGCCCAAAAGGCGGTGCTAGACACACCCCTCCGACGGTGCACCCCCTAATAAAATGTGCTGCGCACGCCAGTGTTTTTGGCCCAGGTGATGTGAGCTGTAATGATGTACTTCTGCTAACCTGGTTTTCAAACTTACATGTGCAAACTCCATAGATTCTGACCAATCGAAATGTGAGTGTCACAGTTTGGGGGGAATTCAAATGTTTGAAAAGTCATTTGGGTGTCTGTTTTTTCCTGTCTAAAAAAATAATCACCCAACTGACTTTTCAAACAATTGAATTCCCCCCAAATTGTGACACTCACATTTCGATTGGTCAGAAACTATGGAAACAAAAAACAAAAAAAACCACCCCATATGTAGCAGTATTCCTGAAGAGGTAAATTTTGTGTTTGTCAATCCTGTAAATATTATCTTTTCAATCGTATGATTGTGTTACACCCTAGCAGAGTAATGGACATGTGCGCAAGTGCAATGTGCACCCTACAACCAATAAGCATTGTGTAAGGCCAATAGTGCCTAATGGAAAGTGTTTATTATCCTATATGATGCATATTCAGCAAAAGGTACATGTATTATGAATCATTAAACAGAATCGACTTTTACATTTGTTTTTCCTCAGCTGCTGCACCGAGGAAAACTGCTCCAGCACTCAAATGGTCGCGCAGGTGGCTGGTGAGTATAAAAGAAACACACAAAAAAAAATCACACACAACATTGCACACATTTTCAGGGGTCAGCAGGCCTCTCTAACATAAGTAAGTGTAATGTCACATAACATTAATTACTATAGCATTGTTGTGACATTAAGGCCTGCAAAAATTCCACAATGCAATTATGGCAAAAATATACAAGTGATTATTTTTTACTGTCATACTTAAAACACACTGATATGTAAAGTAGTATTAAAAAAAAAAAAAGTCCCCAGAAAAAATGACATTAAAAACCATGCTTACATTGTGGTATTTTGGTTTGTTTGATGGACTTCCTACTGAATGCATCTGTCATCAAGCATGGATATCTTTACTACATGCATTGTTGTTAGTTGTAACAGTATTTTTGCTACAGTGCAAGTATGTTTAATTTGCTTTTCAGGTCCTTCTCATGTTCGTTTCCCTCCACCACACCAGCAGTGCCTGAGGTCCCACCCGGAAATGTTGGCCTGGTGGCCTATTCTTCTTCTTCGGAGTAGGAGGAGGACACTCTCATCCTCACTCCCATGGAGCCACCAGCCCCCATCCCAGCAACCCAGCAGCAAGCACCCACACAGGACATGTCTTGTCCCACCACCCCAAGCACCGATGACCTAAGTGTCATTAGGGAAGCTCCCTCAACTTCAACAGCCAGCTTCCAAGCCACCAGCCTCCAAATGACTTCACCAGTGACTCCCCCAAGTTGTAGTGCACGCAGGGAGTGCACCTAAAGGGGCAGGCAGGGGCAGAGGTACTTCTGCCTCACAGTGATTTGTTTGTATATTTTGTTTATTTTATGTATTTGTCTGTTTTTCATAATTTCTTCTTTAGTAAACTGTTTAAAAAAAATGTATCTGTCTTTATAAAGTTAAGCTATTAGTGTAAATTGCTTTGTAATTTTTATTAATGGTTTATATTATTGTAGACGTTGGTACACTATTTAGGTAGTACATTAATGTAAATAGGTTTTCTAATTTATACATACATACATACACACACACACACACACACATATATATATATATATATATATATATATAGTAAGTGTGCTTTTATAGTGTTTTTTTATTTTTCAAAGTGTCACTCGTCTATCTGAACCAGGTCTATTTTTTGCGATTTTTTGGTAATGTTTTATAGTAGGTGCAAGTTTACAACTCGCATTCCATCACATTGGGTGAGTTGTTTGTACAAATTGGAAAACCATCTGGATGCGAATTTGGTCTGTGCAACAGATTTCACGAACTTGGTGAAAATTGGTTGGTATGGGCAACTTCTCCACTTTATTTCTCTGGAAGTTTGATCTATCTCCCCCTGAGTGAGCCTATAGGTACCATGAACAGATGGTAGATGCATTATTGTAAGATGAGAAACCAATAACGATACCTGGAAAGCGACTACCGTAGCATTTGTGGATTTAATCTAGGAAAGAGTTGTAGGACCCTTTGACACTGGCAGATAAATGGTTATTTAGCACATTGTGTTATCTCACAGACACTCCACATTGTGTGTGTGAGTGGGAGGCTGGCTAAAATATTGCAGGGTTTATTGGCAGCAGGAGAAGAAACATGCTGAGTTTCTGTGGAAAGATGAGACCATTTACCCTCAGATGTGACCTACTGTTTAACTAGAAACCTAAAGACCTTTAAACGCATTTTTTGGAGAAGTGTTCTGCTCTGGGCCCCCTGTTTAAATACTCTTGTTGGGGTGGATGGGTTCATAGCCTTTGAGGTGTTACTCAGAAGCTGTAAATTGTATGCAGTACAGATAATCAAAGGGCCATACTGTAGGAACTATCCAATGAAAGATCCCATAGAAAAGGGTTAAAGTCTCAGCCAGATTACAAAATTCCCATTTCTTACATGCGTCACGGACTTGGAGTACAGTGTGACCAGACTGCTATTCAGGAAATTTTATAACACTGAATTACACAGACATTGGGGAGATTGTGGGGAATTACAGGAGGAAAATGTTGCTCAGTTTTGCCTGTGTTACAGTTGCACAATGAAAATACAAGAGGACTCTCTGGTGCTGGGAGGGTACACACCTAAAACGTGTCTATGACACTATAACTAGACAGCAAGTATCTGGGAGGAGCCACAAGGATGTCACCAATTTAATAAAGTAGAAATGGTACCTCAGAAATAATAACCAGTCACTGATAACATAGGAATAACCCGCACAGGTTTATAAAAAGGAATTATTTATAATATGTATGTATATATATATATATTTATATATATATTAGAGATGAGCGGGTTCGGTTCTCAGAGAACGGAACCCCCCAGAACTTTGGTTTCCGAGTCCGGATTCAAGCCAGGCTCGGATCTTCCCTCTTGACTCGGAAACCAGAATGTGGCAAAACGTCATCATCCCGCTGTCAAATTCTCACGGAATTTGGATTCCATATAAGGAGCCACGCGTCGCGGCCATTTTCACTCCAGTCTCGGAGAGTGAGAGGACGTATACTATTCAGTGTGCTCATTCTCTGTTTATTTGGGCGGAAAAGTGGGGTGACAAGTGTTGTGCTGCTCAGTCCAGTCCATATAGCCAGTGTAGCTGTAAAGTGGTGCTGTGTTGTGCAGACCAGGGGTGTAGCGAGGGTGGCTCCGGTGGAGTGCGAGCTCCGGGCGCCAAAAAAGTTAGAGGGCGCGCTGCGGCCCACTACCCCCCATTCCTGTGGGCCACTGTGCTGGCAGCTGCAGAGCAGGAGGAGGAAAAGCAGAGGGGGTGCACACTGGCTCAGAGACTAGGTAGGGAACAGGGCGGGCCAGAGGCGATAGCGGGAGAGACTGACAGCTCTGCCCACCCTCTTTATAGTGCTGTGAGACAGTAATGCTAACCATTAAACCGTCCATACTGCCATGCTGCTATAATGTTGTTGCAAGCCTTCAGCACGCACTGAGCCTATTTTAAATATGGGGGACACCCAAAGGAAACTTTTGCCCTGAGCTCCACAAGGTCTGGAACCAGCCCTGTCACCAATTTAGGATTTTTAAATATTGTTTCTTTTCAAATGTAACATGCACCCAGATGTTGGCTAGGAACCCAATTCAATACAGGGGTAGGGGGTCCCAAAACATGCCCTTGCTCCGGGCACCATGGCGCCTAGCTACACCTCTGGTGCAGACCAGTCCAGTGTAGTCAGTGTATTGTGCTGCATCAGTCCAGGCAGATATATCCAGTGTAGCTGTAAAGTGGTGCTGTGTTGTCCAGTGCAGACAAGTCCAGTGTAGTCCGTGTAATGTGCTGCATCAGTCCCGGCAGATATATCCAGTGTAGCTGTAAAGTGGTGCTGTGTTGTGCAGACCAGTCCAGTCTAGTCAGTGTATTGTGCTGTATCAGTCCAGCCATTCACAGTGTTGGTGTTCTCTGCTGCCATATATCAGTAATTCCAGGATATATATCAGTAATTCCAGTGACGATATACGCTGCTGCTATATATATATATCCACTGCTGCAGTATAACAACCTGTTGGGCTGCATCAGAGCAGTGGTACAGTAGTGTCCTGTGTCATCAGTAATTCCAGTGACGATATACGCTGCTGCTATACAGTATATATCCACTGCTGCAGTATAACAAATTACTTACAATTATATTATTTTTAAAAAGCTGTTGGGCTGCATCAGACCAGTGGTAGTGTGTGTCCTGTTTCATCAGTAATTCCAGTGGCGATATATACGCTGCTGCTATATATCCACTGCTGCAGTATAACAATTATAACAACCTGTTAGGCTGTATCAGACCATTGGTGGTGTCCTGTGTCATCAGTAATTCCAGTTATTCCTGTGACGCATATTGTCTCTTATAACTCCCCAAAAAAATAATAGAGGACAAAAATTTTGAGGAGAAAATAGGGAAAGATCAAGAAGAACCACTTCCTCCTAGTGCTGAAGCTGCTGCCACCAGCCATGAAATACTATCAACGTCGTCTGCCAAGGCGATGCCCAACGTGATGGTAGAGGGCGTGTAAAATCCAAAAAGCCAAAGTTCAGTAAAAAGAACCAAAGCAAGAAATTTAAATCGTCTGAGGAGAAACGTAAACTTGCCAATATGCCATTTACGACACAGAGTGGCAAGGAACGGCTGAGGTCCTGGCCTATGTTCATGGCTAGTGGTTCAGCTTCACATGACGATGGAAGCCCTCATCCTCCCGCTAGAAAAATTAAAAGAGTTAAGCTGGAAAGAGCACAGAAAAGAACTGTGTGCTCTGAGATGGTATCACAAATCCCCAAGGAGAGTCCAATTGTGTCGGTGGTTGCGATGCCTGACCTTCCCAACAGTGGACGGGAAGAGGTGGCTCCTTCCACCATTTGCATGCCCCCTGCAAGTGCTGGAAGGAGCACCCACAGTCCAGTTCCTGATATTCAAATAGAAGATGTCACTGTTGAAGTACATCAGGATGAGGATATGGGTGTTGTTGGCGCTGAGGAGGAAGTTGACGATGAGGAATCTGATGGTGATGTGGTTTGTTTAAGTCAGGCACCGGGGGAGACAACTGTAGTCCTTGGGACGAAGAAGCCCATTGTGATGCCTGGGCAAACTACCAAAAAAGCCACCTCTTCGGTGTGGAATTATTTCTCAAATCTGGACAACAGGTGTCAAGACATCTGTTGCCTCTGTCAATCTGTAATAAGTAGGGGTAAGACTGTTAACCACCTAGGAACATCCTCCCTTATACGTCACCTGGAGCGCATTCAAAAACTTTGGGTGACAGCGGAAGCAGTCCACTGACAGTGACAACTAAATCCCTTCTTCCTCTTGTATCCAAGCTCCTGCAAACCAAACCACCAACTCCCTCAGTGTCAATTTCCTCCTTAGACAGGAACGCCAATATTCCTGCAGGCCATGTCACTGGCAAGTCTGACGAGTTCTCTCCTAACTGGGATTCCTCCTATGGATCCTTGAGTGTAACACCAACTGCTGCTGGGAGTCGATCGTCATCCCAGACGGGAAGTCGGAAGACCACTTTTACTACTTCCTGTAAGCAAGAAAAGGGTTGTATAGTTGGCTGCGCTGTGATGTGAAGCTGCTCAGGTTATTTAGAGGTGAGTTATTAGGATTTTTTCTTGGACCGAGCGCTGTCTGTTCTAATGTTCTATGTGATGTGTAGCAACTAAAAAGTTTCAATGTGTATCAATTAAAGAATAATGGTGAAAAATAAAAAATAATAAAAAACAATAATGAAAAAATAATAATAAATGAAAAAAATGAAAATAAAAATAACAATAAAAATAAAATAAAAATAAAAATTAAAAAAATAAAAAGAAGGGGTTAGGGAAGGAGAACAGTGCAATGTTTACAGCTCCTTTGGAGCCAAAGGTGGATTCTTTCTCAAGGAAGTGATTGAGAAAGAATCCACCTTTGGATTCGAAACGCGTTGGAACGATAAGGAGTAGACACAAAGGACACTGTATCTCGCCACCTCCGCCGCTAACATCCGAACTACCGGAAGTGAAGATCCGAACTTCCGGTCGCAGCAGATCGGCTTCAAACAGCGGCTAAAGCACAGTAAGTGAAAAGCAGCCAAAGCCCAGCAACAAGGCAAGACTGACTTACCAAGCTGTGAGGAACAAACACCACCAACTTTACCGGAAGCCACTCCCGGTTACGACCTCCGCAAAAAAAGAAGAAAACAACAGGGTAAGATAGGGATAGTCTTCTATTAAGAGACTGTTTTTTCCTTTCCTGAATTAGTGTCAAAAAACTCCAAAAAGCTCCAAAGGAGCTGTAAACATTGCACTGTTCTCCTTCCCTAACCCCTTCTTTTTATTTTTTTAATTTTAATTTTTATTTTATTTTTATTGTTATTTTTATTTTCATTTTTTTCATTTATTATTATTTTTTCATTATTGTTTTTTATTATTTTTTATTTTTCACCATTATTCTTTAATTGATACACATTGAAACTTTTTAGTTGCTACACATCACATAGAACATTAGAACAGACAGCGCTCGGTCCAAGAAAAAATCCTAATACTTCCTGTAAGCAATTGACTGTCCAGCAGTCCTTTGCGAGGAAGATGAAATATCACAGCAGTCATCCTGTTGCAAAGCGGATAACTCAGGCCTTGACAACTGTGTTGGACCTGCGTCCAGTATCCGCCGTTAGTTCACAGGGACTTAGAGAATTTCTTGAGGTAGTGTGTCCCCGGGTACCAAATACCATCTAGGTTCCACTTCTCTAGGCATGCGATACCGAGAATGTACACAGACGTCAGAAAAAGCGTCACCAGTGTCCTAAAAAATGCAGTTGTACCCAAGGTCCACTTAACCACGGACATGTGGACAAGTGGAGCAGGGCAGACTAAGGACTATATGACTGTGACAGCCCACTGGGTAGATGTATTGCCTCCCGCAGCAACAACAGCAGCGGCACCAGTAGCAGCATCTCGCAAACGCCAACTCGTTCCTAGGCAGGCTACGCTTTGTATCACCGCTTTCCATAAGAGGCACACAGCTGACAACCTCTTATGGAAACTGAGGAACATCATCGCAGATTGGCTTACCTCAATTGGACTCTCCTGGGGATTTGTGACATCAGACAACGCCACCAATATTGTGCGTGCATTACATGTGGGCAAATTCCAGCACATCCCATGTTTTGCACATACAATGAATTTGGTGGTGCAGAATTTTTTAAAAAACGACAGGGGCATGCAAGAGATGCAGTCGGTGGCCCGAAGAATTGCGGGCCACTTTCGGCATTCAGCCACCGCATGCCGAAGACTGGAGCACCAGCAAACACTCCTGAACATGCCCCGCCATCAGCTGAAGCAAGAGGTGGTAACGAGGTGGAATTCAACCCTCTATATGCTTCAGAGGATGGAGGAGCAGCAAAAGGCCATTCAAGCCTATACATCTGCCTACGATATAGGCAAAGGAGGGGGAATGCAGCTGACTCAAGCGCAGTGGAGAATGATTTCAACATTGTGCAAGGTTCTGCAACCCTTTGAACTTGCCACACGTGAAGTCAGTTCAGACACTGCCAGCCTGAGTCAGGTCATTCCCCTCATCAGGCTTTTGCAGAAGCAGCTGGAGAGATTGAATGAGGAGCTAAAACGGAGCGATTCCGCTAGGCATGTGGGACTTGTGGATGGAGCCCTTCATTCACTTAACCAGGATTCACGGGTTGTCGATCTGTTGAAATCAGAGCACTACATTTTGGCCACCATGCTTGATCCTAGGTTTAAAGCCTACGTTGTATCTCTATTTCCGGCAGACACAAGTCTGCAGATGTTCAAAGACCTACTGGTGAGACACTTGTCAAGTCAAGCGGAACGTGACCCGCCAACAGCTCCTCCTTCATTTTCTACCGCCACTGGAGCTGCCAGGAAAAGGATCAAATTTCCAAAACCACCCGCTGGCGGTGATGCAGGGCAGTCAGGAGCGATAGCTGACATCTGGTCCGGACTGAAGGACCTGCCAACGATTACTGACGTGTCATCTACTGTCACTGCATATGATTCTGTCACCATTGAAAGAATGGTGGAGGATTATATGAGTGACAGCATCCAAGTAGACATACGTATACTGGCAGGAAAAAGAGGCAATTTGGAGGCCATTGCACAAACTGGCTTTATTTTAACTACGTTGCCCCCCCCCATCCCTCCAGTGTGTACTCCGAAAGAGTGTTTAGTGCAGCCGGTCACCTTGTCAGCGATCAGCATACGAGGTTACTTCCAGAAAATGTGGAGAAGATGATGTTCATCAAAATGAATTATAATCAATTCCTCCATGGAGGAATACCAGCAATTGCCTCCAGAAAGTACACAGGGACCTGTGATGGTGGATTCCAGTGGGGACAAATTAATACTCTGTGAGGAGGGGGATGTACACAGTGAAAGGGGTGAGGAATCGGACGATGAGGAGGAGGTGGACATCTTGCCACTGTAGAGCCAGTTTGTGCAAGGAGAGATTGATTGCTTCTTTTTTGGTGGGGGCCCAAACCAACCAGTCATTTCAGCCACAGTTGTGTGGCAGACCCTGTCGCTGAAATGATGGGTCTGTTAAAGTGTGCTTGTCCTGTTTATACAACATAAGGGTGGGTGGGAGGGCCCAAGGACAATTCCATCTTGCGCCTCTCTTTTTTTTAATCTTTGCATCATGTGATGTTTTGGGCCAATTTTTTTAAGTGCCATCCTGTCTGACACTGCAGTGCCACTCCTAGATGGGCCAGGTGTTTGTGCCGGCCACTTGGGTCGCTTAGCTTAGTCATCCAGCAACCTTGGTGCAAATTTTAGGACTAAAAATAATATTGTGAGGTGTGAGGTGTTCAGAATAGACTGGAAATGAGTGGAAATTATGGTTATTGAGGTTAATAATACTATGGGATCAAAATTACCTACGAATTCTATGATTTAAGTTTTTGAGGGGTTTAAAAAAAAAAAAAAAAACACCCGAATCCAAAACACACCCGAATCTGACAAAAAATTTTAAGGGAAGTTTTGCCAAAAACACGGCCGCGGAACCGAATCCAAAACACAAAACCCCAAAAATGTCCGGTACACATCTCTTATATATATATATATATATATATATATATATATATATATACAGTGGCGGATTTAGGGGGGGGGCACCAAGGCCCCCCCTGTCATTTTTAGTTGATTTTTGTATTTTTATTTTATTTTGTGCGCACGCCGCAGCCCTCGCGGTGGCTTGGGGGCGAGGGGCTGCGGGGGCGCCACTGATTTAGTGCAGACTGACATGCGGACGAGCGTCCGCATGTCAGTCTGCGGTCTCGTTTCCTCCCCTGCTGTTAGGAGGGACACGGAGGGCACAGTGCACGCCTCCCTGTGTCCCTCCTGGGTCTCCGGCGGCCGTGGGTCTCATAAAGGAAGTGCCGTTCGTGAGCACTTCCTTTATTAGAGTGACCCGCGGCCGCCGGAGACACAGGAGGGACACAGGGAGGCGTGCACTGTGCCCTCCGTGTCCCTCCTAACAGCAGGGGAGCGGCGGCGGCGGAGGAAGCGGGGGGGACGCACTGAGGGGGCATATCTGGCACTGGGGGGGCATATCTGGCACTGGGGGCATATTTGACAGGGGGGGGGGAGAATATCTGGCACTGGGGACATATATTGCACTGGGGGGAATATCTGGCACTGGGGGCATATATGGCACTGGGGGGGGGATATCTGGCACTGGGGGCATATGTGGCACTGGGGGGGGGGAATATCTGGCACTGGGGGCATATGTGGCACTGGGGGGGAATATCTGGCACTGGGGCATATGTGGCACTGGGGGCATATATAGCACTGGGGGGGGATATCTGGCACTGGGGGCATATGTGGCACTGTCGGGGAATATCTGGCACTGGGGGCATATGTGGCACTGGGGGGGTATATGTGTACCTGGCACATGGGGGGGGGCTATATTTGGCACTGGGGGCATGTGAGTACCTGGCACCGTGGGGGAATATCTGGCACTGGGGACATATGTGGCACTGGGAGCACAGCCCTAGCAACAAGGACTACCTCCTAGCAACGAGCATGACACCCTGTGCATGAAACCCCTGGCAACGAGCATGACACCCAGTGCATGAAACCCCTGGCAACGAGCATGACACCCAGTGCATGAAACCCCTTGCAACGAGCATGACACCCTGAGCATGAAAACCCCTGGCACCGTGCATGGAACCAAGAGCATGAAACCCCTGGCAACGAGCATGACACCCAGTGCATGAAACCCCTGACAACGAGCAGGTATTTGAAAAGTAATTAGAAGCCTTACTGTAGGACTTAATGTGTAATGGGCATTACGGTGTGTGGCATAATGTATCACGGACATTGCGGTGTGTGTCATAATGTGTCACAGGCATTACGGTGTATGGTATACTATATCGCTGGCATTGTGATATGTGGTATAATGTCTCAGGGTCATTGCAGTGTGTGGCATAATGTATCACGGACATTGCGGTGTGTGTCATAATGTGTCAGGCATTACGGTGTGTGGTATACTATATCACGGGCATTGTGGTATGTGGTATAATGTCTCAGGGTCATTGCAGTGTGGCATAATATATAACGGGCATTGCGGTGTGTGGCATAGGGTATAACGGGCATTGCGGTATGTGTCACAGGCATTACGGTGTATGGTATACTATATCACGGGCATTGTGGTATAATGTCTCAAGGTCATTGCAGTGTGTGGCATAATGTGTCACAGGCATTGTATGTGCTATAATGTATCGGGCATTGCAGTGTGTGGTATAATGTATCACGGACATTGCAGTGTGTGTCATAATGTGTCACAGACATTGTATGTGCTATAATGTATCAGGGGCAGTGCAGTGTGTAGCATAATGTATAACGGGCATTGCAATTCCTGTCATAATGTGTCACAGGCATTATAGTGTGTGGCATAATGTGTCGGGGGCATTACGGTGTGTGGCATAATGTGTCGGGGGCATTACGGTGTGTGCATACTGTGTCATGTGCATTATTGTGTGTGGCATAATGTCTAAGGGCCATTGCAGTATGTGGCATAATGTATACTGGGCATTACTATAAGGAGGAAAAATTACAAATAATGTAAGGGGCATGAATCAGGATTATTTTTCTTTCCTGTGGTGGCCAACGTCTGGGCGTGCAGGTTGCAAAACTGGGGTATAAGGTAGTCTTTTCCTGCAATACCACGCCCATTCCAACGAAGCCACGCCCATTCCAACGAAGCCACGCCCCTTACGGTGCCCCCCCTGTAATTTTTTTCTGGATCCGCCCCTGTATATATATATATATATATATATATATATATATATATATACACTGCTCAAAAAAATAAAGGGAACACTTAACACATCCTAGATCTGAATGAATGAAATATTCTTATTAAATACTTTGTTCTTTACATAGTTGAAAGTGCTGACAACAAAGTCACACAAAAATTATCAATGGAAATCAAATTTATTAACTCATGGAGGTCTGGATTTGGAGTCACACTCAAAATTAAAGTGGAAAAACACACTACAGGCTGATCCAACTTTGATGTAATGTCCTTAAAACAAGTCAAATGAGGCTCAGTAGTGTGTGTGGCCTCCACGTGCCTGTATGACCTCCCTACAACGCCTGGGCATGCTCCTGATGAGGTGGCGGATGGTCTCCTGAGGGATCTCCTCCCAGACCTGGACTAAAGCATCCGCCAACAGTCTGTGGTGCAACGTGGCGTTGGTGCATGGAGCGAGACATGATGTTCCAGATGTGCTCAATTGGATTCAGGTCTGGGGAACGGGCGGGCCAGTCCATAGCATCAATGCCTTCGTCTTGCATGAACTGCTGACACACTCCAGCCACATGAGATCTAGCATTGTCTTGCATTAGGAGGAACCCAGGGCCAACCGCACCAGCATATGGTCTCACAAGGGGTCTGAGGATCTCATCTCGGTATCTAATGGCAGTCAGGCTACCTCTGGCGAGCACATGGAGGGGTGTGCGGCCCCCCAAAGAAATGCCACCCAACACCATTACTGACCCACTGCCAAACCGGTCATGCTGGAGGATGTTCCAGGCAGCAGAACGTTCTCCTTGGCATCTCCAGACTCGTCTGTCACATGTGCTCAGTGAGAACCTGCTTTCATCTGTGAAGAGCACAGGGCGCCAGTGACGAATTTGCCAATCTTGGTGTTTTCTGGCAAATGCCAAACGTCCTGCACGGTGTTGGGCTGTAAGCACAACCCCCACCTGTGGATGTTGGGCCCTCATACCACCCTCATGGAGTCTGTTTCTGATCATTTGAGTAGACACATGCACATTTGTGGCTTGCTGGAGGTCATTTTGCATTGCTCTGGCAGTGCTCCTCCTGTTCCTCCTTGCACAAAGGCGGAGGTAGCGGTCCTGCTGCTGGGTTGTTGCCCTTCTACGGCCTCCTCCACGTCTCCTGATGTACTGGCCTGTCTCCTGGTAGCGCCTCCATGTTCTGGACACTACGCTGACAGACACAGCAAACTTTCTTGCCACAGCTCGCACTGATGTGCCATCCTGGATGAGCTGCACTACCTGAGCCACTTGTGTGGGTTGTAGACTCCGTCTCATGCTACCACTAGAGTGAAAGCACCGCCAGCTTTCAAAAGTGACCAAAACATCAGCCAGAAAGTATAGTAACTGAGAAGTGGTCTGTGGTCACCACCTGCAGAACAACTCCTTTATTGGGAGTGTCTTGCTAATTGCCTATAATTTCCACCTGTTGTCTATTCCATTTGCACAACAGCATGTGAAATTGATTATCAATCAGTGTTGCTTCCTAAGTGGACAGTTTGATTTCACAGAAGTGTGATTGACTTGGAGTTACATTGTGTTGTTTAAGTGTTCCCTTTATTTTTTTGAGCAGTATATATAATAAGATTTTACTCACCGGTAAATCTATTTCTCATAGTCCGTAGTGGATGCTGGGAACTCCGTAAGGGCCATGGGGAATAGCGGGCTCCACAGGAGACTGGGCACACTAAAGAAAGATTTAGTACTATCTGGTGTGCACTGGCTCCTCCCTCTATGCCCCTCCTCCAGACCTCAGTTAAGGAAACTGTGCCCGGAAGAGCAGACATTATAAGGAAAGGATTTTGGAATCCCGGGTAAGACTCATACCAGCCACACCAATCACACCGTATAACTTGTGATACACTTATCCAGTCAACAGTATGAACAACAACAGGGCATCAACAATGGATGCCAACATAACATAACCCATTATTAAACAATTACTATGTACACGTATTGCAGAAAGTCCGCACTAGGGACGAGCGCCCAGCATCCACTACGGACTATGAGAAATAGATTTACCGGTGAGTAAAATCTTATTTTCTCTAACGTCCTAGTGGATGCTGGGAACTCCGTAAGGACCATGGGGATTATACCAAAGCTCCCAAACGGGCGGGAGAGTGCGGATGACTCTGCAGCACCGAATGGGCAAACTCAAGGTCCTCCTCAGCCAGGGTATCAAACTTGTAGAATTTTGCAAATGTGTTTGAACCCGACCAAGTAGCAGCTCGGCAAAGCTGTAAAGCCGAGACCCCTCGGGCAGCCGCCCAAGAAGAGCCCACCTTCCTTGTGGAATGGGCTTTCACTGATTTTGGATGCGGCAATCCAGCCGCAGAATGAGCCTGCTGAATCGTGTTACAGATCAGCGGGCAACGGTTTGCTTTGAAGCAGGAGCCCCCAACTTGTTGGGGGCATACAGGATAAACAGCGAGTCAGTTTTCCTGACTCCAGCCGTTCTGGCTACATAAATCTTCAAAGCCCTGACTACATCTAGTAACCTGGAATCCTCCAAGTCACGAGCAGCCGCAGGCACCACAATAGGTTGGTTCAAATGAAAAGATGACACCACCTTTGGCAGAAATTGGGGACGAGTCCGCAATTCTGCCCTGTCCATATGAAAAACCAGATAGGGGCTTTTACATGACAAAGCCGCCAATTCTGACACACGCCTAGCCGAAGCTAAGGCCAACAGCATGACCACCTTCCACGTGAGATACTTTAGCTCCACGGTCTTAAGTGGTTCAAACCAGTGGGATTTTAGGAAACCCAACACCACGTTGAGATCCCAAGGTGCCACTGGTGGCACAAAAGGGGGCTGAATATGCAGCACTCCCTTAACAAACGTCTGAACTTCAGGAAGAGACGCCAGTTCCTTTTGAAAGAAAATGGATAGGGACGAAATCTGGACCTTTATGGATCCCAACTTCAAGCCCATAGTCACTCCAGACTGTAGAAAGTGCAGAAATCTGCCCAGTTGGATTTCCTCTGTAGGGGCCTTCCTGGCCTCACACCAAGCAACATATTTTCGCCATATGCGGTGATAATGCTTTGCTGTCACGTCCTTCCTAGCCTTTATCAGCGTAGGAATAACTTCCTCCGGAATGCCTTTTTCCGCTAGGATCCGGCGTTCAACCGCCATGCCGTCAAACGCAGCCTCGGTAAGTCTTGGAACAGGCAGGGCCCCTGTTGCAACAGGTCCTGTCTGAGAGGCAGAGGCCATGGGTCCTCTGTGAGCATTTCTTGCAGTTCCGGGTACCAAGGCCTTCTTGGCCAATCCGGAACAATGAGTATTGTTCTCACTCCTCTTCTTCTTACGATTCTCAGCACCTTGGGTATGAGAGGAAGAGGAGGAAACACATTGAGACGGGACGCCATCATGTCTACCTGTGGCAGTTCTCATCGATTTGTAATCTGAATGAAGACTTCGTGATGAAGTCCCCACTCTCCCGGGTGAAGGTCGTGCCTGCTGAGGAAGTCTGCTTCCCAGTTGTCCACCCCCGGAATGAACACTGCTGACAATGCTTGCACGTGATTCTCCGCCCACCGAAGAATCCTGGTGGCTTCCGCCATCGCGACTGTGCTTCTTGTGCCGCCCTGGTGGTTTACATGAGCCACCACGGTGATGTTGTCTGACTGAATCAGCACCGGTTGGTTGCGAAGCAGGGGCTCCGCTTGACTCAGGGCGTTGAATATGGCCCTTAGTTCCAGGATATTTATGTGCAGACAAGCCTCCTGACTTGACCACAACCCTTGGAAGTTTCTTCCCTGAGTGACTGTCCCCCCACCCTCGGAGGCTCGCATCCGTGGTCACCAGAACCCAGTCCTGTATGCCGAACCTGCAGCCCTCGAGAAGATGAGTACTCTGTAGCCACCACAGAAGAGACACCCTGGCCCTGGGGTCAGGGTGATCAGCCGCTGCATCTGAAGATGCGATCCAGACCATTTGTCCAACAGATCCCATTGAAAGATCCTCGCATGGAACCTGCCGAAGGGAATGGCTTCGTACGATGCCACCATCTTTCCCAGGACTCGCGTGCAGTGATGCACCGACACCTGTTTCGGTTTTAAGAGGTCTCTGACTAGAGTCACAAGCTCTTGAGCCTTCTCCGTCGGGAGAAACACCTTCTTCTGGTCTGTGTCCAGAATCATGCCCAGAAAGGGCAGACGCGTCGTAGGAATCTGCTGCGACTTTGGGATATTCAGAATCCAGCCATGCTGTTGCAACACTTCCTGAGAGTGCGCTACGCTGATCTGCAACTGCTCCCTTGACCTCGCCTTTATGAGGAGATCGTCCAAGTATGGGATAACTGTGACTCCTTGCTTTCTCAGGATCACCATCATTTCTGCCATTACCTTGGTAAATATTCTCGGTGCCGTGGAGAGCCCAAACGGCAACGTCTGGAATTGGTAATGACAGTCCTGTACCACAAATCTGAGGTACTCCTGATGAGGCGGATAAATGGGGACATGTAAGTAAGCATCCTTGATGTCCAGAGACACCATAAAATCCCCCTCCTCCAGGCTTGCAATGACCGCTCTGAGCGATTCCATTTTGAACTTGAATCTTTTCAGATAAATGTTCAGGGACTTTAAATTTAATATAGGTCTGACCGAACCGTCCGGTTTCGGTACCACAAACATTGTGGAATAGTATCCCTTTCCCTGTTGAAGAAGGGGAACCTTTACCACCACCTGCTGGAGAAATAGCTTGTGAATTGCCGCTACCACTACTTCCCTTTCTATGGGGGAAGCTGGCAGGGCCGATTTTAGGTAACGTTGAGGTGGCATCACCTCGAATTCCAGCTTGTATCCCTGAGACACAATCTGTATAGCCCAGGGATCCACCTGTGAGCGAACCCACTGGTGGCTGAAATGTCGGAGACGCGCCCCCACCGCTCCTAGCTCCACCCGTGGAGCCCCAGCGTCATGCGGTGGATTTAGTGGAAGCCGGGGAGGACTTCTGTTCCTGGGAACTAGCTGTAAGGTGCAGCTTTTTTCCTCTACCCCTGCCTCTAGCAAGAAAGGAAGCACCTCTGACCTTCTTGCTTCTTTGTGCGCGAAAGGACTGCATTTGGTAATACGGTGCTTTCTTAGGTTGTGAGGGAATATATGGCAAAAAGTTTGACTTCCCAGCAGTAGCTGTGTAAACTATGTCCGAGAGACCGTCCCCAAACAATTCCTCACCCTTGTAAGGTAACACCTCCATGTGTTTTTTGGAGTCGGCATCACCTGTCCACTGCCGAGTCCACAGGACCCTCCTGGCAGAAATTGACATTGCATTAATTCTAGAGCCCAGTAGGCAAATGTCCCTCTGGGCATCCCTCATATATAGGACAGTGTCTTTTATATGCCCCAGGGTCAGCATAATGGTATCCCTGTCCAAGGTATCCATTTCCTCAGACAGATTATCTGTCCACGCTGCTACAGCACTACACATCCACGCCGACGCAATTGCCGGCCTCAGTAGAGTCCCTGAATGTGTATAAACAGATTTCAGGATACTTTCCTGCTTTCTATCTGCAGGATCCTTTAGGGTGGCCGTATCCTGCGACGGCAGGGCCACCTTCTTAGATAAGCGTGTGAGAGCTTTATCTACCCTAGGGGAGGATTCCCAGCGCACCCTGTCCTCTGGCGGGAAAGGGTACGCCATAAGTAACCTTTTGGAAATCAGGACTTTGTTATCTGGGGAATCCCACGCTCTTTCACATAACTCATTTAACTCATGTGAAGGGGGAAAAGTCACCTCTTGCTTTTTCTCCCCATACATATAAACCCTCTTGTCAGGGACAGGGTTTACCTCTGATATGTGTAAAACATCCTTCATCGCTATAATCATGTAGCGTATAGCTTTTGTCATTTTCGTTTGCAATTTTGCATCATCGTCGTCGACACTGGAGTCAGAATCCGTGTCAACATCTGTGTCAACCATTTTGGATAGTGGACGCTTTTGAGACCCTGAGGGCCTCTGCGCTGTAGGATCAGGCATGGGTTGAGACCCTGACTGGCCCGAGGTATCAGCTTTATCCAACCTTTTATGTAAGGAGTTTACATTATCATTTAACACCTTCCACATATCCATCCAATCAGGTGTCGGCACCGTCGGCGGCGACACGTCAGTCAACTGCACTTGCTCTGCCTCCACATAGCCCTCTTCGTCAAACATGTCGACACACGCGTACCGACACACCACACACACAGGGGAAGCTCTAAATGAGGACAGGACCCCCACAAGGCCTTTTGGAGAGACAGAGAGAGAGTATGCCAGCACACACCCCAGCGCTATATAACCCAGGGATTACACAGTACTTTAGTGTTTACCCAGTAGCTGCTGTATTATGATTAATGCGCCTAAATTTATGTGCCCCCCCTCTCTTTTTCACCCTTCTACCGTGATTCTGCAGGGGAGAGCCTGGGGAGCTTCCTCTCAGCGGAGCTGTGGCAGGAAAATGGCGCTGGTGAGTGCTGAGGACGAAGGCCCCGCCCCCTCAGCGGCGGGCTTCTGTCCCGCGATTTTCTGTAAAATAAATGGCGGGGGCTCATACATATAACAGTGTCCCACTGTCTACATGCAGTTTTCGCCAGGAGGTATCAATTGCTGCCCAGGGCGCCCCCCCCTGCGCCCTGCACCCTACAGTGACCGGAGTGTGTGGGTTAGTGTGGGCGCAATGGCGCACAGCTGCAGTGCTGTGCGCTACCTCATGTGAAGACAGGAGTCTTCTGCCGCCGATTTCGATGTCTTCTCCGCTTCTGCCGGCTTCTGTCTTCTGGCTCTGCGAGGGGGACGGCGGCGCGGCTCCGGGAACGGACGACAAGGTCAGGTCCTGTGTTCGATCCCTCTGGAGCTAATGGTGTCCAGTAGCCTAAGAAGCGCAACCTAGCCGCAGTTAGTAGGTTTGCTTCTCTCCCCTCAATCCCATGTAGCAGAGAGTCTGTTGCCAGCAGAAGCTCTCTGAAAATAAAAAAACCTAACTAAAATACTTTCTTATTAGCAAGCTCAGGAGAGCTCACTAAGAGCACCCAGCTCTGTCCGGGCACAGATTCTAACTGAGGTCTGGAGGAGGGGCATAGAGGGAGGAGCCAGTGCACACCAGATAGTACTAAATCTTTCTTTAGAGTGCCCAGTCTCCTGCGGAGCCCGCTATTCCCCATGGTCCTTACGGAGTTCCCAGCATCCACTAGGACGTTAGAGAAATATATATATATATATATATATATATATATATATATTTATTTATAGTTATATATTTAAAATACCTGTGGTTCCTTTCTAGCTGCAAGATATAAAAAAAAGTTGGATCAGGTAGCTTCACAGTCAGGCAAATATATAGCAAACTGCTTCTGTTGCCAAATCAGCCTGTTATCAGCCGGAGGTAATAGTCCATCCTTTGTAGCCGATCGGGAGACACATTGCTTTCTGTAGCTAACGGCAGTGAGAAGGGTCTGTGGTGGTCCAGAACATGAAACCTCCATTGCCATGGAGGGTTCCACAGGTACCCTCTGCCGGTTATGACTGAATTAGGCTAAGAACATCTATTTAAAACACAATTTTATTTAAAAAAAAAATCAAAATCACACATTTTAAACATTGATAGATGTGTTATCGGGCCATTGATGATTGGACCATCAAGAGTTTTGAGACCATCACAAACTCTCTGCAGCCCCCAGTATATACAGGGAAAGTAAGAACGGTTTCTATTAAATTTTTTATTATAGGATGCAATTATACTGGCCAGATGTATGACAGAGAACATGCAGGAAAAGGGGCCCTGAAAGGAACCAGTCCCTACAATGTGTTCACTCCAGTGCCGGACTCCTGCGCATACATGGTCTACTAACCACACATGGCGGCCATTGCCGTGGAGGGTTCCACATGATCCTTCTGTCTGTTACTTTGGTGAAGTGTAGCCCATAGGTTACTACGGGCTAACGCGATGTGCAGAAGCATTGGTAAATCCGACAGCATTGCACCATTCATAGAAATTTATGGGGGCTATAGCTGCTGTCAGAAAATAGGATTTTAATTACCTACCGGTAAATCCCATTCTCGTAGTCCATAAGGGATATTGGGGACAGATTAGTATGATGGGTATAGACGGGTCCAAAGGAGCCAGTGCACTTTAAATTTCTTCAACTGGGTGTGCTGGCTCTATGCCTCCTCCTACAGGTCAGTTATTAGGTAAAACAGTGCCCGAAGGAGAATGACATACTTGAGAGAAGGAACATAACAACAATAAGTGTGGTGAGATTTATACACCAGCACACCAAAACATAACCGGGCCAGCAACGGCCGGCAACATTAACAACAACAGTTGAACAGGTAACACCTAACAGAGAACCTGCAGAAAGTCACCGCACAGAGGTGGGCGCCCAATATCCCTTATTGACTACGAGAAAAGGGAATTACCAGTAGGTATTTAAAATCCAATTTTCTCTAGCATCCATAAGGGGTGTTGGGGACAGATTTGTACAATGGGGATGTCCCAAAGCTTCCAGAATGGGCGGGAACATGCAGAAACATCTGCAGCACCACCTGCCCAAACTGTGTATCCTCTTTGGCCAGGGTATCAAATTTGTAGAACTTCACAAAGGTGTTCTTCCCCGACCAGGTAGCAGCTCGGCACAGTTGGAGGGCTGAGATTCCACGGGCAGCCGCCCAGGAAGACCCCACCGATCTCATAGAGTGGGCCTTCAGAGATTGTGGAACAGGTAAGGCTGCCGACACATAGGCCTGTTGGATAGTAAGCCGAATCCAACGAGCAATAGACTGCTTTGAAGCGCATCATAGAGCACGAACAAGGAATCAGTCTTTCTGATCCGAGCCGTCCTCTTGACATAGATTTTCAAGGCTCGCACAGCATCCAATACCACCGGAGGGGCAGAAGTGCCAGAATAGGATGGAATCACAATAGGTTGATTCAAGTGAAACGCGGATACCACCTTCGGCAGGAACTGCTGTCTAGTCCTGAGCGCCGCTCTGTTCTCATAAAAGACCAAGTAAGGACATTTACATGAGAAGTCCTCTAATTCTGAGGCACGTCTAGCAGAAGTCAGGGCCAGTAACATCACCGTCTTCCACGTGAGGTACTTGTCTTCTACCGTCATCAGAGGTTCAAACCAGGAGGACTGTAGAAAGCTTAATACCACATCCAAATCCCAAGGTGCCGTAGGCGGCACAAACGGAGGTGTATGTGAAGCATCCCTTGCAAGAAGGTCTGAACTTCTGACAGGAGAGCCAATGTCTTCTGGAAGAAAATGGAAAGAGCTGAAATCTGGACCTTAAGGGATCCAAGACGTAAGCCTTTATCCACTCCAGTCTGCAGGAAACGAAGGAATCTCCCCAAGTGGAAATCCGCAGATGGACATGTGCGTTCCTCGCACCAAGAGACATATCTCCGCCAGATATGATGATAGTGTTTTGACGTCACAGGTTTTCTGGCTTGCACCATAGTGGCAATGACATTTTTGGAAAGCCCTTTGTGAACTAGGATGTTCCGCTGAACTTCCATGCTGTCAAACGAAGCCGCCGTAAGTCCAGGTATATGAACAGTCCTTGCTGAAGAAGTTCTCTTCTTAGCGGCAGAGGCCAAGGGTCCTCTACGGACATGTCCAGAAGAGCCGCGTACCACGCTCTTCAGGGCCAATCTGGGGCAATCAAGATTGCCTGCACTCCTTGATGCCTGATCTTCTTGAGTACCCTGGGGATCAACGGAATCGGAGGAAAAAGGTAGACCAGTTGGAAAGGCCAAGGCATTGTCAGCGCATCCACTGCGCTCGCCTGATGGTCTCTGGTTCGCGAGCAATAACAATATTGCTTCTTGTTGAGACGAGAGGCCATCATGTCGATCTGTGGGCAGCCCCACCTGTTGATGATCTGTTGAAACACCTGAGGGTGTAGTCCCCACTCCCCTGGGTGGAGATCTTGGCAACTGAGGAAATCCACTTTCCAGTTGTCCACCCCCGGAATGAAGATTGCGGACAGTGCTCTTGCATTTCTTTCTGCCCAGAAGAGTATTCTTGACACTTCTCGCATGCAGGCTCTGCTTTTGGTCCCTCCTTGTTGATTGATGTATGCCACCACAGCCGTGGCTTTGTCCGACTGAACCTGGATCGCCCAATCCCAGAGTAGAGGGGAGGCCTGAATCAAAGCATTGTAGATGGCCCGGAGTTCCAGGATGTTGATTGGAAGGAGGGCCTCTTGGGCAGACCACCTGCGCTGGAACTGCGCCACCTGGGTGACAGCTCCCTATCCTCTCAGACTCGCATCCGTTGTGAAGAGGATCCAATCCTGAATCCAAAAGCGTCGACCTTCCAGCAGGTTGGAAGACTGTAGCCACCACAGGAGTGAAATCCTGGCCACGGGTGACAGCCAAATCATTCGATGCATCTGAAGATGTGAACCGGACCACTTGTTCAGGTTATCCAATTGGAAAAGTCTGGCATGAAACCTTCCGAACTGTATCGCCTCGTACGAGGCCACCATCTTTCCCAATAATTTTATGCAAAGATGAATGGATACTCAAGCAGGTCGGAGCACCATGTGAACCATTTCTTGAAGTGTTCTCACTTTTTCTTCTGGGAGGAACACTTTCTGTGCTACAGTATCCAGGAGCATCCCCAAAAACAGGAGCCGCTGAGACGGTTCCAGGTGGGACTTCTGCAGATTGAGGGTCCACCCATGGTGAGACAGAAGTTGGATAGTGTGATCTATATGGAGCAATAGAAGCTCCCTGGAACTCGCTTTTATCAGGAGATTGTCCAGGTATGGAATTACGTTACCCCCCTGAACCCTGAGCTGAAACATAATTTCCGCCATCACCTTCGTGAACACCATTGAGCTGTAGATAGGCTGAAGGTCAACGCCTGAAATTGGTAGTGATCGTTCAGTATGGTGAACCACAGATAGGCCTGATGAGGGGGCACCTGAATGAGGAGGGGGCTGCGGTGCTGGGGGGTACGATGGTTAGTAGGTTGGAGGAGCTTTTAAACTAGGAGCCTGGGGGGTGGGTTTAGCTAGAAACTATGGGTCATGCAGCGAGTATAGTAGAGATGGTGGTAGAGCGATAAAAGGGGGTGGAGAAGGGGGGAGGGAAAGTGCAGCCGGTAAGGGTATTTACATGGGTTCTAATAAGGGTATTAAGCAAGGTGCTGCCAAAGCATTAAATAATAACAATTATGTGTCATCATTACAGCCTATAGAAAATGTTGTACGGGACTTAAGGGAAAATACTTATGTCAGGGCGGTGAATTTAGGCGGGAACTTTGGGTTGACCAAAGAGAAAAGTAAGGTGGGCAATACTAAGTACGGTTGGATTAGAGAGGGAGCGAGAAGGACAGTCTGTATCAGTAACTCTAGGGATGCACTAGTAAACCAGGATGGGATATCTTTAAAAAAACAAACGAATAAAGGAACCGATAAACTAAAATGTATGCTTGCAAACGCAAGAAGTCTAGCAGGTAAAATGGGGGAATTGGAATTGTTAGCATCAAAGGCTGAGTATGACATTATAGGTATTACGGAAACATGGTGGGATGACTCTCACGACTGGGTTGCAAACTTGGAGGGGTATTCTCTTTTCAGGAGGGACAGAGCAAACAAAAGAGGAGGAGGTGTATGTCTTTATGTTAAACCATCACTTAAACCATACCTAAACGAGGTTAACTATGAGGGGACTGGAGATAATGTGGAGTCACTATGGGTTGAAATCTCAAGTGGGGGTATTGAGGCAAAAAAACTAATCATAGGCACGTGCTACAAACAGCCAGATACAGTATTAGCATACATAAGGAAGAACAACTCTTACAGCAAATCAAAACGGCTGCGGGATTGGGGGACATCCTTATGATTGGGGATTTTAATTACCCAGTTATAAACTGGAGTAACGATTCATGTGTTAAAGCGAGAGGCAACAGGTTCTTAAATATGTTTAAGGATCACTACTTGTCTCAATTAGTCGAGGACCCAACTAGGGGTAAAACTACCCTGGATCTAGTCATTACTAATAATGTGGACATTATATCAAACACTAAAGTGGGGGAGACTTTGGGTAACAGTGATCACTACAGGTATATGATCACATTCGACATCAGTTTCAGGAAACATAGCTACAGGGGTTCCACCAAAACTTTTAACTTTAGGAAGGCTAATTTCAGTATACTTAGATGTGCACTTAACGACATAGAGTGGGAGGTTCTGTTTAATAACAAGAACACTTCGGAAATGTGGGCAGTTTTAAAAGGGTTGCTGGATAGCAATATTCATAACTTTATTCCCATGGGCAGTAAACGCAGGAGTATAAAACTCAAACCGATGTGGCTTAACAGGAAGGTTAAGGCAGAAATGGATAAAAAAAATCGGGCTTTCACAGCATTTGCTGTGGTGCGCTCCCTGGGCCACTAGGGCAACACTCAATCTTCAGACGTGTTAGGCTCTGGTGAGTATGAGGAGGCCTGGAAAACATGAACTGTTGGTAGATCTCGAGGACCGGTTTGGCCAGCCCTGAGGGTCGTGTGAGTTGAAGTGGGGAATCTTTGCCGAACTGGGAGTATACTCACCAGAGCCTAACACGTCTGAAGATTGAGTGTTGCCCTAGTGGCCCAGGGAGCGCACCACAGCAAAATTTGACTGTATAAACTGTGACTTTTTGGGATTCAGTTGACCATCCCAGCTGGTGGACTGCAGCACCTTTGAACTAAAGCGCCATCTTTACATCTTTTTGTTTTCAGAGCATTTATATCTAATGGAAAGGAGGAGTCTTTCAAGTATTACAAGAAGTGTAATAAGAAATGCAAAAAGGCAATAAGAGCAGCTAAAATGGAAATTGAAAAGCAAATCGCTATAGAGAGTAAAACCAATCCTAAAAAGTTTTTTAAATACATAAATGGTAAAAGGTTAAAAAAGGAGAATATAGGTCCATTAAAAGATGAATTAGGAGAATTGATAAATGATGATGAAATAAAAGCAGAAATACTGAACAAATTCTTTTCATCAGTATTCACCAGAGAAGAAATGAGTGTGGGAGTAGAGCATAAAAATTGTGACAGTAATGATTCATGGTTAGATAATTGTTTAAGTGAAGAAGTAGTCCGGGAGAGACTAAGCAAAATTAAGATTAATAAATCACCTGGTCCTGATGGACTTCACCTGAGGGTACTTATGAAGCTTAGTTCACAACTAGCACGACCCCTATACTATAGTTCAATTAGATCAGGCATGGTACCGAAGGATTGGCGTATAGCTGAGGTAGTGCTATTATTAAAAAAAGGGATCCAGAAATCTTCTGGATAACTACAGACCAGTTAGTTTGACATCTATAGTGGGGCAAATATTGGAAGGAATTCTAAGGGACAACATACAGGAGTATCTACAGTCCGCTAGGATTATTTGCAAGAACCAGCATGGGTCTGTGAGGGACAGGTCATGTCAGACTAACTTAATTAGCTTCTACGAGGAAGTGAGCAATAATCTTGATCAAGGAAAAGCAGTGGATGTGGTCTTCCTAGATTTTGCAAAAGCCTTCGATACAGTTCCTCACAGGAGACTGATGATCAAATTAAAGGAGCTTGGCCTAGGAAAAACTATTTGACATGGATAAGCAACTGGTTGGACAACAGGGTACAGCGAGTAGTGGTCAATGAGAAGTCCCCAACCTGGTCCCCAGTAATCAGTGGAATACCACAAGGGTCCATACTCGGGCCACTACTGTTCAACATATTTATCAATGACCTAGAAAAAGGCCTGAAAAGCACAGTGTCAATCTATGCAGATGATACTAAACTGTGTAAGGTAATTAATTCAGAATTGAACTTGAACTCTGGGCATCTAAATGGAAAATGAGGTTCAATACAGACAAATACAAGGTTATGCATTTTGGGACTAAAAACAAACTCGCAAACTACATATTAAATGGGGAACGCCTAGGGGAAACAGAGTTGGAAAAAGATTTGGGGGTATTCATTGATAATAGGCTTAATAACCATACACAATGTCAAAACGCAGTAAAGAAGGCAAGTAAGGTGCTAGCGTGCATAAAAAGGGGAATTGAGACAAGGGACTCGGATGTAATCCTGCCGCTGTATAAAGCATTGGTACGTCTGCACCTGGAATATTGTGTTTAGTTTTGGGCACCATTGTATAAAAAAGACATCAGTGAACTCGAAAGTATTCAAAGGCGAGCTACTAAACTAATTAAAGGCCTAGAGGGACTGGATTATAAGGAAAGGCTCACTAGGTTTACTATGTATACACTAGAAAAGAGGCACCTAAGAGGAGATAATATTAATTTCTTCAAATATGTAAAGGGACATCACAAAGAGTTATCAGAGGAATTATTTATTAAAAGAACACAGTTTAGGACACGTGGGCACTCGCTTCAGCTGGAGGAGAGAAAGTTCCGAACGCAACGGAGGAAAGGGTTCTTCACTGTTAGGGCAATTAGGATGTGGAATTCCCTGCCAGGGAAGGTGGTAATGGCGGAATCTGTAATTGGATTTAAAATAGGAATGGATACATTTCTGAATGAAAATTATATCCAAGGTTATAATATTTAAAATATCAACGTGGTTAATTCGGGGGTAACATGAGTTATAGTAGTTAACTAGTCATAAAACATTATTCAGCGGGTATGTAGAATCATCACAACTTAATACAGGTTGAACACGATGGGCAATTTGCCACTATTCAACCTCAATTACTATGTTACTATGTTACTAGGCCAAATTGGGATATGTAGGTAAATGTCCTTGATATCCGGGGACACTAGGAAATCCTGTTGTTCCAGGCCTGCAATCACTGCTCTCAAAGATTCCATCTTGAATTTGAAAACCTTCAGGTAAGGATTCAAGGACTTCAGATTCAGAATGGGTCTCACAAACCCGTCTGGTTTTGGTACTACAAACAGAATGGAGTAGTAACCCTGTCCTCGTTGTTGTAGGCAGGGCCGGCCTGAGCTTAATTTTTTTGGTAAGCGAGTTTAGACTTTGGCGCCCCTTCGTGGGATCAAATTTTAAAAGGGGTGCAGTGATCGCGCTGAGCCCAAAAAAAAGTGGGTCCCACGGACCCCTCACTTTTAAAAATTGGGGTCCTATCTGTCCTTTTCTGGGTCCCATCGGAATGAAGGTTCATATTAATCTTATTAATTATTCAAATCTAAAAACAGACTTGATTTGGACACTACAAAAGTATTGCGAGGGGGAGGAGGAGGTGACAGTGCTGCTGGGCTGTGTAGCATACAGGACACTCTGCCCCAGAGCTGTAACTAGACATTTCAGTGCCCTTTGGCAGAAAGTATATTGGTGCTTCCCCTGCCATACATTAAACCAAGCACAGTGCGCGCCGAAGTCGGTCACCCAAAATTTAGGGGCTTCATGGGGAGAGAGCACGGCCACATAACAGTACAAATTCACATTACACCACACAGGTAGAGCACGTTATATACACATTGCACCAGGTAGAGCACGTTATATACACATTGCGCCAGGAAGAGCACGTTACACAGACTGCGCCAGGTAGAGCACGTTACACAGATTGCGCCAGGTAGAGCACGTTACACAGACTGCGCCAGGTAGAGCACGTTACACAGATTGCGCCAGGTAGAGCACGTTACACAGATTGCGCCAGGTAGAACACGTTACACAGATTGCGCCAGGTAGAGCAGGTTACACAGATTGCGCCAGGTAGAGCACGTTACACAGATTGCGCCAGGTAGAGCACATTACACAGATTACGCCAGGTAGAGCACGTTACACAGATTGCGCCAGGCATGAAGGGTGAGGGGGCATGGGGAGAGGGGCATGGAGAGGGGGGGCATGGGGGAGATAGAAAGAGGGGCATTGGAGGGAGGGGGCATGGGGGGAGATAGAGGGGCATTGGAGGGAGGGGGCATGGGGGGAGAGAGAGAGAGGGGCATTGGAGGGAGGGAGTGGGAGAGCAGTTTACCTGGAAGTT
Organism: Pseudophryne corroboree; assembly: GCF_028390025.1. Taxonomy (NCBI): domain Eukaryota; kingdom Metazoa; phylum Chordata; class Amphibia; order Anura; family Myobatrachidae; genus Pseudophryne; species Pseudophryne corroboree. The sequence continues at coordinate 204,214,194 of NC_086449.1, forward strand.
GAGAGGAGGCTCCGTGGACCTTCCAGTCAGGCGCTTTGGTGGGAAGTAGTCTCCGGTGGGGTCACTGCTGCAGCCGGGAGGAGGGAGGGAAATCAGAGATGCAGGAGCCCCTCCTCCTGCATCTTAAACTCTATATCGGTAAATCCGCGCTGCCAGTAGCGGATTTATCGGTATGCTTGCTGATCTTGTGGGACGCACAGCTGGAGGAGCTCTCAGCTCAGGCAGTCTGGGCAGCGGGCTTCTCTCTTACACTGTACTGCATCAACCGCTGCATCTCTGCTTACCCCCCTCGATAACTGCAGAGACGCGGCGGCAGCTGATGCAGTACGGTGTAAGAGAGAAGCCCGCTGCCCAGGCTGCCTGAGCTGAGAGCTCCTCCAGCTGCGCGTCCTGCTACTGGCAGCGCGGGATAGGAGTCAGGAAGGACTGAGCAGCAGGCGTAGCGTGTGGGGGTGCTGGACATTAGGGCATGCCTGTGCCCCCGTGCGCACGCCTATGCTTACAACTATGCCAGGCTGCATGGGGACCCAACCGGCCTATCACTCACCGTCACACAGTCCCCCTCACCAGCTGGCGCTTCTCACGCTGGTCTCTGCCAGGAGCCGCCACTGGAAAGCTATGTGTGTATGCAGCTTGAGCTTCCGCTTCCGGGTTGCCATAATCCACTGCAGGCTGCCGGCGGCGGCGCCCTGCTCACTGTGGCGCCTTACTCGGCCGCGTTACCCGCGTAACGGGCGGGCCGGCCCTGGTTGTAGGGGTACTGGAACAATGACCTGGGACTGATCCAACTTGCTTATGGCCAGTAGTAGCATACCATGCATATTTTCCAAAGCTGGTAAGCCTGATTTGAAAAATCGTTGGGGAGGAGCACCATCGAACTCCAGCTTGTAACCCTGAGAGATAAGGTCCCTCACCCAAGCATCTTGGCAGGAACTGTTCCAGATGTGCTGCAATGACGTAACCAAGCTCCCACCATGAGATCCCCTCGGGGTGGGTGGGCACCGTCTTGCTGAAGTCTTTGCGGAAGCAGAACTGTTGCTCTGGTCCTGAGATCCAGCAATGGCTGGTTTCTTAGGTTTACCTCTGGAGCCTCTAGCTGCATTGGAGGCCCCCCTGGCCCTAGATCAAAATCTGGAGGACCTAAAGGACTGAGTAGATGTTCCCGGGTAGGTACCAGGGACGTGCGGTGAGTTAAATGACTTAGGAGCCACTGGCTAGCATCAGACCTAGATTTACCTGCAATATATGAGTCAAAGTGTACATCTGGGCATTATACACAGGTACAGCAGTATAAACTCCTGGAAATTTGGTTAGTGTTATTTAGAGATGTGCGGAAAAGATAAGCCTCCCCTGCCAAAGACTTTTTGCTTCAGAGTTTTGGCTATAAAATGATTAGAATAATGTAAAGAAGATATTTCAAGCAAATTCTTTGTATTTTCCATATACTTTATACAGTCAAAACGTTGGCATAAACGTTAGTATGGTAGGAAAGGCTCTGCCTCACCTGCCTCACCAAACCGCACGTCACTGGTAGGTACGTCTAGCAGGCGGAGCCCCCGACAGGAGAAACGTGGATTTCCCAGCAGTGGCTTTGGAAATCCATGCGTCCAATTCACCTCCAAAAATCCATTCACCTGTGAAGGGAAGGGATTCCACATTACGTTTGGAGTCAGCATCAGCAATCCACTGACGCAACCATATGGCTCTGCGCACAGACACAGCCATAGCCGTGGTCCTAGCATTAATATTGACAATCTCTTTAAGGGAGTCACAGAGGACTCTTGCCGTGTCCTGAATGTGTTTTAGGAAAGTTACAGTAGTAACTAAGGTCATATCACCCGAGAGACCTTCCCAAATTTGAGTAGCCCAGGAATTAATTGCATGTGTCATCCAGCAACCTGCTATGACCGGTCTTTGAGCTACACCTGCAGCAGTGTAAATAGATTTCAGAGTGGTCTCAATTTTCCTATCTGCCGGGTCCTTTACTGTAAAGGTGTTATGCACACCAGTGCCTGCAGGAAAGTACTGGTGTCAGAACTGTTATGCACTCCAGTGCCTGCAGGAATGTACTGGTGTTTGAACTGTTATGCAAAACAAATGGACTCACAGACAGACTGGGGAATATGACATAACGAACACAGAAGGTGATAGGGTAACAAAATACACACAAGGTGAACAGAGAAGCCCAGAGGCTAAGGAACTGGGTATCTCCCTTGTATTAGAACTGCTCAGATGGGAAAAGCAAGATGTTGTGTTTTAATACGTAGAGAACCCGAAATGCTGTTGCTAAGGGCAACAGCAAAACCCTAAAGGGTTACCAACGGGTGTGGCAGTAAACTCCTTGGTCAGAGATGGAATGATAGACACAAGGAGAGTCTCCACAATCCTAATTCTCACTTGCAGTGCACAGGTTCAGCTTACTGCCACTAAACTGACCCCTGACACCTAGCACAGTGAGACAGGATTAGACAGGCAAGTCTTAGAATACAGCCGCAAACTTGCTAAGTTCACAGAGTAGTAACAGAACCCCAGCCAGCTAAATGACTGACTCCAGTCTTACTGCTAGGTCTGGATTGGCAGAGTGTAATACCAAATCCCCAGGCCTATTTGCAGTAAGCAACAAACAAATACAAAGCTACACAGTACTGGTTAACTTTCAGGAACTGACTAACCAACAAAGATTCAGCAGCATCTGCTTACCCTGAGAAGAGGCCTTATAAAGCAGGTGCTGTCCACGCCCCACTCAGACCTCACAGACTGTGAGCACAAAAACCAGCACTGGATCCCCTGCCGTGCACAGAGCCTATAACCACTGCACAGCAAAAGACCCGAACCGGAGTATCAGCTGCGCTCAGGTTACTCCGCTAGCACTTGTCTCCCGGTTGCCATGACGACGTGGCAGCACAGGGCAGGAGACCCTAACAAAAGGAGCCCGGAGCAGGAAGGACCGCCTTTTTAGAAAGGCGAGAGACTGAGACGTCCACTGCTGGAGATTCTTCCAAGAATTTCCTGCCTTCAGGGGCAAAGGGGAATGTATGCAAAAACCGTTTGGACACCTGATATTTTGTATCTGGATTTTTCCAGGCTACTTTAAATAAATCATCAAATTCCTAGAAGTCAGGAAATGTGATTGTCAGTTTGTCTTGTGGAAGGATAAATGACAGCTGATTATTAGCATCCTCCAGTAGAAGCTTTTACACATCCCGAATAGCCAATATGAGGGGTTCAATACCCTGTGTAGGGGTGGAATCCCCACTTATGGGGTCCACATCATCCCCATCATCCTCTATATCATCATCAGTATCTGATAGGAGTGCAGGTAGAGCACATGTTTGTGCCCCTGTAGTAGAAAGGGGGGGGGGGGGTTAGCAGCTAGATTAGCCACTGCTTCTTGTTGCAGTTCCTGAGTTTTGCATTTGCAGTGAGTTGAGATGACATATCAGGCATCATAGTTTTGATAGCCCCCAGCCAGGAGGGCTCTGGACTCTCTCCCACATTGTTATCAGCATTTTGTGATGACTGACTACACTGCTCACATGATATTGAGCCAGATGAGATAGAGGAGAATCTAGCATTACATACACTGTATAACTTTTTACCATTGTGAAGAAGAAAAACAGGTATAATACACATACAACTAGTGATGAGCGGGTTCGGTTCCTCGGAAACCGAATCCCCCCCCGAACTTCACCCATTTTACACAGGTCTGAGGCATACTCGGATTCTCCCGTATGGCTCGGTTAACCCGAGCGCGCCCGAACGTCATCATCCCGTGGTCGGATTCTCGCGAAATTCGTATTCTATATAAGGAGCCGCGTGTCGCCGCCATTTTCACTCGTGCATTGGAAATGTTAGGGAGAGGACGTGGCTGGCGTCCTCTCCATTTATTAATGTTGATGCAAATATTTGTGCTTATTGCTTAATTGTGAGGACTGGGGAGCAGCTGTATTATATAGGAGGAGTACAGTGCAGAGTTTTGCTGATCAGTGACCACCAGTTTTATCCGTTCTCTGCCTGAAAAACGCTCCATATCTGTGCTCAGTGTGCTGCATATATCTGTGCTCACACTGCTTTATTGTGGGGACTGGGGACCAGCAGTATTATATAGGAGGAGTACAGTGCAGAGTTTTGCTGACAGTGACCACCAGTATATATAGCAGTACGGTACGGAAGGCCACTGCTCTACCTACCTCTGTGTCGTCAAGTATACTATCCATCTAGATTCTATACCTGTGGTGCATTTTAGTTTTGCAGTTTGCTGACAGTGACCACCAGTATATATAGCAGTACGGTACGGAAGGCCACTGCTCTACCTACCTCTGTGTCGTCAAGTATACTATCCATCTAGATTCTATACCTGTGGTGCATTTTAGTTTTGCAGTTTGCTGACAGTGACCACCAGTATATATAGCAGTACGGTACGGAAGGCCACTGCTCTACCTACCTCTGTGTTGTCAAGTATACTATCCATCTAGATTCTATACCTGTGGTGCATTTTAGTTTTGCAGTTTGCTGACAGTGACCACCAGTATACATAGCAGTACGGTACGGAAGGCCACTGCTCTACCTACCTCTGTGTCGTCAAGTTTACTATCCATCTAGATTCTATACCTGTGGTGCATTTTAGTTTTGCAATTTGCTGACAGTGACCACCAGTATATATAGCAGTACGGTACGGAAGGCCACTGCTCTACCTACCTCTGTGTCGTCAAGTATACTATCCATCCATACCTGTGGTGCATTTCAGTTATGCGCAGTATATATAGTAGTAGGCCATTGCTATTGATACTGGCATATAATTCCACACATTAAAAAATGGAGAACAAAAATGTGGAGGTTAAAATAGGGAAAGATCAAGATCCACTTCCACCTCGTGCTGAAGCTGCTGCCACTAGTCATGGCCGAGACGATGAAATGCCATCAACGTCGTCTGCCAAGGCCGATGACCAATGTCATAGTAGAGAGCATGTAAAATCAAAAAAACAAAAGTTCAGTAAAATGACCCAAAAATCAAAATTGAAAGCGTCTGATGAGAAGCGTAAACTTGCCAATATGCCAATTACGACACGGAGTGGCAAGGAACGGCTGAGGCCCTGGCCTATGTTCATGGCTAGTGGTTCAGATTCACATGAGGATGGAAGCACTCATCCTCTCGCTAGAAAAATGAAAAGACTTAAGCTGGCAAAAGCACAGCAAAGAACTGTGCGTTCTTCTAAATCACAAATCCCCAAGGAGAGTCCAATTGTGTCGGTTGCGATGCCTGACCTTCCCAACACTGGACGGGAAGAGCTTGCGCCTTCCACCATTTGCACGCCCCCTGCAAGTGCTGGAAGGAGCACCCGCAGTCCAGTTCCTGATAGTCAAATTGAAGATGTCACTGTTGAAGTACACCAGGATGAGGATATGGGTGTTGCTGGCGCTGGGGAGGAAATTGACAAGGAGGATTCTGATGGTGAAATGGTTTGTTTAAGTCAGGCACCCGGGGAGACACCTGTTGTCCGTGGGACGAATATGGCCATTGACATGCCTGGTCAAAATACAAAAAAAAATCACCTCTTCGGTGTGGAATTATTTCAACACAAATGCGGACAACAGGTGTCAAGCCGTGTGTTACCTTTGTCAAGCTGTAATAAGTAGGGGTAAGGACGTTAACCACCTAGGAACATCCTCCCTTATACGTCACCTGGACCGCATTCATCAGAAGTCAGTGACAAGTTCAAAAACTTTGGATGACAGCGGAAGCAGTCCACTGACCACTAAATCCCTTCCTCTTGTAACCAAGCTCCTGCAAACTACACCACCAACTCCCTCAGTGTCAATTTCCACCTTACACAGGAAAGCCAATAGTCCTGCAGGCCATGTCACTGGCAAGTCTGACGAGTCCTCTCCTGCCTGGGATTCCTCCGATGCATCCTTGAGTGTAACGCCTACTGCTGCTGGGGCTGCTGTTGTTGCTGCTGGGAGTCAATCGTCAATCCAAAAAGGTTAGTCGGTAGACCACTTGTACTACTTCCAGTAAGCAATTGACTGTCCAACAGTCCTTTGCGAGGAAGATGAAATATCACAGCAGTCATCCTGCTGCAAAGCGGATAACTCAGGTCTTGTCAGCCTGGGTGGTGAGAAACGTGTGTCCGGTATCCACCGTTAATTCACAGGCAAGTAGAGACTTGATTGAGGTACTGTGTCCCCGGTACCAAATACCATCTAGGTTCCATTTCTCTAGGCAGGCGATACCGAAAATGTACACAGACCTCAGAAAAAGAGTCACCAGTGTCCTAAAAAAATGCAGTTGTACCCAATGTCCACTTAACCACGGACATGTGGACAAGTGGAGCAGGGCAGACTCAGGACTATATGACTGTGACAGCCCACTGGGTAGATGTATTGCCTCCCGCAGCAAGAACAGCAGCGGCGGCACCAGTAGCAGCATCTCGCAAATGCCAACTCGTTCCTAGGCAGGCTACGCTTTGTATCACCGCCTTCCATAAGAGGCACACAGCTGACAACCTCTTACGGAAACTGAGGAACATCATCGCAGAATGGCTTACCCCAATTGGACTCTCCTGGGGATTTGTGACATCGGACAACGCCACCAATATTGTGCGTGCATTACATCTGGGCAAATTCCAGCACGTCCCATGTTTTGCACATACATTGAATTTGGTGGTGCAGAATTATTTAAAAAATGACAGGGGCGTGCAAGAGATGCTGTCGGTGGCCCGAAGAATTGCGGGCCACTTTCGGCATTCGTGCCGAAGACTGGAGCACCAGCAAACAGTCCTGAACCTGCCCTGCTATCATCTGAAGCAAGAGGTGGTAACGAGGTGGAATTCAACCGTCTATATGCTTTAGAGGATGGAGGAGCAGCAAAAGGCCATACAAGCCTATACATCTGCCCACGATATAGGCAAAGGAGGAGGAATGCACCTGACTCAAGCGCAGTGGAGAATGATTTCAACGTTGTGCAAGGTTCTGCAACCCTTTGAACTTGCCACACGTGAAGTCAGTTCAGACACTGCCAGCTTGAGTCAGGTCATTCCCCTCATCAGGCTTTTGCAGAAGAAGCTGGAGACATTGAAGGAGGAGCTAAAACAGAGCGATTCCGCTAGGCATGTGGGACTTGTGGATGGAGCCCTTAATTCGCTTAACCAGGATTCACGGGTGGTCAATCTGTTGAAATCAGAGCACTACATTTTGGCCACCGTGCCCGATCCTAGATTTAAAACCTACATTGTATCTCTCTTTCCAGCAGACACAAGTCTGCAGAGGTTCAAAGACCTGCTGGTGAGAAAATTGTCAAGTCAAGCGGAACGTGACCCGTCAACAGCTCCTCCTTCACATTCTCCCGCAACTGGGGGTGCGAGGAAAAGGCTTAGAATTCCGAGCCCACCCGCTGGCGGTGATGCAGAACAGTCTGGAGCGAGTGCTGACATCTGGTCCGGACTGAAGGACCTGCCAACGATTACTGACATGTCGTCTACTGTCACTGCATATGATTCTGTCACCAGTGAAAGAATGGTGGAGGATTATATGAGTGACCGCATCCAAGTAGGCACGTCAGACAGTCCGTACGTATACTGGCAGGAAAAAGAGGCAATTTGGAGGCCCTTGCACAAACTGGCTATATTCTACCTAAGTTGCCCTCCCTCCAGTGTGTACTCCGAAAGAGTGTTTAGTGCAGCCGCTCACCTTGTCAGCAATCGGCGTACGAGGTTACTTCCAGAAAATGTGGAGAAGATGATGTTCATCAAAATGAATTATAATCAATTCCTCCGTGGAGACATTCACCAGCAATTGCCTCCAGAAAGTACACAGGGATCTGAGATGGTGGATTCCAGTGGGGACGAATTAATAATCTGTGAGGAGGGGGATGTACACAGTGAAAGGGGTGAGGAATCGGAGGATGATGATGAGGTGGACATCTTGCCTCTGTAGAGCCAGTTTGTGCAAGGAGAGATTGATTGCTTCTTTTTTGGTGGGGGCCCAAACCAACCAGTCATTTCAGTCACAGTCGTGTGGCAGACCCTGTCGCTGAAATGATGGGTTCGTTAAAGTGTGCATGTCCTGTTTATACAACATAAGGGTGGGTGGGAGGGCCCAAGGACAATTCCATCTTGCACCTCTTTTTTCTTTCATTTTTCTTTGCATCATGTGCTGTTTGGGGACTATTTTTTTAAGTGCCATCCTGTCTGACACTGCAGTGCCACTCCTAGATGGGCCAGGTGTTTGTGTCGGCCACTTGTGTCGCTTAGCTTAGTCACACAGCGACCTTGGTGCGCCTCTTTTTTTCTTTGCATCATGTGCTGTTTGGGGACAATTTTTTTGAAGTGCCATCCTGTCTGACACTGCAGTGCCACTCCTAGATGGGCCAGGTGTTTGTGTCGGCCACTTGTGTTGCTTAGCTTAGTCACACAGCGACCTTGGTGCGCCTCTTTTTTTCTTTGCATCATTTGCTGTTTGGGGACAATTTTTTTGAAGTGCCATCCTGCCTGACACTGCAGTGCCACTCCTAGATGGGCCAGGTGTTTGTGTCGGCCACTTGTGTCGCTTAGCTTAGCCATCCAGCGACCTCTGTGCAAATTTTAGGACTAAAAATAATATTGTGAGGTGTGAGGTGTTCAGAATAGACTGAAAATGAGTGTAAATTATGGTTATTGAGGTTAATAATACTATGGGATCGAAAAATGACCCCCAAATTCTATGATTTAAGCTGTTTTTGAGGGTTTTTTGTAAAAAAACACCCGAACCCAAAACACACCCGAATCCGACAAAAAAATTTCAGGGAGGTTTTGGCAAAACGCGTCCGAATTCAAAACACGGCCGCGGAACCGAATCCAAAACCATAACACAAAACCCGAAAAAATTCCGGTGCACATCTCTACATACAACATATCCTGAAATACAATACAAGACTGCCCTATTGCATGTGAGAGGAGACACAGGAGAGAGGACCCCAGCGCACCCAACGCTGCTCAGTCCCATTGAGGCTGACAGCGTTTTACGTATATACAGAACTAACAGTGAGACTATCTTATGAAAATTCCATCAGAGAAATTATATTTGTGCACAATATAGCGGCTCTCCCCCTCTACACCTGGTACTGGTGATCCAGCGTGTGACCATTATGGAGGTGCTGTGTGAGGCTGCTGCTTATGCAGAGGAAGGCGGCAAAATGCCACTGAGCCCGCTCTGATGTAGCTCCGCCCCCCACTATGGCGCTGGAGCTATTGTGTAATATTTATACTGGCCATGTCTCCCTATGTGTTTGTAGCCTCACATAAATGCTTGGTACAAGTATTTAGCCAGTCACACGCAGGGGCTACAGCAGGTCCCCCCCAGGGGGGGCCCCGGATGCCTCACCCGCACTTCTGCCGCACAGTGAACCGGGGGACTCCCCTAATGGGGTCCACGGTGTGTACTCACCTCCGATGATCACCTTCAGGCAGCGTTAGGGGTGTGCGGCATGCTGCGGCTGCAATAGCCAAGGCGCCATGCCCCGCTGAATAAACAGCGGGGAAGCGGCTCTGCACCTCAAAAGGCCGGTGACCGCCCCCCCCTCTAACTCCCACGGTACAGGTATGCTGTTGCCCAAACAGCATACCAAAAGAAAAAAAAGTTTAAAAGAAATTGAAGAAAAACTCTGGAGCTTGCAGAGTGTGCATCCTCTCCTGAGGGCACCTTTTTCTAAACTTCTAAACTGACCTGTAGGAGGAGGCATAGAGGGGAGGAGCCAGCACACACAGTTTTAGAAATTTAAAGTGCACTTGCTCCTTTGAACCAGTCTATACCCATCGTACTAATCTGTCCCCAATATCCTTTATGGATGTTAGAGAAACAGGGCACCTGCCGGTAAATGCAACACTGTATCAAGTGTGCATACCTGTACAATTTAAACTACAACAAAAAAAACCCTGTGGGGGCTGAGGTTCCCTATATGTTTATATGTCCTTTCTTCAACCGCTGGGAAAATGTAAAGTCAGCTGCGTCTCTCTAGCCGATAGAGAGGAGCAGCCTCCAGGGACATATGATATAGTATTAGAACCTTGACCCTCAAAGGGGAGGTATATTTTAGGTATGTTTTTTTCCCCACAATTATTGACCAAAAACACTTGATTTATTGGTAAATTGGAAAATAGCGATGTTTGTAGGAGGGATAAAAAAAACCCCTGTTTTTTTAATGGATCATTTTGATTAAGGTGATCGTGTATCAATTAAGAATATCAATATGGAACCTCTAATTACGGATAGCCTCAAGTTGCACAGTATACCGTAAAAATTTATATATATATATATATATATATATATAAAATCATGTTGGATACATTTAAAAAAGTTGACCTGATTCAATAATTTAAAAAAATTACAATCTCTGAGCATTTAAAAAAAAAAAATATATTAGCTAGTTAAGCGGTCAAAGGGTGTCCACACAAATTTACTGATGTGTGCATGTCAAAATGTACTTATTAAAAGTTGGACATGAATAGTGCAAACCAGTTCATTTAAAAACAAGTAACATTTTTCTCTCACTGGAGGCACACATTCATAGGTGTATATGGGGGGTAATTCCGATTTGTTCGCAGCATCAAATTTGTTAGCAGTTGGGTAAAACCATGGGGGTAATTCCAAGTTGATCGCAGCAGGATTTTTTTTAGCAGTTGGGCAAAACCATGTGCACTGCAGGGGAAGCAGATATAACATGTGCAGAGAGAGTTAGATTTGGGTGTGATGAGTTCAATCTGCAATCTAATTTGCAGTGTAAAAATAAAGCAGCACAGAAATAAAATAACCCACCCAAATCTAACTCTCTCTGCACATGTTATATCTGCCTCCCCTGCAGTGCACATGGTTTTGCCCAACTGCTAAAAAAAATTCCTGCTGCGATCAACTTGGAATTACCCCCCATGTGCACTGCAGGGGGGCAGATATAACATTTGCAGAGAGAGATTTGGGTGGGTTTTTTTGTTTCTGTGCAGGGTAAATACTGGCTGGTTTATGTTTTTTTTTTTTTTTTTTAAACACATTTTATTGGGTGGATCACAATAAGATTGCATTGGTAACAAAACACCCAGGCAATTTGGGTATTAACTGAACAAATGTAGTTACAATAAAACTGACTGGTTTATTTTTACACTACAATTTAGATTTCAGTTTGAACACACCCCACCCAAATTTAACTCTCTCTGCAAATGTTATATCTGCCACACCTGCAGTGCAAGTGGTTTTGCCCAACTGCTAACAAACTTGATGCTGCGATCAACTCGGAATTACCCCCATGGCTAATTCTAACTTTAGTGTGCAATATATAGTGAATTATTGAGGGAAGAAGATTAGAGAAAAATGGATCATAGTGCCAAGTATTTTGACAGGTATTCCCTGGTGCTAACTCCATAGGTGTCATTTGTTAGATTTTACATAGTGTAAATTCAAATCCCAAGTTTATAAAATCTCATATTCATGTGTGTTGCATTTTGTGTGCACTAAAAGAATGGCATTCTGTTTCCTGTAGTTGAAACCCATTCTGAATGTGCTTCACTACACTGTGACCATGCAGAGCAAACAGATGTTTCTAAGCAGAAGTTTTGGACCACTCTTCATTTCATATACAAGCCCCGGAGAACAGAGCATCTGGTTCCTTTCAGTATCAGGCTCCTTTAAAGATACTCTCAAGCTGGTATCGTTCAATCGATGCTGAGAAGTAATGAGTGTTTATTTCTGTTTATATGTTCAGCTTATTCCGAGGGGCCTCTTCATATGAACTCAGTCCCAGCTGGTGCCACCTAGTCATTCATAGGACTTACTGACGTCAGCAGCCTTTTAATTATTAAATGCAGAATGCTTAGAGAAGTAACTTCTAGGAAAAGACAACTATCCCCTGACACCGGCACTCACTGACCCTGTAATATATCCTAAAGTCAACAGAAATTAAGTAAAAGGTAAATAAATATACACTACAAGCAACAATTTGGATGAATGATGTTTCACCTGGAGGCTTGGTACACACTCCAATAACATGCTAAGAATATGTAAATAAACCGTATTGCTTCAATATTATGGTCACTGTTCTTAGTATCTCTCCTTCCCCCATCTGGAGGACACTGTTTGACCATGGGGTATAGGGAGGGTTAAGGAGCGACCATCACCAGGCTGAAGGAGCTGCAGCAAATGGTACAGTCCAACACCCAAAAGCAAAGGGAGGATTCATTGATGGCTGCTGTGAACCTCTTCTCTTCCCATTCCTTTCAGGTTGCAGGGAGTCTGAGATAAGAATCTGATAAATTATTTAGGTATAATATATTCCCATTCAGATATTTTATGCATTTTTTTGCATGCTGTGCAGTTAAACTTAGTATATTACTTATGTGTGGAACATATTCCTTATTTAAATTTCATAAAACTGTCATAAAAAGAAACAGTTCCAAGGCTAATTAGGAGGACAGACTAGTACTCATCACTTACGTGCTTGATGTTCTGCTTGCGAGAAGGACCATGATTCACGACCGGTTACGGAGCCTCCGTCAATCTCTGTGGAACAGAGCTTGGTTTAGGTCATTGGCTCTGTCTATAGTGTCAGTTATGAGAGAGGAACTGTCTAGTTTTATATCCTGTCAGGATACCAGGAGTAATCGGTACCCAGACAGTTTCACCTTAAAGGGACCAGGATAGGGCACAGGACAGAGATACTTTCTCCTGGGCTCTCTGGGTCCGGGACTGTGGGGTGCTCGGAAGTTCCATCTTTGGCCAGAGTAATGCATTAAGTCTTGAGAAAGCATAATCCTCTTTAGAGTAGGATGTGTGGTGCGGTTTTTACCAGGCCAAAAACTGAATCCGAACCAAAACCAAAACACTTGAGGGTGGTTTTGCCAAAGCCAAAACATGATGATGAATTAGAACCAAAACCAGGATATGGGGTGCCGCGCACTAGAGATGAGCGCCGGAAATTTTTCGGGTTTTGTGTTTTGGTTTTGGGTTCGGTTCCGCGGCCGTGTTTTGGGTTCGACCGCGTTTTGGCAAAACCTCACCGAATTTTTTTTGTCGGATTCGGGTGTGTTTTGGATTCGGGTGTTTTTTTCAAAAAACACTAAAAAACAGCTTAACTCATAGAATTTGGGGGTCATTTTGATCCCAAAGTATTATTAACCTCAAAAACCATAATTTACACTCATTTTCAGTCTATTCTGAATACCTCACACTTCACAATATTATTTTTAGTCCTAAAATTTGCACCTAGGTCGCTGGATGACTAAGCTAAGCGACCCTAGTGGCCGACACAAACACCGGGCCCATCTAGGAGTGTCACTGCAGTGTCACGCAGGATGTCCCTTCCAAAAAACCCTCCCCAAACAGCACATGACGCAAAGAAAAAAAGAGGCGCAATGAGGTAGCTGTGTGAGTAAGATAAGCGACCCTAGTGGCCGACACAAACACCGGGCCCATCTAGGAGTGTCACTGCAGTGTCACGCAGGATGTCCCTTCCAAAAAACCCTCCCCAAACAGCACATGACGCAAAGAAAAAAAGAGGCGCAATGAGGTAGCTGTGTGAGTAAGATAAGCGACCCTAGTGGCCGACACAAACACCGGGCCCATCTAGGAGTGTCACTGCAGTGTCACGCAGGATGTCCCTTCTAAAAAACCCTCCCCAAACAGCACATGACGCAAAGAAAAAAAGAGGCGCAATGAGGTAGCTGTGTGAGTAAGATAAGCGACCCTAGTGGCCGACACAAACACCGGGCCCATCTAGGAGTGTCACTGCAGTGTCACGCAGGATGTCCCTTCCAAAAAACCCTCCCCAAACAGCACATGACGCAAAGAAAAAAAGAGGCGCAATGAGGTAGCTGTGTGAGTAAGATAAGCGACCCTAGTGGCCGACACAAACACCGGGCCCATCTAGGAGTGGCACTGCAGTGTCACGCAGGATGTCCCTTCCAAAAAACCCTCCCCAAACAGCACATGACGCAAAGAAAAAAAGAGGCGCAATGAGGTAGCTGTGTGAGTAAGATAAGCGACCCTAGTGGCCGACACAAACACCGGGCCCATCTAGGAGTGTCACTGCAGTGTCACGCAGGATGTCCCTTCCAAAAAACCCTCCCCAAACAGCACATGACGCAAAGAAAAAAAGAGGCGCAATGAGGTAGCTGTGTGAGTAAGATAAGCGACCCTAGTGGCCGACACAAACACCGGGCCCATCTAGGAGTGTCACTGCAGTGTCACGCAGGATGTCCCTTCCAAAAAACCCTCCCCAAACAGCACATGACGCAAAGAAAAAAAGAGGCGCAATGAGGTAGCTGTGTGAGTAAGATAAGCGACCCTAGTGGCCGACACAAACACCGGGCCCATCTAGGAGTGGCACTGCAGTGTCACGCAGGATGTCCCTTCCAAAAAACCCTCCCCAAACAGCACATGACGCAAAGAAAAATTAAAGAAAAAAGAGGTGCAAGATGGAATTGTCCTTGGGCCCTCCCACCCACCCTTATTTTGTATAAACAGGACATGCACACTTTAACCAACCCATCATTTCAGTGACAGGGTCTGCCACACGACTGTGACTGAAATGACGGGTTGGTTTGGACCCCCACCAAAAAAGAAGCAATTAATCTCTCCTTGCACAAACTGGCTCTACAGAGGCAAGATGTCCACCTCATCATCATCCTCCGATATATCACCGTGTACATCCCCCTCCTCACAGATTATCAATTCGTCCCCACTGGAATCCACCATCTCAGCTCCCTGTGTACTTTGTGGAGGCAATTGCTGCTGGTCAATGTCTCCACGGAGGAATTGATTATAATTCATTTTAATGAACATCATCTTCTCCACATTTTCTGGATGTAACCTCGTACGCCGATTGCTGACAAGGTGAGCGGCGGCACTAAACACTCTTTCGGAGTACACACTTGTGGGAGGGCAACTTAGGTAGAATAAAGCCAGTTTGTGCAAGGGCCTCCAAATTGCCTCTTTTTCCTGCCAGTATAAGTACGGACTGTGTGACGTGCCTACTTGGATGCGGTCACTCATATAATCCTCCACCATTCTTTCAATGGTGAGAGAATCATATGCAGTGACAGTAGACGACATGTCCGTAATCGTTGTCAGGTCCTTCAGTCCGGACCAGATGTCAGCATCAGCAGTCGCTCCAGACTGCCCTGCATCACCGCCAGCGGGTGGGCTCGGAATTCTGAGCCTTTTCCTCGCACCCCCAGTTGCGGGAGAATGTGAAGGAGGAGATGTTGACAGGTCGCGTTCCGCTTGACTTGACAATTTTCTCACCAGCAGGTCTTTCAACCCCAGCAGACTTGTGTCTGCCGGAAAGAGAGATCCAAGGTAGGCTTTAAATCTAGGATCGAGCACGGTGGCCAAAATGTAGTGCTCTGATTTCAACAGATTGACCACCCGTGAATCCTTGTTAAGCGAATTAAGGGCTCCATCCACAAGTCCCACATGCCTAGCGGAATCGCTCCGTGTTAGCTCCTCCTTCAATGTCTCCAGCTTCTTCTGCAAAAGCCTGATGAGGGGAATGACCTGACTCAGGCTGGCAGTGTCTGAACTGACTTCACGTGTGGCAAGTTCAAAGGGCATCAGAACCTTGCACAACATTGAAATCATTCTCCACTGCACTTGAGACAGGTGCATTCCACCTCCTATATCGTGCTCAATTGTATAGGCTTGAATGGCCTTTTGCTGCTCCTCCAACCTCTGAAGCATATAGAGGGTTGAATTCCACCTCGTTACCACTTCTTGCTTCAGATGATGGCAGGGCAGGTTCAGTAGTTTTTGGTGGAGCTCCAGTCTTCTGTACGTGGTGCCTGTACGCCGAAAGTGTCCCGCAATTCTTCTGGCCACCGACAGCATCTCTTGCACGCCCCTGTCGTTTTTTTAAAAATTCTGCACCACCAAATTCAAGGTATGTGCAAAACATGGGACGTGCTGGAATTTGCCCATATTTAATGCACACACAATATTGCTGGCGTTGTCCGATGCCACAAATCCACAGGAGAGTCCAATTGGGGTAAGCCATTCCGCGATGATCTTCCTCAGTTGCCGTAAGAGGTTTTCAGCTGTGTGCGTATTCTGGAAAGCGGTGATACAAAGCGTAGCCTGCCTAGGAAAGAGTTGGCGTTTGCGAGATGCTGCTACTGGTGCCGCCGCTGCTGTTCTTGCGGCGGGAGTCCATACATCTACCCAGTGGGCTGTCACAGTCATATAGTCCTGACCCTGCCCTGCTCCACTTGTCCACATGTCCGTGGTTAAGTGGACATTGGGTACAACTGCATTTTTTAGGACACTGGTGAGTCTTTTTCTGACGTCCGTGTACATTCTCGGTATCGCCTGCCTAGAGAAGTGGAACCTAGATGGTATTTGGTAACGGGGGCACACTGCCTCAATAAATTGTCTAGTTCCCTGTGAACTAACGGCGGATACCGGACGCACGTCTAACACCAACATAGTTGTCAAGGCCTCAGTTATCCGCTTTGCAGCAGGATGACTGCTGTGATATTTCATCTTCCTCGCAAAGGACTGTTGGACAGTCAATTGCTTACTGGAAGTAGTACAAGTGGGCTTACGACTTCCCCTCTGGGATGACCATCGACTCCCAGCAGCAACAACAGCAGCGCCAGCAGCAGTAGGCGTTACACGCAAGGATGCATCGGAGGAATCCCAGGCAGGAGAGGACTCGTCAGAATTGCCAGTGACATGGCCTGCAGGACTATTGGCATTCCTGGGGAAGGAGGAAATTGACACTGAGGGAGTTGGTGGGGTGGTTTGCGTGAGCTTGGTTACAAGAGGAAGGGATTTACTGGTCAGTGGACTGCTTCCGCTGTCGCCCAAAGTTTTTGAACTTGTCACTGACTTATTATGAATGCGCTGCAGGTGACGTATAAGGGAGGATGTTCCGAGGTGGTTAACGTCCTTACCCCTACTTATTACAGCTTGACAAAGGCAACACACGGCTTGACACCTGTTGTCCGCTTTTCTGTTGAAATACCTCCACACTGAAGAGCTGATTTTTTTGGTATTTTCACCAGGCATGTCAACGGCCATATTCCTCCCACGGACAACAGGTGTCTCCCCGGGTGCCTGACTTAAACAAACCACCTCACCATCAGAATCCTCCTTGTCAATTTCCTCCCCAGCGCCAGCAACACCCATATCCTCCTCATCCTGGTGTACTTCAACACTGACATCTTCAATCTGACTATCAGGAACTGGACTGCGGGTGCTCCTTCCAGCACTTGCAGGGGGCGTGCAAATGGTGGAAGGCGCATGCTCTTCACGTCCAGTGTTGGGAAGGTCAGGCATCGCAACCGACACAATTGGACTCTCCTTGTGGATTTGGGATTTCGAAGAACGCACAGTTCTTTGCGGTGCTTTTGCCAGCTTGAGTCTTTTCAGTTTTCTAGCGAGAGGCTGAGTGCTTCCATCCTCATGTGAAGCTGAACCACTAGCCATGAACATAGGCCAGGGCCTCAGCCGTTCCTTGCCACTCCGTGTGGTAAATGGCATATTGGCAAGTTTACGCTTCTCCTCCGACAATTTTATTTTAGGTTTTGGAGTCCTTTTTTTACTGATATTTGGTGTTTTGGATTTGACATGCTCTGTACTATGACATTGGGCATCGGCCTTGGCAGACGACGTTGCTGGCATTTCATCGTCTCGGACATGACTAGTGGCAGCAGCTTCAGCACGAGGTGGAAGTGGATCTTGATCTTTCCCTAATTTTGGAACCTCAACATTTTTGTTCTCCATATTTTAATAGGCACAACTAAAAGGCACCTCAGGTAAACAATGGAGATGGATGGATACTAGTATACTTATGGATGGACTGCCGAGTGCCGACACAGAGGTAGCTACAGCCGTGGACTACCGTACTGTACTGTGTCTGCTGCTAATATAGACTGGTTGATAATGAGATGTAGTATGTATAAAGAAGTAAGAAAAAAAAAACCACGGGTAGGTGGTATACAATTATGGATGGACTGCCGAGTGCCGACACAGAGGTAGCTACAGCCGTGGACTACCGTACTGTACTGTGTCTGCTGCTAATATAGACTGGATGATAATGAGATGTAGTATGTATAAAGAAGAAAGAAAAAAAAAAACACGGGTAGGTGGTATACAATTATGGATGGACTGCCGAGTGCCGACACAGAGGTAGCTACAGCCGTGGACTACCGTACTGTACTGTGTCTGCTGCTAATATAGACTGGATGATAATGAGATGTAGTATGTATAAAGAAGAAAGAAAAAAAAACCACGGGTAGGTGGTATACAATTATGGATGGACTGCCGAGTGCCGACACAGAGGTAGCTACAGCCGTGGACTACCGTACTGTACTGTGTCTGCTGCTAATATAGACTGGTTGATAATGAGATGTAGTATGTATAAAGAAGAAAGAAAAAAAAAACCACGGGTAGGTGGTATACAATTATGGATGGACTGCCGAGTGCCGAGTGCCGACACAGAGGTAGCTACAGCCGTGGACTACCGTACTGTACTGTGTCTGCTGCTAATATAGACTGGATGATAATGAGATGTAGTATGTATAAAGAAGAAAGAAAAAAAAAACCACGGGTAGGTGGTATACAATTATGGATGGACTGCCGAGTGCCGACACAGAGGTAGCTACAGCCGTGGACTACCGTACTGTACTGTGTCTGCTGCTAATATAGACTGGATGATAATGAGATGTAGTATGTATGTATAAAGAAGAAAGAAAAAAAAAACCACGGGTAGGTGGTATACAATTATGGATGGACTGCCGAGTGCAGACACAGAGGTAGCTACAGCCGTGAACTACCGTACTGTGTCTGCTGCTAATATAGACTGGTTGATAATGAGATGTAGTATGTATAAAGAAGAAAGAAAAAAAAAACACGGGTAGGTGGTATACAATTATGGATGGACTGCCGAGTGCCGACACAGAGGTAGCTACAGCCGTGGACTACCGTACTGTACTGTGTCTGCTGCTAATATAGACTGGATGATAATGAGATGTAGTATGTATAAAGAAGAAAGAAAAAAAAACCCACGGGTAGGTGGTATACAATTATGGATGGACTGCCGAGTGCCGACACAGAGGTAGCTACAGCCGTGAACTACCGTACTGTGTCTGCTGCTAGTAGACTGGATGATAAATAATGATATAAAAAATATATATATATCACTACTGCAGCCGGACAGGTATATATTATATAATGACGGACCTGCTGGAGTGGACACTGTCTGTCAGCAGAATGAGTTTTTTAATTTTTATAGAATAAAAAAACACCACACAAGTCACACGACGAGTGTACTTTTTCAGGCAGACATTCAATCACAATATACTATACTGGTGGTCAGTGTGGTCAGGTCACTGGTCACAGTGGTCAGTGGTCAGTCACACTGGCAGTGGCACTCTGGCAGCAAAAGTGTGCACTGTTTAATATGTACTCCTGGCTCCTGCTATAACCTATAACTGCTCCCCAGTCTCCCCCACAATTAAGCTGTGTGAGCACAGTCAGATATTATACATAGATGATGCAGCACACTGGGCTGAGCACAGATATGGTATGTGAGTGTGACTGAGTCACTGTGTATCGTTTTTTTCAGGCAGAGAACAAGAACAGAACGGATTATTAAATAATAATAAATTATAAAACTGCACTGGTGGTCAGGTCACTGGTCATCAGTCACTAGTATAACTCCTCCTAAGCTCCAGTAAGTAAATGAAGTGTCTCACTCTCACTCTCCTATCTATTTTAATTTCTAAACGGAGAGGACGCCAGCCACGTCCTCTCCCTATCAATCTCAATGCACGTGTGAAAATGGCCGCGACGCGCGGCTCCTTATATAGAATCCGAGTCTCGCGATAGAATCCGAGCCTCGCGAGAATCCGACAGCGTGATGATGACGTTCGGGCGCGCTCGGGTTAACCGAGCAAGGCGGGAAGATCCGAGTCGCTCGGACCCGTGTAAAAAAACATGAAGTTCGGGCGGGTTCGGATTCAGAGAAACCGAACCCGCTCATCTCTACCGCGCACATCTCTATCTTATACCCCTTTCAGACCAAAAATGCAGGGTCTGGGCCCCGTTTATACCAGTATTTGGAGCCGGGACATCCCGGGTCGGCACCTTTCATACTGAACCCGGGATGGCCCTGCATTTTATGAGAATGTCATTAGAAATGGCCCTTTTTAAGGCCCACAAATATGAGGTCATTACAGAGAGGGAGGGAGAGAGGAAGGGAGGGCAGGCCTGCTCACCTCATTGCAGCAATCATGGCCGACGGAGTACCACTGTGTATGCCTGTGTTCCTGATTGTTTGGGCTTTACTGCTGTTTGACCCAGCAGTGAGTGTCTGATGCAGCTTCTGACTTTGTGCTCTATAGTGCAGAGTTATACCTGGAGGAGGAGAGCTTTATTTTTGGCAGAGAGGGCCAGGACTCGGAGACAGTATTTGCGCAGGAGGAGAACCCTGATTTCGCAGACTCTGGCTTCTGTTATGCGAATTAGTACCGCGTCCGACCGAAGAATGTGGACCAGAGACCGCCCTCATGGTGATGTTTTCATGGAGACTGTGGAGGCTTATCAAGATGAGGGATGGATGAGCCACTTTCGCATTTCACGTCCAACGTTCCAATACCTGCTGGACCTACTCACCCCTGCACTTACTATGCAGACCACCCACTACCGGATACCTATCCAGCCAAGGAGGAGACTGGTGATTACGCTGTGGTGGTATGCTACGCCAGGAGAGTACCGCACAATCTCCTGTTTGTTCGGTGTTGGGATCTCCACTGTCTGCAGTGTTATACACCAGGTGACGAAGGCTATACTGGATACACTATACAAAAGGTTTATCTGCTTACCGCAAGGGCAGTGCCTAGATGACACCATCAAAGGCTTTGTGCAACGTGGGTACCCTCAGTGTGCCGGTGTCATCGATGGGACCCATATCCCCATCATTGCCCCCTGTGACAACCCGGCGGATTATTATAACCGCAAGGGATGGCATTCCATTGTCTTACAGGCTGTGGTTGACCATAAATACTGGTAAGTAAATTTGTCAGTGTTTTTTTTTTTTTTTAAATGCAGTGTGCCTTTATTTTTTGTAAAAATTGTAAAAAAAATTATTTTAGCTTCACTGATGTATATATTGGCTGGCCTGGGCGAGCACATGACGCTCGTGTTCTTGCCAACTCCGATTTGTACAAGATTGCGGAGGACAAGCGGGGTGGATGGCTTTTTCCCAGAGATGTAAAAAAAAAAATATATATATATATATATTTTTTTTTTTTTTTATTCACACCCCCACCCCCTCCAATGTTTCTTTAAAGGGTTTGCCAGATTTCACTTTTGGTTGTAGGTTGTGATGGAATATGTGTGGCCTGTAGTGTTTCTCTTTGTAAAAGGTTTATTGAAATATGAGTATCTGCAGATTGCTGTCACCTGCTTCACCCCCATACCTGTTTCAGCAATCAAGTGATACTCATACTCTTGTATTTCTTTTCAGAAATCAAAGACAGTGGATGGGGTGGACATCCCAGTCCACATCATTGGGGATGCAGCCTACCGTTTACGCCACTGGCTAATGAAGGGGTACACCCAGCATTTGCAGCTGTCTCCCATCCAAGTGGCATATACCCACACTCAGAGTTCGGCACGGATGGTGGTGGAGAATGCCTTTGGCCGCCTGAAAGGACGTTGGCGCTGCCTCATGAAGAGGAATGATGTTGACCTTAAATTTATGCCCCATGTAGTAGCGGCCTGCTGTGTCCTTCACAACATATGTGAACTGCAGAAGGAACAGTTTCCAGAGGAGTGGACTGTGAAGGACCCTGAAGTGACACCCTCTAGTGTAGATTTGGAGGTGTCTGGTGGGCAACATTCCTCTAGTGCAGAACTCATTAGGGAAACCATTTGTACCAACCTTAACGAGATGTTAAAATAATTCAGAATGTTTACAATTTTACATGAACAAAAAGTTTGCACTGTTTTATCCTTTGTTTTAATTGCACAAAACCAATCGGTTAAATGCACAGGCATATATATATATATATATATATATATATATATATATATATAGTAAAGCTTGGCATAAAATGAGAACATGTGGCGAACACATAGCAAACATATTAATATAAAATCCCCCGAAAACCCAATCCCACCCTTCCTCCCTTCCAAACATGAAAATTGGGACCGTATAACTGGGCCAAACTATCAAAGTTAAATACACAGTCCAAGGCAAACACTGCCTATGGCAATTGTCTATACACTTTGTAATCCGGAGATGGATTCGGGTTAGGGGGTCATAGTAGGGACCTCTAGAATACGGGCAGGGCCGGATTAACAATGGGGCGGATGGAGCTGCAGCTCCAGGCCCCCCATTGAAAATAGGCCCACAGGCTTCCCTGCAAAGCAGCCAGTGTTTACAGGAAAGAAACACTGTCTGCATTGCTTTGTCCCCACAGTGGCCTGCACTCACCTCTTCACTGGATTGCTGCCGCGATCGGAGTTTAGCTCCGATCAGGCAGCGTTTGGTAACAGCACCCAGCACAGCCTGTACCACTGATGCTGCAGCCCGTGCTGGTTCTCCGTTCTCCCAGTGGCTGGGCTTAGGGCTATGCACGCAGCACTTCCTCCTCGTACTGCAAGCCCCGCCCACTTCATGACATCGTGAAAGGGGTGGGGCCAGCACTGCTGCAGTCTTGTTGTCACATGCAATACTGAGGCAGGAAAAGGTAAGGAGAGAGAAGTAGCAAGGGAGGGAGAATAAAGAAGGAATGTAGGTAAGACATGAGTACAGGTAAAGAAGAGTAATGTACAGACAGACAGTAAAGTAAGTGATTAAGGTATGTTAGAAAAGAAGTAAGTAAATAAAGATAAATACTCTATGTAAGAGATTAGAAAGGAAGGCAAGCATGTGATGTGAGAGATTCAGTAATCACAAAACATGCACTACAGGCATTTTGTGACCCTGTTTTTAAAAATGTGCAGGTGCTGCAGGATATGCTGTGCAGCCAGTAACATTTCTCGGTGTCTGTCACCGCTAGCAGAGATCTCATCCAATCACCGCCTGAGACCTACAGCCTCCCCTACCTGCTCACCATCGCACACTGCGCCGCTTTACAATTTATATCAGGTGTTACTATGTGCACGTTCGGGGAGAGCTTGTCAGTGTGACCCGGGCTGCAGTGTCAGCAGAGCTGTGCTGGTGCTGACAAGGTTCGTGAAGCTGAGCCGGCAGATCACGGTGCTCGGCAGTGCTTTCTGCGTGGCGATCTTCTTCCTCTACCTAATGCTGGACTAGGCCATTTAGGCTATGGGAGGGGAGGTTAGGGTTAGGCTGCAGGGAAAGAGGTTAGGGACAAGCACTTGGGGAGGTTAGAGTTAGGCTGCAGGGAGGGGACGTTAGGGTTAGGTTGCGGGGAGGTTAGGGTTAGGCTGCGGTGAGGGGTGGTTAGGGTTAGAATGAGGGGGGAGAGGTTAGGGTTAGGCTGCGGTGAGGTTAGGGTTAGGCTGCAGGAAGGGGAGGTTATGGTTAGGCTGCAGGGAGGGGAGATTAGGGTTAGGCTGCGGGGAGGGGAGGTTAGGCTGCAGGGAGGGGAGGTTAGGGTTAGGCTATGGGATGAGAGGTTAGGCTGCAGAGAGGGGAGATTAGGGTTAGGCTATGGGAGGGGAGATAAGGGTTAGGCTGCAGGGAGGGGAGGTTAGGGTTAGGCTGCAGGGAGGGGAGGTTAGGGTTAGGCTGCGGGAGGGGAGGTTAGGGTTAGGCTGCGGGGAGGGGAGGTTAGGGTTTGGCTGCGGGGAGGGGAGGTTAGGTTTAGGCTGCGGGGAGGGAAGGGTTAGGGATAGGCTGCGGAAGGGGAGGTTAGGGTTAGGCTGCAGGGAGGGGAGGTTAGGGTTAGGCTGCGGGGAGGGAAGGGTTAGGGTTAGGCTGCGGGGAGGGGAGGTTAGGGTTAGGCTGCGGGGAGGGAAGGGTTAGGGTTAGGCTGCGGGAGGGGAGGTTAGGGTAGGCAATGGGGGGAGGTTGGAGAAAGGCTGTAGAAGTGGAGGAGAGGGTTAGGCTGGCGGTACCTATAATTATGGGACACACAGTGACTTGGGACGTCGATGGACACCTTGCACAGGGCAGCACAAAGTCACTGGGTGCAATCCGCACTCCACAGTTTTAACGCACAGGGTTAGGAGCCAGTGTCAGGTGTATCAGCGGTGATAGCAAACTGGGGATCTCTAAAACGTGGGCCTCTGTCAGGACAGAGAGAGGTAGGAGCCGGACACAGGGGAAGCCTCCTAGTGGAACAGCCTGCCTCCTCCTCTCTCCCCTTCTGCTCTCTGCTCTCCCGTCTCCCGCTCACTCACCTTGGTCTGTTTCCTGGTGCCGGCGTCAGGGCTTGGTAGAGCAGGTAGAGGTGCTCTTGTTCGGGCAACATGTCCGCAGTGCCTCTGCTACAAGCACCGTGCAGGGAGACAGCAGCGTGCAGATCCACAGGATAATCAGCCCACATCGCCGCCGCCAGTCAGGATGTGCTGGGGATGGGTCGCCAGTGTTGGGGGAAGCCCCTTCTGTCCTGAGTGAAGGTGCCACACCTGTTCATGGGGAAGGGGGGCGAGCAACGCAGCGGGGGGAGAAGGGAACAGCTCCTGCAAGTGACTAGAGAGCGGGTGCCTCACTACTTTTTTTTTATTTTGGTGCACGCAGAGCCGTCCTTCATGTGCTGACGCCAATAGGCAGCTGCCTGATGGAAGCGCCGGCTCTGCTTACTGCAATGTATCCGACCCGCTCTTTAACCTGCACTGTATCCGTCCCTGCACTGTACCTGACTCACACTGTGTGACCCACACTGTAACTGACTCAACATTTAACTGTGTGTCCCACTATATTCCGCACTGTACCCAACACAGTATCCAACAGGTACAGAGCACTGTTTTTATTGTTGGGTAAATTTTGGGAGCTGCTCAACAAAAAGGCTGATTGATCAGTCACTTTACATGGGCACAGAGTGACAGTCATCAGTGGCCCGGGGCCCCCAGGAGGCTGGTATAGATTGGGAATTGAGAATAGGCATGTGCACATGCCTAAAGGCCAATACACACTAGAAGATATTGTGAACTATATCAGTCCTTGTGAGCTTTATGAGCAATATCGTTCACAATGTAGTCCAGTGTGTATCCAATGAACGATGCGCGCCCCCGCCCTTCATCAGCTAGGGTTTCAGTCTTCTGAACTTGCAGCTCAATTTTGCCTATATCTTGCACGTAAAAGTGTATATCGTTCAGTGTGTACGCGGTGAACGATGAGCGATGGACAATATGAACGATATTCATCATAATAGCCACTCTGCAATGCCAGCCCATTATTTAAATTAGCCACCATTATTGTCCCAGACGATGCTAGCAATATCGTTCATCGTTCATATCGTTTGAAAAATCATTCAGTGTGTATGCACAATGTCTTTTATCAAGTATGTTTGGAAGCTGAAGGGAAATCATTCACCAATATCGTTCATTGGTCATAATGTTTAGTCTGTATGGGGCTTAAAAGTCAGCCACCCATGGGCTGATGCACTGTAGTGAGTAAGCAGACACCCAAAGTAGTCCCTCCCATCCCCATCCTCAGGGGCCCACCCCTTCTTACCCCTTATGCTACCTGGACTGCGTCACTGTAAACTTCTCCTCCAGAGCTGCTCTGCACGCAAAGACCAGAGCAAAGATTAAAAAAAATTTTTTGTGGGGAGGCAGTGGAGTGTTGTGTATAGTGATGTATTGTGGTGAAGTAGTGCAATTATGCAGTGTGAGGGAGAGAGTGTAGTGATGTAGTGTGGAGAGTTAGTGCTGAGATATAGGGGTCTATTTACTAAGCCTTAGATGGAGATAAAGTACCAGCCAATCTGCTACTAACTGTAATTTTTCAAACCCAGCCTGTGAAATGACAGTTAGGAGCCGATTAGCTGAGACGTTATCTCCGTCGACTTTATCTCCATCCCAGGCTTAGTAAATAGACCCCATAGTGCTGAGATGTAGTGTGGGAAGGTAGCATAGTGATGTAGTGCGGGGAGGTAGTGTAGTATAGTGTTGAGGTGTAGTGTGGGGTGGTAAGTGCAGTGATATAGTGCGGAGGTGTAGTATGGGTAAGTGGTGCAGTGATATACTGTAGTGCGGAGATGTAGTGTGAGGAGGTAGCGTAGTGATGTAGTGTGGGTTGGTAGTGCAGTGATATGGTGCAGAGATGTAGTGTGAGGATGTAGCAGAGTGATGTAGTGTGGGGTGGTATTGCAGTGATATGGTGCAGAGATATAGTGTGGGGAGGTAGCGTAGTGGTATAGTGATGAGATGTAGTATAGGAAGGTGGTTCAGGGATATATTATAGGGGTGTAGTGTTGGGAGGTAGTTTGGGTATGTATAGTGCTGGGATGTAGGGTGGGGGGGTAGCGAAGTGATATAATGCAGGCATGTTGTGCAGAGATGTAGGAGTGATATAGTGCAGGGATGTAGTATAGTGAAGATATGTAATGTGGGGAGGTAGTACTGTAGTGCAGTGATGTAGTATGCCACCACACCACCCTGGACACACAGGGAGAACTTCTGTGCGGCGATCACACGCCCGGTGGCGGCACACAATAGGCCCTTTATAAATTTTAGCTCCAGGCCTATGTGGACCTTAATCTGGCACTGAATACGGGGGATAACTCTGCTCGGGGACAGGAGGGGCCTGGATAGCTGGGTACATATGGGTACCCTGAAATTGCCGGTCTTGGTAGTCGCACAAGATGCGTTCTTGGTGTCCCATTATCTGCGTTATGAAGGATTGCTGCAGCTCTCTTTCCGCCTCTATAAAACGGAGTTGGCGGGCATCCTCCTGTTGCTGCATGTTGTTGTCCATGTCGCGCAGTTCTTCAACCAGCACCTTTGTCATTGCCCGTGCAGCAAGCTCCACGTTGTTGACTTTGCGTTTCCTCTTGGGAACTGAAAATACTGCAAGGGGAGTAAGAAGGAAAAAAGGGCATATAAGAAAAAGCAGTGATGTGATCGTACGTGTTTGTGGCATCCTCCCACCTGCACTAGATACACACTGCGACAGTAACTATATGGCGGGCGGTTATGGGGGCATATAGTGCAGAATTCATGTTTATTGGAATGCGGGTGTTTAGAACAGAAATAATGGTAAGCAAGGACAAATACTAACTATTGGTGCGCATCACAGGGGGATTTGCCTGGAGGGCCGCGCCCACATCTGTTTCCTGGACAGTCACAGCATCCGCACTGTTGCCGGGTAAACTGTCTTCAGTCGGGTTGGCGGATGAGTCCAGATCGGGGTGGATAGGATCATCTTCAATTAGTATGGGGGATGATGTTGTTCGCCCACATTGGGTACTTTCCATGCTGGACTCACTCTCCTCAGCAGCCACAAAGGGTGAGGGAGTGGCAGAGCTGGAGGATGACAGGCTGATGGGGTCACTGAGCGCAGTGTTGCCAAAAACTGATGCACATTGCTCATAAAACATCCAGTTGCGCCTTGCAGCCCCACTTTTGTTCCGGTTGTGGTCATGGATGCGGTTAAACTGTTTTTTTAGCGTTTTCAGTTTATTCACCACTTGTTGTTGGCTACGGATGATGCCCCCGCGAGGCCAGGGTCTTCGCTATGTTATGGTATATCTGGGCACCCTTTACAGTACCTGTGATCTGGCGCCTGATCTCCTCTTCCCCTCTAATGCTTAAAAGCTCCCTCACCTCCTCATTTGTCCAAGACATTGCAGGGCTGCAGGGGTTAAAAAGCGCTGCGGGGGTCTGTTGTACCACAGAGCTGCAAAGTACCTGCCTCCACGCTGTGTGATGCCTCTGCGCGTCTCTGAAAAATCACAACACCAGGAAGTGCCCAGAATAGCCAATCAGCATCAGCAAAGGCAACCTGGGAAGGCGGGACATGTCCCTGCACCGTTCATACTGGCCAGGGTCCCGGGAAGATCCCGGGACCAACCCTGGAAGAAAGCAGGGTTGAAATGCAGGGGCATGGTTCCCGGGATTCTGTCCCGGGACCCTTTCACACCAGCGCTACACCCGGGTTGTTGCCGGGATCATCCCGGGAAAATAGGCTGGTGTGAAAGGGGTATTAGAGAGATTAGATTATTGTGTTTGGCTGGACCACGAATGCATAAGTGGCAGGTAATGGAGCAGATTCATTTGCCAGATTTTTTTATTCTGATGTTTCTTTGGAGGAAGAACATCAGGAGGATTCAGGTTTTGAGTATCACGAATCCACAATCAATAAAGCAGTCATTGTTCAATGTGCGGATGACCCCAGTTGTCAGGATTTGCACATTAGAGGTGTAGAAAATAGGGAGCTTCCTACTGGTGATTTTTTTTTAGGACCAAAAGATTGCAGAAAAAGTGGTCTATTTATTTAGCCTAGGAGAGAGATAAAGTACCAGACAATCAGATCCAAACTGCTATTTTGCAGGCTGTGTTTGATAAATGACAGGAGATGATTGATTTTTACTTCATTTCTGTTAACTTTTTCTCTCTCCAAGGCTTAGTACATAGACAGCTTCCTTCAGCTTCCCAGTTATCAGACTTAATAACACCACTCAACAGCCATTTGGCATCTGACATGATAGATATCAATATATCAAAGTCCATGTAATTTTGTGTATAAAATCCAAATATACCATCAAAAAATGTATTAAGATATTTAAAAAAATTTTTTTTTTTTAAATAAAGTATTTAATTTCAAGTTTTAGAACAGGAAACCTTTCTTTGGTCACATTATTTTTTTTAAAAAAAATTCAATGTGTTTGTGTACTGATGTTATCAGTTTAATGATTGCGTTTGATGTTCTACACAATGCTAGAATGCAATTCCTCGAAGAGTAGTCTTAAAGAGTGCTACTCCAGAATGGGAACAAATTCCCTTCAGTGCCTATGGTTTACGATGGACATTAAAGCATTGTTGCCTACCCTCCCTCATTCTGCAGGAGACTCCCTGAAATACTGTAGGAGCAATCTCCCTCACTCCCTGAATAGTCCCTCAATCTCCCTGAAAAAAAGAGAAATCAGAGATACATACATTCAAATGGGATCATCAGCGCCATTTCCCTGCATTTGGTATAAGGCACAATGATCCCTATGGCTACATGCATTTTAAAGGTTTCTTGTGGCTACTTACAGTATATGGAACCTCTTGTAAAACACAATACACAAAAAATCTTACAAAATATCAGTCTTTTATTCAACAAGTAGATCTTACTAACTTTGGGGCTCATTTACATTTGGATGTAAGTTATTTACATGACACGCCTCTCAGATGTAGCAGTACGCGCCCGCGCTGATAGGTGTCACTTTCACAATCTCCCTGACGTGCTTTTTCAAAAGTAGGCAAGTATGCATTAAAGAAACTTATGAAAGTATGGCTGTGTTATTGGAGGGAATACAAACAGAAAGTGTCAACATCCTATTCCCCCTATAGCAAAGAGACTTTACATTTTATCTTTTATTAACAATTATATTACGACGAATTAGGATTGTTAAAAGTTTCTGAAGTTTATTTTTTGCAGTTTTAAGCATTTCTGTAGCTTTAGTAGTATTTTATAAATGAATACAATAAGAATATTTTAATTCTTTAGAAATTAGAAATTAATTGACATTTTTACTTACCGTATATACTCGAGTATAAGTCGGCCCGAATATAAGCCGAGGCACCTAATTTTACCACAAAAACCTGGGAAAATAAGATTTTACTCACCGGTAAATCTATTTCTCGTAGTCCGTAGTGGATGCTGGGAACTCCGTAAGGACCATGGGGAATAGCGGCTCCGCAGGAGACTGGGCACAACTAAAGAAAGCTTTAGGACTACCTGGTGTGCACTGGCTCCTCCCTCTATGACCCTCCTCCAGACCTCAGTTAGGATACTGTGCCCGGAAGAGCTGACTCAATAAGGAAAGGATTTTGAATCCCGGGTAAGACTCATACCAGCCACACCAATCACACCGTATAACTCGTGATACTATACCCAGTTAACAGTATGAAATATAACTGAGCCTCTCAACAGATGGCTCAACAATAACCCTTTAGTTAAACAATAACTATATACAAGTATTGCAGACAATCCGCACTTGGGACGGGCGCCCAGCATCCACTACGGACTACGAGAAATAGATTTACCGGTGAGTAAAATCTTATTTTCTCTGACGTCCTAGTGGATGCTGGGAACTCCGTAAGGACCATGGGGATTATACCAAAGCTCCCAAACGGGCGGGAGAGTGCGGATGACTCTGCAGCACCGAATGAGCGAACTCTAGGTCCTCCTCAGCCAGGGTATCAAACTTGTAGAATTTAGCAAATGTGTTTGACCCCGACCAAGTAGCTGCTCGGCAAAGTTGTAAAGCCGAGACCCCTCGGGTAGCCGCCCAAGAAGAGCCCACCTTCCTCGTGGAATGGGCTTTTACAGATTTAGGATGCGGCAGTCCAGCCACAGAATGTGCAAGTTGAATCGTGCTACAGATCCAACGAGCAATAGTCTGCTTTGAAGCAGGCGCACCCAACTTGTTGGGCGCATGCAGGATAAATAGCGAGTCAGTCTTTCTGACTCCAGCTGTCCTGGAAACATAGATTTTTAGGGCCCGGACTACATCCAGCAACTTGGAGTCCTCCAAGTCACGAGTAGCCGCAGGCACCACAATAGGCTGGTTCAAATGAAACGCTGAAACCACCTTTGGGAGAAATTGGGGACGAGTCCTCAATTCCGCCCTATCCATATGGAAAATCAGATAAGGGCTTTTACAAGACAAAGCCGCCAATTCTGACACACGCCTGGCCGAAGCCAAGGCCAACAGCATGACCACTTTCCACGTGAGATATTTTAGTTCCACGGTTTTAAGTGGTTCAAACCAATGCGACTTTAGGAAATCCAACACCACGTTGAGATCCCAAGGTGCCACTGGGGGCACAAAAGGGGGCTGAATATGCAGCACTCCCTTAACAAATGTCTGAACTTCAGGTAGTTAAGCCAGTTCTTTTTGGAAGAAAATCGATAGAGCCGAAATCTGGACCTTAATGGAACCCAATTTTAGGCCCATAGTCACCCCTGACTGTAGGAAGTGCAGAAATCGACCTAGCTGAAATTCCTCCGTTGGGGCCTTCCTGGCCTCACACCACGCAACATATTTCCGCCATATGCGGTGATCATGGTTTGCGGTCACTTCTTTCCTAGCTTTAATAAGCGTAGGGATAACTTCCTCCGGAATGCCCTTTTCCTTCAGGATCCGGCGTTCAACCGTCATGCCATCAAACGCAGCCGCGGTAAGTCTTGGAACAGACAGGGCCCCTGCTGCAGCAGGTCCTGTCTGAGCGGCAGAGGCCATGGGTCCTCTAAGATCATTTCTTGAAGTTCTGGGTACCAAGCTCTTCTTGGCCAATCCGGAACAATGAGTATAGTTCTTACTCCTCTCCTTCTTATTAGTCTCAGTACCTTGGGTATGAGAGGCAGAGGAGGGAGCACATACACCGACCGGTACACCCACGGTGTTACCAGAGCGTCCACAGCTATCGCCTGAGGTTCCCTTGACCTAGCGCAATATCTTTTTAGCTTTTTGTTGAGGCGGGACGCCATCATGTCTACCTGTGGCCTTTCCCACCGGTGTACAATCATTTGGAAGACTTCTGGATGAAGTCCCCACTCTCCCGGGTGGAGGTCGTGTCTGCTGAGAAAGTCTGCTTCCCAGTTGTCCACTCCGGGAATGAACACTGCTGACAGTGCTAACACATGATTTTCCGCCCATCGGAGAATCCTTGTGGCTTCTGCCATTGCCATCCTGCTTCTTGTGCCGCCCTGTCGGTTTACATGGGCGACCGCCGTGATGTTGTCTGACTGGATCAGCACCGGCTGGTGTTGAAGCAGGGGTCTTGCCTGACTTAGGGCATTGTAAATGGCCCGTAGTTACAGAATATTTATGTGTAGGGAAGTCTCCTGACTTGTCCATAGTCCCTGGAAGTTTCTTCCCTGTGTGACTGCCCCCAACCTCGAAGGCTGGCATCCGTGGTCACCAGGACCCAGTCCTGTATGCCGAATCTGCGGCCCTCTAGAAGATGAGCACTCTGCAGCCACCACAACAGCGACACCCTGGTCCTTGGAGACAGGGTTATCAGCCGATGCATCTGAAGATGCGATCCGGACCACTTGTCCAACAGATCCCACTGAAAAATCCTTGCATGGAACCTTCCGAATGGAATTGCTTCGTAAGAAGCCAACATCTTTCCCAGGACTCGCGTGCAGTGGTGCACCGACACCTGTTTTGGTTTTAGGAGGTCTCTGACTAGAGATGACAACTCCTTGGCCTTCTCCTCCGGGAGAAATACTTTTTTCTGTTCTGTGTCCAGAACCATCCCCAGGAACAGTAGACGCGTTGTAGGAACCAGCTGCGACTTTGGAATATTCAGGATCCAGCCGTGCTGTTGTAGCACTTCCCGAGCTAGTGCTACACCGATCAACAACTGTTCCCTGGACCTCGCCTTTATAAGGAGATCGTCCAAGTACGGGATAATTAAAGCTCCCTTTCTCCGAAGGAGTATCATCATTTCGGCCATTACCTTGGTAAATACCCTCGGTGCCGTGGACAGACCAAGCGGCAACGTCTGGAATTGGTAATGACAGTCCTGTACCACAAATCTGAGGTACTCCTGGTGAGGAGGGTAAATGGGGACATGCAGGTAAGCATCCTTGATGTCCAGTGATACCATGGAATCACCCTCGTCCAGGCTTGCAATCACCGCCCTGAGCGATTTCATCTTGAACTTGAACCTTCTTATATAAGTGTTCAAGGATTTTAAATTTAAAATGGGTCTCACCGAACCGTCCGGTTTCGGTACCACAAACATTGTGGAATAGTAACCCCGTCCCTGTTGAAGGAGGGGTACCTTGATTATCACCTGCTGAGAATACAGCTTGTGAATCGCCTCCAGCACTGCCTCCCTGTCCGGGGGAGCTGTCGGCAAGGCAGATTTGAGGAAACGGCGAGGGGGAGACGTCTCGAATTCCAGCTTGTACCCCTGAGATACTACTTGTAGAATCCAGGGATCCACCCGTGAGCGAGCCCACTGGTCGCTGAAGTTCTTGAGACGGGCCCCCACCGTACCTGGCTCCGCCTGTGGAGCCCCAGCGTCATGCGGTGGACTTAGAGGAAGCGGGGGAGGACTTTTGTTCCTGGGAACTGGCTGTATGTTGCAGCTTTTTCCCTCTACTTCTGCCTCTGGGCAGAAAGGACGCGCCTCTAACCCGCTTGCCTTTCTGGGGCCGAAAGGACTGTACCTGATAATACGGTGCTTTCTTTGGCTGTGAGGGAACATGGGGTAAAAATGCTGACTTCCCAGCTGTCGCTGTGGAAACGAGGTCCGAGAGACCATCCCCAAACAACTCCTCACCCTTGTAAGGCAATACTTCCATGTGCCTTTTAGAATCTGCATCTCCTGTCCACTGCCGAGTCCCCAATCCTCCCCTGGCAGAAATGGACATTGCGTTTATTTTAGATGCCAGCCGGCAAATATCCCTCTGTGCATCTCTCATGTACAAGACAGCGTCTTTAATATGCTCTACGGTTAGCAATATAGTGTCCCTGTCTAGGGTATCAATGTTTTCCGACAGGGAATCTGACCACTCAGCTGCAGCACTGCACATCCATGCTGAAGCAATAGCCGGTCTCAGTATAATACCTGAGTGTGTATACACAGACTTCAGGATAGCCTCCTGCTTTCTATCTGCAGGCTCCTTTAGGGCGGCCGTGTCCGGAGACGGTAGTGCTACTTTTTTTGACAGACGTGTGAGCGCCTTATCCACCCTAGGGGATGTCTCCCAACGTGACCTGTCCTCTGGCGGGAAAGGGTACGCCATTAGTAACTTTTAAGAAATTACCAGTTTCTTATCGGGGGAAGCCCACGCTTCTTCACACACTTCATTTAATTCATCAGATGGGGGAAAAACCACTGGTAGTTTTTTCTCCCCAAACATAATACCCTTTTTTGTGGTACCTGGGGTAATATCAGAAATATGCAACACATTTTTCATTGCCGTAATCATGTAACGGGTGGCTCTATTGGAATGTACACTAGTCTCATCATCGTCGACACTGGAGTCAGTATCCGTGTCGACATCTGTGTCTGCCATCTGAGGTAGCGGGCGTTTTAGAGCCCCTGATGGCTTTAGAGACGTCTGGGCAGGCACAGGCTGAGAAGCCGGCTGTCCCACATCTGCTATGTCGTCAAACCTTTTATGTAAGGAGTCGACACTGTCGCGTAATTCCTTCCACATAACCATCCACTCAGGTGTCGACCCCGCAGGGGGTGACATCACATTTATCGGCACCTGCTCCGCCTCCACATAAGCCTCCTCATCAAACATGTCGACACAGCCGTACCGACACACCGCACACACACAGGGAATGCTCTGACTGAGGACAGGACCCCACAAAGCCCTTTGGGGAGACAGAGAGAGAGTATGCCAGCACACACCAACAGCGCTATATAACACAGGGATTAACACTATAACTGAGTGATTTTTCCCAATAGCTGCTTGTATACACAATATTGCGCCTAAATTTAGTGCCCCCCCTCTCTTTTTTAACCTATGTAGTCTGGAAACTGCAGGGGAGAGCCTGGGAGCGATCCTTCCAGCGGAGCTGTGAGGGAAAATGGCGCCAGTGTGCTGAGGGAGATAGCCCCGCCCCTTTTTCGTCGGACTTCTCCCGCTTTTTTCTATGTATATCTGGCAGGGGTATTTTACACATATATAGTCTTTATGACTATATTATGTGTTATTTGCCAGCCAAGGTACTCAATATTGCAGCCCAGGGCGCCCCCCCCCCCCCCAGCGCCCTGCACCCATCAGTGACCGGAGTGTGAGGTGTGCATGGGAAGCAATGGCGCACAGCTGCAGTGCTGTGCGCTACCTTGATGAAGACCGAAGTCTTCTGCCGCCGATTTCCAGGACCCCCTTCTTGCTTCTGGCTCTGTAAGGGGGATGGGACCGGACGACCGAGGCTGGGCCTGTGTTCGATCCCTCTGGAGCTAATGGTGTCCAGTAGCCTAGAAGCCCAAGCTAGCTGCAAGCAGGTAGGTTCGCTTCTCTCCCCTTAGTCCCTCGTAGCAGTGAGTCTGTTGCCAGCAGATCTCACTGAAAATAAAAAACCTAAAATAAACTTTCTTTTTCTAAGAGCTCAGGAGAGCCCCTAGTGTGCATCCAGCTCAGCCGGGCACAAAATTCTAACTGAGGTCTGGAGGAGGGTCATAGAGGGAGGAGCCAGTGCACACCAGGTAGTCCTAAAGCTTTCTTTAGTTGTGCCCAGTCTCCTGCGGAGCCGCTATTCCCCATGGTCCTTACGGAGTTCCCAGCATCCACTAGGACGTCAGAGAAAACGTATTGACTCGAGTATAAGCCTAGGGTGGGAAATGCAGCTCTAGCCGTACACAGCCCTCATACTGCCAGATATGCCCCCACAGTGCCAGATATGCCCTCATAGTGCCAGATATGCCCCCCACAGTGCCAGATATGCCCTCATAGTGCCAGATATGCCCCCACAGTGCCAGATATGCCCTCACACTGCCAGATATGCACTCACACTGCCAGATATGCCCCCACAGTGCCAGATATGCCCCCACAGTGCCAGATATGCCCTCACACTGCCAGATATGCCCCCACAGTGCCAGATATGCCCTCATACTGCCAGATATGCCCCCACAGTGCCAGATATACCCTCATAGTGCCAGATATTCCCCCACAGTGCCAGATATGCCCCACAGTGCCAGATATGCCCTCATACTGGCAGATATGCCCCCTCAGTGCCACATATGCCCCCCAAGTGCCAAATATGCTCCCCCAGTACCACTTACCCTCCGCCGCTCCCGCACTGTCTTGTGAAGGAGGGACACGGAGGGCACAGCGCGCGCCTCTCCTGTGTCCCTCCTGCATCTCAGGCGGCCGCGGCGGGTCTGTTAAATGAAGTGCTGGTTCGTGAGCCAATCAGAGCTCACGAATGGGTACATCATTTAATTAGTGATGTGCACCGGACATTTTTCGGGTTTTGTGTTTTGGTTTTGGATTCAGTTCCGCGGCCGTGATTTGGATTCGGACGCATTTTGGCAAAACCTCCCTGAAATTTTTTTGTCGGATTCGGGTGTTTTTTTTTACAAAAAACCTTCAAAAACAGCTTAAATCATAGAATTTGGGGGTCATTTTGATCCCATAGTATTATTAACCTCAATAACCATAATTTTCACTCATTTCCAGTCTATTCTGAACACCTCACAATATTATTTTTAGTCCTAAAATTTGCACGAGGTCGCTGGATGACTAAGCTAAACGACCCAAGTGGCCGACACAAACACCTGGCCCATCTAGGAGTGGCACTGCAGTGTCAGACAGAATGGTACTTCAAAAAATAGTCCCCAAACAGCACATGATGCAAAGAAAAAAGAGGTGCAATGAGGTAGCTGTGTGGCTAAGCTAAGCGACCCAAGTGGCCGACACAAACACCTGGCCCATCTAGGAGTGGCACTGCAGTGTCAGACAGGATGGCACTTCAAAAAATAGTCCCAAAACAGCACATGATGCAAAGAAAAAAAGAGGTGCAATGAGGTAGCTGTGTGGCTAAGCTAAGCGACCCAAGTGGCCGACACAAACACCTGGCCCATCTAGGAGTGGCACTGCAGTTTTCTAACGAGAGGATGAGTGCTTCCATCCTCATGTGAATCTGAACCACTAGCCATGAACATAGGCCAGGGCCTCAGCCGTTCCTTGCCACTCCGTGTCGTAAATGGCATATTGGCAAGTTTACGCTTCTCATCAGACGCTTTTAATTTTGATTTTTGGGTCATTTTACTGAACTTTTGTTTTTTGGATTTTACATGCTCTCTACTATGACATTGGGCATCGGCCTTGGCAGACGACGTTGATGGCATTTCAACGTCTCGGCCATGACTAGTGGTAGCAGCTTCAGCACGAGGTGGAAGTGGATCTTGATCTTTACCTATTTTACCCTCCACATTTTTGTTCTCCATTTTTTAATGTGTGGAATTATATGCCAGTAATATATCAATAGCAATGGCCTACTGTACCGTACTGCTATATATTATATACTGGTGGTCAGCAAAATTATGCACTGTCCTCCTACTATATATACTGCGCAAAACTTAAATACTTAAATGCTCCACAGGTATGGATGGATAGTATACTTGACAACACAGAGGTAGGTAGAGCAGTGGACTACTGTATCGTACTGCTATATATTATATACTGGTGGTCAGCAAAATTATGCACTGTCCTCCTACTATATATACTGCGCACAACAACTAAAATGCACCACAGGTATGGATGGATAGTATACTTGACGACACAGAGGTAGGTAGAGCAGTGGACTACTGTACCGTACTGCTATATATTATATACTGGTAGTCGGCAAAATGATGCACTGTCCTCCTACTACTGCGCACAACAACTAAAATGCACCACAGGTATGGATGGATAGTATACTTGACGACACAGAGGTAGGTAGAGCAGTGGCCTACTGTACCGTACTGCTATATATTATATACTGGTGGTCAGCAAAATTATGCACTGTCCTCCTACTACTGCGCACAACAACTAAAATGCACCACAGGTATGGATGGATAGTATACTTGACGACACAGAGGTAGGTAGAGCAGAGGACTACTGTACCGTACTGGTATATATTATATACTGGTGGTCAGCAAAATTATGCACTGTCCTCCTACTATATATAATGCGCACAACTAAAATGCACCACAGGTATGGATGGATAGTATACTTGACGACACAGAGGTAGGTAGAGCAGTGGCCTACTGTACCGTACTGCTATATATTATATACTGGTGGTCAGAAAAATTATGCACTGTCCTCCTACTACTGCGCACAACAACTAAAATGCACCACAGGTATGGATGGATAGTATACTTGATGACACAGAGGTAGGTAGAGCAGTGGACTACTGTACCGTACTGCTATATATTATATACTGGTGGTCAGCAAAATTATGCACTGTCCTCCTACTATATACTGCGCAAAATTTAAATGCACCACAGGTATGGATGGATAATATACTTGACGACACAGAGGTAAGTAGAGCAGTGGACTACTGTACCGTACTGCTATATATTATATACTGGTGGTCAGCAAAATTATGCACTGTCCTCCTACTATATATACTGCGCACAACAACTAAAATGCACCACAGGTATGGATGGATAGTATACTTGACGACACAGAGGTAGGTAGAGCAGTGGACTACTGTACCGTACTGCTATATATTATATACTGGTGGTCAGCAAAATTATGCACTGTCCTCCTACTATATATAATGCGCACAACAACTAAAATGCACCACAGGTATGGATGGATAGTATACTTGATGACACAGAGGTAGGTAGAGCAGTGGCCTATTGTACCGTACTGCTATATATTATATACTGGTGGTCAGCAAAATTATGCACTGTTCTCCTACTACTGCGCACAACAACTAAAATGCACCACAGGTATGGATGGATAGTATACTTGACGACACAGAGGTAGGTAGAGCAGTGGACTACTGTACCGTACTGCTATATATTATATACTGGTGGTCAGCAAAATTATGCACTGTCCTCCTACTATATACTGCGCAAAACTTAAATGCACCACAGGTATGGATGGATAGTATACTTGACGACACAGAGGTAGGTAGAGCAGTGGACTACTGTACCGTACTGCTATATATTATATACTGGTGGTCAGCAAAATTATGCACTGTCCTCCTACTATATATACTGCGCACAACAACTAAAATGCACCACAGGTATGGATGGATAGTATACTTGACGACACAGAGGTAGGTAGAGCAGTGGACTACTGTACCGTACTGCTATATATTATATACTGGTGGTCAGCAAAATTATGCACTGTCCTCCTACTACTGCGCACAACAACTAAAATGCACCACAGGTATGGATGGATAGTATACTTGACGACACAGAGGTAGGTAGAGCAGTGGCCTACTGTACCGTACTGCTATATATTATATACTGGTGGTCAGCAAAACTATGCACTGTCCTCCTACTACTGTGCACAACAACTAAAATGCACCACAGGTATGGATGGATAGTTTACTTGACGACACAGAGGTAGGTAGAGCAGTGGACTACTGTACCGTACTGATATAAGACTGGTGGTCATTGGTCAGCAAAATTCTGCACTGTCCTCCTTCTATATACTACAATGCAGCACAGATATGGAGCGTTTTTCAGGCAGAGAACGTAGATATTTTCAGCACGCTGAGCACAGATATTTGCAAGCACACTGAGCACAGATATTTGCAGCACACTGAGCACAGATATTTGCAGCACACTGAACACAACTGAGAGAAGGCTGCACACGTCCTCTCCCTATCATCTCCAATGCACGAGTGAAAATGGCGGCGACGCGCGGCTCCTTATATAGAATACGAATCTTGCGAGAATCCGACAGCGGGATGATGACGTTCGGGCGCGCTCGGGTTAACCGAGCAAGGCGGGAGGATCCGAGTCCGCCTCGGAACCGTGTAAAATCGGTGAAGTTCGGGGGGGGGGGGGGGGTTCGGATTCCGAGGAACCGAACCCGCTCATTACTACATTTAATAGACCCGCCGCTGCCGCCGGAGATGCAGGAGGGACACAGGAGAGGCGCGCGCTGTGCCCTCCGTGTCCCTCTTTCACACTGACTCGAGTATAAGCCGAGGGTGCTTTTTCAGCAGAAAAAAGTGCTGAAAAAGTCGGCTTATACTCAAGTATATACGGTATCTTACGTTTTAGATATACTGTAGGCTATAGCTAGTACCGCTTGTGTTATTTGTGTATATCTAATAAATGTGACGTGCTAGAGAAAATCTAATTTTTCCACTGAATCCCTAAATTAGGCAAAAATACATATACACATGCCGGATGCAGAGAATCTAAAAAAAATGGTTAAGTAGTGTTACAGTACTTTGGCTAAATCCAATGAGAAATTTCAGATCCCACACAAATTTCCATCTATATAATTATACTGTACCACACAGCAATATTTACCTATAGGGAACAGTCACATAGAGTAGCTATTCTTGTGACTAGCTTACATAAAGCTACAGCTCTTCCTATTCCAGATGGTGCCTCCCC
Source organism: Pseudophryne corroboree (assembly GCF_028390025.1). Classification (NCBI taxonomy): domain Eukaryota; kingdom Metazoa; phylum Chordata; class Amphibia; order Anura; family Myobatrachidae; genus Pseudophryne; species Pseudophryne corroboree. The sequence continues at coordinate 204,254,331 of NC_086449.1, forward strand.
CAAGGGATAGCTCAGGCCGGAAGTTCAAAAGTATTTTAAAGTCAATTTATGTAGCCACTGGGGAAAAATTGAGGCACAGTATTATTTCTCCCTGCTACACCTGGGACGCAGCACTCAGCTTCAGTTCTCCTTCCTGTATAAGGTCTGGGGACGGGCTTATACAGGAAGGAGAAGCTGAGTGCTGCTGTGTCCCGAGTGCAGCGGCGGCTATGAAACAAATCACGTGTTTAGTATACAGTATTTAGCGACTGATTTTGGGTGGCCCCCCTTCACCTTTTGGGTCCCTGGTCATGTGCCAGTCTTGCCACCCTGTAGTAGTTACACCACTGTTTCTATCACAATTGATAATATGTATTTAAAGATGAACAATACACGAAGCTGCTTAACTAAAAGACCCCATCTAGCTAACAAGACCTACAGAGGATGTAAAGACATATAATAGGATTTTTAATACCTACCGGTAAATCCTTTTCTCGTAGTCTGTAGAGGATGCTGGGGTCCATTTTAGTACAATGGGGTATAGACGGTTCCGCAGGAGCCTTCGGCACTTTAAGACTTTTCAACAGTGTGAACTGGCTCATACCTCTATGCCCCTCCTCCAGACCTCAGTGTAGGAACTGTGCCCGAGGAGACGGACAACTTCAAGAGAAGAATTTACATTACTAGTGGTGAGATTCACACCAGCTCACACCATACCAAAAACATGTCGCCTAACATGGCCTTTAACATAACCCATGCTAACGTGCATGCATAACGTAACTGGTTTTCACCTGACTGCGCTCATCCCCTACAGTTTGAGTACTCGTGAAATGATGCAAATGGATACTTATATAAAGGTGTGTTTTACTTTCATATGTATCAAATATGACACTCAATATAATGAAACAGTGCAGATAAATATTGTTGAACATGAAAAAGGTGGTAATCACAATGTGTGCTCCACGGGGAGCACCTGTTTAACTCAGTCCTTTAATCACTCAAATTGGTGATTAAATCCTTTAGGTTCTTGGCGTGTGTGTTCTGACACAAAGGCCAATGGGCTGGAAAAAAATATATAAATGTAATGATTAAATCTGGCTGTGTTGCTTTAAAAGTCAAATATAGATTTTCCAGTGGAAATGTCTCTAGTCCTGACCGGACTGTGTGGGCTTTAAAAATCTGTCTTTAGTAATTAGATTCATATAGTTGCAGAGGACGGCGTCCCGTACCTCTGCGTGTGGAAGTCAGGTATTCGTGCACTATCGTTGCGGCCGTAGCATAACGTAACAGCTACTGCTGTAAAACATCTTAACACAAAATAACTTGGGTAAAAAGACAAAACGTAATTTGCAGGAAAAATGAGCACTGGGCGGGCACCCAGCATCCTCTACAGACTACGAGAAAAGGATTTACCAGTAGGTAATTAAAATCCTATTTTCTCTTACGTCCTAGAGGATGCTGGGGTTCATTTTAGTACCATGGGAATGTACCAAAGCTCCCAGTACGGGCGGGAAAGTGCTAATGTTCCTGCAGAACTGACTGACCAAACTGAAGGTCGTCCGCAGCCAAGGTGTCAAACCTGTAAAACTTAGCAAATGTGTTTGCCCCTGACCATGTAGCTGCTCTGCAAATTTGCAACGCTGAGACACCCCGGGCAGCCGCCCAGGAAGAACCCACTTTCCTTGTAGAGTGGGCCTTTACCGAACTCGGTAACGGCAATCCTGCCGTGGAATAAGCGTGCTGAATGGCACCTCTGATCCAGTGCGCAATAGTCTGCTTAGAAGCAGGACCCCCAATCTTGTTGGGGTCATAGAGGACAAACAAAGATTCTGTTTTCCTTATCCGAGCCATTCTTGCAACATAAGTCCTCAACGCTCTGACGACATCCAAGGACTTTGAAACGGCTGAGGTGTGAGAAGCCACTGGCACCACCACAGGTTGGTTGATGTGGAAATAAGACACAACCTTTGGAAGAAAATGCTGACGCGTCCGCAGTTCAGCTCTATCTTCATGAAAAATCAAATAAGGACTCTTGTGTGACAGAGCCCCTAATTCAGACACTCGTCTGCCTGAGGCCAAGGCCAACAGCATGACCACTTTCCGAGTGAGAAACTTCAACTCTACCTCTTGTAGAGACTCAAACCAGTCCGATTTAAGGAACTGTAACACCACATTAAGATCCCATGGCGCCGCAGGAGGCACAAAGGGAGGTTGGATGCGCAGAACCCCCTTCACGAATGTCTGGACCTCAGTAAGGGAAGCCAACTGTTTCTGTAAGCTACTGCCGTTACATTGTCTGACTGGATCTGTATGGGACGACCTTGAAGAAGGTGTGCCGCTTGATGAAGGCTGTTGTACACAGCTCTCAATTCCAGAATGTTTATGTGAAGGAGTACTTCTTGACTTGACCATCGTCCTTGGAAGCTTTCCCCTTGCGTGACTGCTCCCCAACATCTGAGGCTTGCATCTGTGGTCACCAGGATCCAAGTCTGAATCCCGAACCTGCGTCCCTCCAGGAGGTGTGAACTTTGAAGCCACCACAAGAGTGAAATACTGGCTTTTGTTGACAGGATTATCCTCCGGTGCATGTGTAGGTGCGATCCGGACCACTTGTCCAGTAGGTCCCATTGGAACACCCTGGCGTGGAATCGGCCAAATTGTAGAGCCTCATAGGCCGCTAACATCTTCCCCAGTAGGCGGATGCACTGATGAATCGATACGCGTGCTGGTTTTAATACTTTCTGTGCTTCCGTGTCCAATATCATTCACTGAAATGATAACCTCATTGTGGGTTCCAATTGTGATTTTGGAAGGTTTATGATCCAACCGTGCTGTTGAAGCACCATCAGGGAAAGTGCAATGTTCTGCACTAGTTTCTCCCTGGATCTCGCTTTTATGAGGAGATCATCCAAGTATGGGATGACTTTGACTCCTTCCTTACGAAGAAGAACCATCATCTCCGCCATCACCTTGGTGAATATTCTCTGAGCCGTGGAGAGCCCGAAAGGCAATGTTTGGAACGGGTAGTGGCAGTCCTGCACCGCAAACCTCAGGTATGACTGATGCGGCGGGTAGATGGGAACATGTAAATAAGCATCTTTGATGTCCATCGAAACCAGAAAATTAATTTTCCTCCAAGCTGGAGATCACCGCTCTCAGGGATTCCATCTTGAATTTGAACCTTTTCAAATAAAGGTTCAGAGTCTTTAGGTTTAAAATCGGTCTGACCGAGCCATCCGATTTCGGTACTACAAACAGGCTTGAATAAAACCCTTCTTCCTGTTGTGACACAGGAACTAAGGAAATTACGTTGTCTTGACATAATTTCTGTATTGCGTTCAGCACTTTTGCTCTGTCCTGAACAGAAGCTGGTAAGGCTGATTTGAAAAATCAGCATGGGGGCAGGTCCTGAAATTCCAATTTGTACCCTTGGGATACTATCTGCAATAACCAAGAATCCAGATCTGAGTGAACCCAGGCCTGGCTGAAAGACAGTAGACCTGCCCCCACCCGATCGTACTACTGCAGGGGAGTCCCAGTGTCATGCTGAGGTTTTAGCAGAAGTAGTTGTTGACTTCTGCTCCTGCGAGCCTGATGGTGTTGTAGATATTTTACCTCTTCCTCGACCTCTTCCTGCGAAGAAGGGGGTACCCTTTACCTTTTTGGACTTGTTGGGCCGAAAGGATTGCATCGTATGAGAATGAAATCCTTTCCTAGGTGGAGCAGCTGCGGATGGCAGAAATGCTGACTTGCCTGATGTAGTTGTTGAAATCATGGCATCCAGCTTGTCTCCAAAGAGGGCTTCTCCATTGTAAGGAAGGGCCTCAATATTCTTTTTTGATTCTGCATCAGCATTCCATTGGCGGATTCACTGCGCCCTGCGGGCTGAAATCGCCATAGCGGAGGATCTTGAACTCAGCAACCCAATATCCTTCATAGCTTCAACTAAGTAACCTGTAGCATCTTTGATATGGCTGAGAGTTAGGACTATTTCATCCCTGTCAATTGTGTCTATGTTAACAAGCAATTTTCCACAGCGTTACCTACCCACGCACAAGCAATGGTGGACCTGAGCACCGTTCCGTTAGCCGTATATATGGATTTTAGGGTTGTTTCTAATTTACGGTCAGCTGGATCTTTTAAAGGGGCTGAACCAGGGGCAGGCAAAACTATTTTCTTAGACAGCCGAGAAACTAAGGTGTCTATCATTGGGGGTGTCTCCCATTTGTGCCTGTCTACACGTATCCTTCTGGGAAGGGTAATTTTTTTCTCAGGGTTATCCCATGATTCTTCAAAGAACGCATTCAAATCCTTTGAAGGAGGAAAAGTCACAACCTGCTTTTTATTTCATTTAAAATAATCCTTTTCCTCTGGGACCAGTGTTGTTTCAGGAAACTCCAACACTTCCTTTATAGCAACTATCATACATAGTATGCTTTTGGCTAATTTGGGGTCTACCCCTCTCAAATCCTCAGTGTCGACGTCAGAGTCGGAATCTGTGTCTGTGTCCCCTTGCATTAATTGGGCCAGAGACCTTTTCTGGGAACTAGATGGGACCCGAGTGGATGATATGGAGGGGTCAGTAAACAGTGCATCCTCCACAGGCTGCCTCCAATATTTAGTCTGTTGTTCAGACTTAGAGAATTAATTTGCAAGCATTGACATATTCTTTTGCAACATTCTCACCCACTCAGGCTCCATTTGAGAGGGAAGGGCCACCACATTACCCTCTTGTGCATCTAAAATGGGTTCTTCCTGGGAAGAAACCTCCCCAATGTCTGACATGTTACACACTTATACACACACACACACACACACACACACACACACACACACACACACACACACACACACACACACACACACACACACACACACACACCCAACACACAAGGGAGCTATTGGGGACAGAGTGACCCACACTAAAGTCTGTCAGAGAGACACAGAGGGATCTGCCAGTCCACACACTGCGCCTTATTGTGAATTGTGGAAATATTACCCACTTACAGCGCATATACCAATAATAGGCCCACAGACCTAATTATAATGAACACTCTCTGCCCCTTCTATAACACCCTGTACTTGTATCAGCGTTGTCATGAGGAGAAACAGCGTTCAGGAGCTTCACACTGGAGTTTCTGCAGGAGAAACTGGCACCCAGTGAGTGTTCCGGCAAGTCTGAGGAGAAGCCCCGCCCTTCAGCCTCAGCAATGTAATATTTATACTGGCTGGGGATGGCACATCAGTGGCTGTACATGTATGTACCCTTTTTGCTAGTGAGAGTAAGGTTTTAAAACATGCCCTTAGAGCGCGGCCCCCCCCCCACGCTCTGCACCCTTGTGCTGAGAGACATGGCGCGCGCTGCGTGTGTACCTGTATGCCGCCAACGATGACCGGAGGATCCCCTCTCTGCAGGACTCCGGTAATATACTCACCAGCCTTCTGACTTCTGGCTCTGTTAGGGGGTGGTGGCAGTGCTGTGGGAGTGAACGCTGGCCAGGCTTGGGCTGTATTCAGTACCCTTCAGGAGCTAATGGTGTCCTGTGAGCGAAAGCAGAACCCCTTTTACACTGACAATTTTATCCTGGGATTTTGCACGTGAACGTGCATCATCCCGGGATTTTTGTCAGTGTGAAAGGGTACAGGGACAATTTCCCGGGACGAGTACCCCGGGATTTCAACCCAAGGCTCTCGACCTGGGTTGAATCCGGGACCGTCCCGGGAAGCTGTGCAGTGTGAACGGGTATGACGGGTCAAGGTGACCCGGCACCTGTTCTCTGCATAGGAGGAGGCGATGCTTGGAGAAGATTATCTCCCAAGCACCGCCTCCGGTAGAGTCAGCGGTGACATCACCGACCCGGCGGCAAAATATGCCGGGTCGGCCCGCTAGTGTAAAAGGGTCATTCCCGGGAATGTGTCCCGGGAAATATACCGGGACACATTCCCGGTAATGACCTCGGCCTGCGAGTGTAAAAGGGGTATTTTTGAGAAGTTGGTTCCTACTTCCCCCCCTAAGTCCCACGAAGCAGGGAAGCTGTTGCCAGCAGCTTCCCTGTAAAATAAAGAACCTAAGAAAGTCTTTTTCCAGCAAAGCTCTGCAGAGCTTCACCAGTATGCATCCAGTCTCCTGGGCACATTTTCTAAACTGAGGTCTGAAGGAGGGGCATAGAGGGAGGAGCCAGTTCACACTGTTGAAAAGTCTTAAAGTGTCGAAGGCTCCTGCGGAACCGTCTATACCCCATGGTACTAAAATGGACCCCAGCATCATCTAGGATGTAAGAGAAAAATAAGGAATTGCTATACTGTATGGTGGGGGTAATTCCAAGTTGATCGCAGCAGGATATTTTTTAGCAGTTGGGCAAAACCATGTGCACTGCAGGGGGGGGGGGCAGATATAACATTTGCAGAGAGAGTTAGATTTGGGTGGGTTATTTTGTTTCTGTGCAGGGTAAATACTGGCTGCTTTATTTTTACACTGCAATTTAGATTGCAGATTGAACTCACCACACCCAAATCTAACTCTCTCTGCACATGTTATATCTGCCCCCCCTGCAGTGCACATTGTTTTGCCCAACTGCTAAAAAATATCCTGCTGCGATCAACTTGGAATTACCCCCGGTGATGGGCTGCTTGCAAAACACATTCCTTCACTTCTTCATGCCCTTACAAAGCATCTCCAGATTCTTTGGAGTGCATGTAAAATTATTATAATAGTGAAGCATTTAATTTACTGTAAAACCATTAAAATGAAAACTATTAAATGCTTATCTGATATATGCTGACTTGATATCCGGTTGGTGAATCCTAAATCTGGAACCAGAGATAGTTCCAAGCAGTCTTGGAAGTCTGCCTGGAGACCAGCTTAACTTTTCTTCTATGCAATGGAAACCAATAAGAGGTCACCCAAATGTTTTGTTACAGACTGTCACCAAGCAGGCCTCTGGAACTGTATGCTTAATTTAGACTTAGTTTCATTTATACTAATTCAATTGCTACTGTATTTGATATTTGAATTGCTACTGTTTTGATATAGTGATTTACCATTCCTAGCAGTTTGCTATGTTTCTTTTACCTAGTTGTCATTGTTATTGTGTATGGTTACTAAGGCTATGGGTGTGGTCCCCCAGACCCTAGGTGTGCCTACCCATGCCGGGTTCTTAAGCTGGGTACACACATATTCGATCACTCTGCTGATCAGGTAAATGCTTCCGATCAGCAGAGCAGTGTGTCCCTAGCTAAACCAGCAGTCGGCGGCACTCATGGCTCCCCAGCAGGGAATAAACGAGACTCAGTCACGATGCGGTCAACGTTTCAATGTTGTAAGGTCCTCCAGACCTCAGTTTAGAAAATGTGCCCAGGCAGACTGGATGCACTCCAGGGGAGCTCTACTGAGTTTCTCTGAAAGACTTTATGTTAGGTTTTTTTATTTTCAGGAAGGACTGCTGGCAACAGTCTCCCTGCTTCGTGGGACTTAGGGGGCAGAAGTAGGAACTAACTTCTTGAATAGTTCCATGGCTCTGCTTCTGGCTGACAGGACCTTAGCTCCTGAAGGGTACTGAACGCTAGCTGCGGCTATGTGCTCACTCCCACAGCCCACCGTCACCCCCCTTACAGAGCCAGAAGTCAGAAAGAAGACAGGTGAGTGTATAAGAAGAAGGATCTTCATCGTGACGGCTGAAAGGTACCGCGCAGTGGGTGGGACCGCTGCGCGCCATGCTACCCGGTAACACAGGCACAGCAGGGTGCAGGGCGCGGGGGGCGCCCTGGGCAGCATGAAACCTACTCAAAACTGGCAGATACAGGGACATAAGTTACCGAGGCACAGTCCTACCCCCGCCAGTATAAATATTAGTATTGAAAGATCTGAGGGGAAACGCGCCATTATGGGGGTGGGGCTTCCTCCTCAGGCAGCCAGCACACTGCTCAGCGCCATTTTCTCTCCTACCAAGCTGCAGAGAAGAACACTGGTCCTCCTCCGCTTCTGAACCAAGTATCAGGGTGCAAAACAGGGGGGGACATGGTGTAATTTGGTGCTATAGTGTGAAATTATCATTATAAAAACGCTACAGGTCTGTGGGCATTTTGTGTTTCACAGAATATTTATCACTGGCGCTGGGTTGTGAACTGGCAAATCCTATCTGTGTCCTTCTGACAGATTTTACTGTGGGTCTGTCCCCTATATGTCCCGGAGTGTCTGTGGTGTGGTTGTGCACGTGTGTGACATGTCTGAGGCAGGGAGCTCTTCCCCTGAGGGAGCCATTTTAGGGACACAGAGTTGTAATGAGGTGGTGCTGCCGACACACCACGAGCCTGAATGGGTGAATTACGTGATAGTGTGAATCATATCAGTAAGAGATTAGATAAGTCTGAGTCTCATGCAGAATGCTGGAGAAAATCAGTCGAAGATGTGATTTTTCATAGTTCTGCTTTTTCGTCCACAGATGACCCCTCTGGGTCACATAAAAGACCATTTGCACAGATAGTACAAACTGATACCGACACACTAGCTGCATACATGCTAGAGGCCATGAAAGATATTGGGCTCTTGGGTTCAAAAACCGCTACCATGACAGTCTCGGCTCGGAGGGCGTTGTGGATTCGCCAGTGGAATGCTGACGCAGATTCCAAAAGAAATATGGAGGCTCTCCCGTATAAAGGTGAGGCCTTGTTTGGAAATGGGCTGGATGCGTCGGTCTCTGCGGCTACCGCAGGTAAGTCGACATTCTTGCCTTATGCTCCTGCGCCGGCGAAAAAGACACATCACTCTCAGATGCAGTCCTTTCGGCCCAACAAATACAAAAAGGCCAAAGGTTCCCCCTTCTTTGCAGGTAGAGTGAGGGGAAGAGGGAAAAAGTCCACAGCGTCTCCAGGATCGCAAGAGCAGAAGTCCACCCCTGCTTCTGCCAAATCTGCAGCATGACGCTGGTGCTCGGGTGGGAGCATGACTGAAACTTTTCAGTCAGATATGGGCTCAATCTGGCCTGGACCCATGGGTCTTGCAAATAGTGTCCCATGGTTACAAGCTGCAGTTTCAATACATCCCCCCATGCCGATTTTTCAAATCGACCTTGCCAGCTTCTCTTCCAGACAGAGAAGTAGTAACGGCTGCAATTCAATAATTATGTCATGATCGGGTCATTGTCCTGGTACACTTGTCACAGCAGGAAGAAGTTTTTATTCAAGCCTCTTCATAGTTCCGAAGCCGGGCGGCTCGGTCAGACCAATTTTAAACCTGAAATCTCTGAATCTCTACCTGAAAAGGTTCAAGTTCAAGATGGAATCTCTGAGGGCAGTGATTTCCAGTCTGGAGGAAGGAAACGTCATGGTGTCGGTAGACATAAAAGGTGCCTACTTACATGTTCCCATTTATCCTCCACATCAAGCTTATCTCAGATTCGCAATACAGGATTGCCTTTACCAGTTCCAGACGTTGCCGTTTGGACTCTCCACGGCACCGAGGGTGTTCACCAAGGTGATGGCAGAGATGATGGTCCTCCTTCGACAACAAGGAGTCCATATAATCCCTTACCTGGACAATCTCCTGATAAAAGCGAGATCCAAGGAACGGTTGGTGCAGAACATTTCACTCTCCCTGTCAGTGCTCCAACAACATGGTTGGATCATGTTGGAACCGACGACAAGATTGTCCTTTCTGGGGATGATACTGGACACAGAAGTTCAGAGGGTATTTCTTCTGGTGGAAAAAGCTCTGTAGATCCAGAGAATGGTCAAACAAGTTTTGAAACCAACGAGAGTGTCGATCCATTAATGCATTCGGTTGTTGGGAAAGATGGTAGCGGCCTACGAGGCCATACAGTTTGGCCGATTCCATGCCAGAGTATTCCAGTGGGACCTGTTGGACAAGTGGTTTGGATCCCACCTACACATGCACCAGAAGATAATCCTGTCCTCCAAAGCCAGGATTTCGCTCCTGTGGTGGGTGCACACTTCTCACCTATTAGAGGGACGCAGGCTCGGGATTCAGGACTGGGTCCTAGTAACCACGGATGCAAGTCTTCGAGGCTGGGGAGCATTCACACAGGGAAAAAGTTTCCAAGGAAAATGGCCAACTCAGGAAACCTCTATTCACATAAACGTTCTGGAATTGAGAGCCATTTACAACGGCCTTCTACAAGCGGTGCATCTTCTTCAAGATCAACCCGTGCAGATCCAGTTGGACAATGTAACAGCAGTCGCGTACATAAACCGTCAGGCGGAACGAAAAGCAGAGCAGCAATGGCAGAGGTGACAAAGATCCTCCTCTGGGCAGAAAGACATGCAAGAGCACTGTCAGCAATTTCATTCCGGGAGTGGACAACTGGGAAGCATACTTCCTCAGCAGACACAATCTCCATCCAGGAGAGTGGGGCCTCCACCAAGAAGTCTTCGCAGAGGTGACAAGTCTTTGGGGAGTTCCTCAAGTAGACATGATGGCATCTCGTCTCAACAAGATGCTTCAGAGATATTGTTCCAGGTCGAGAGACCCTCAAGCAGTAGCAGTGGATGCATTGGTGACCCAGTGGGTGTTTCGGTCGGTATATGTTTTCCCTCCTCTTCCACTAATACCAAAAGTTCTCAAAATAAGAAGAACAAGGGTTCGAGCAATCCTCATTGCCCCAGACTGGCCAAGGAGGGCTTGGTATCCAGATCTTCAGGAGTTGCTCATAGAAGATCCTCTGCCTCTTCCTCCCCGCGAGGACCTGCTGCAGCAGGGGCCGTGCGTGTATCAAGACTTACCGCAGCTACGTTTGTCGGCATGGCTGTTGAGCCCGAAAGGGTATTCCCAAGGAAGTCATTCACACTCTTGTTCAGGTCAGGAAAGGAGTAACATCTAAACATTACCACCGTATTTGGAGAAAATATGTGTCTTGGTGTGAATCCAAGAAGGCTCCTACGGAAAAGTTTCAGTTAGGACGTTTTCTCCATTTTCTGCAGGCAAGTGTGAATGCGGGCCTAAGATTGGGTTCAATCAAGGTTCAGATTTCGGCTTTCTCAGTTTTCTTTCATAAACAATTGGCCTTCCTTCCAGAAGTTCAGACGTTCGTGAAAGGGGTGCTGCACATCCAACCTCCATTTGTGCCTCCAGTGGCACCATGGGACCTTAATGTGGTGTTGCAGTTCCTTTAATCAGATTGGTTTAAACCTCTGCAGGAGATTGAATTTAAGTTTCTCACTTGGAAAGTGGTGATGCTCTTGGCCTTGGCGTCCGCAAGGCGGGTGTCTGAATTGGGGGCCTTGTCTCACAAGAGCCCTTACCTGGTCTTCCATGAAGATAGGGCAGAGTTGAGAACTCGCCAACAATTTCTTCCAAAGGTGGTTTCATCTTTCCATATAAACCAACCTATTGTGGTGCCAGTGGCTACTGACACCTTCACTGCGTCAAAGTATTTTGATGTGGTTAGAACTTTGAAAATTTATGTCACAAGAACAGCTAGGATACGGAAAACAGAGGCTCTGTTTATCCTGTATGCTCCCAACAAGATTGGGTGTCCTGCTTCTAAGCAGACCATTGCGCACTGGATCAGGGGGACGATTCAGCATGCTCATTCCACGGCAGGATTGCCGATACCAAATTCGGTAAATGCCCATTCTACTAGAAAGGTGGGCTCATCCTGGGCGGCTGCCCGGGGGGTCTCGGCTTTACAGCTTTGCAGAGCGGCTACTTGATCAGGGTCAAACACGTTTGCTAAATTTTATAAGTTTGACACCTTGGCCGATGAGGACCTCAAGTTTGGTCAATCGGTGCCGCAGGGTCATCCGCACTCTCCCGCCTATACTGGAGCTTAGGTATAACCCCATGGTACTGAAGTGGACCCCAGCATCCTCTAGGATGTATGAGAAAACAGGATTTTAATACCTACCGGTAGATCCTTTTCTCTTAGTCCGTAGAGGATGCTGGGCACCCGACCCAGTGCGTACTTTTCCTGCAGTTATTAGTTGTAGTTACACAAGTGTTGCGTTATGATTATTTTTCAGCATGTTGCTGCAATTGTTCATGCCCGTTGGCATGTGTTATGTTGAATGCCATGGTGTGAGCTGGTATGAATCTCACCATTAATTTAAAAAGTAAATCCTTTCCTCGAAATGTCCGTCTCCCTGGGCACAGTTCCTATGCTGAGGTCTGGAGGAGAGGCATAGAGGGAGGAGCCAGTTCACACCCTTGAAAAGTCTTAAAGTGCCCATGGCTCCTGCGGAACCGTCTATACCCCATGGTACTGAAGTGGACCCCAGCATCCTCTACGAACTAGGAGAAAAGGATTTACCGTTAGGTATTAAAATCCTGCTTATTCTATGGAGCATTACCTCCAATCATAATTGTGTTAGTAGTTAAATATTGCATGGACAAAGGGCATGCAATGGTTAAGGGGTCGAAAGCCCCTTGCAACAGCGTGAACAGCAGGGCCTGATGAATCACCTAGTAGGTGCTGTGGTTGGGGGAGCGGCGGGTGCGGGGGAGACGCGGATGGGGTCCGGGGGTACCGCGGGTGGGGAGGGGCGGTTGCGCCGAGGGTGGGGGAGGGGCTGGTGCGGTGGTGTCGGGGATGGGGGAGGGTGCGTGTGTGCCACAGGTGGGGGTCCAGAGTCACAGTGGGTGGGGCGAGGAGCGGTTGCGGGGGTGCCGCGGGTAGGAGTGGGGCGGGAGCGGTGGTGCTGCGGGTGGGGGAGGGGGACCGGAGCCATCGCGGATGTTGGAGGGGTGTGTGTGTGGGTGCCGTGGATGGGGCCCGGATGTATTGCGAGTGGGGGAGGGGCGGGAAATGCTTCTCCTCCTGGAAGCAGCTAAGCTGCTGTTCTCCCTTTGGCAGTGGCTCTCCCGGAGACTCGCACAGCAGACAAGCAGCCAGTCACTATTGTTAGCTCCGGTGTCCCAATGAGCCGCATTACAGGGAAGTAGACACACTCAATAAACTACAGCTCCCAGCAGCCCTTAGCGCCTGAATGCTTCAGCGCTAAGGGCTGCTGGGAGCTGTAGTTTATTGAGTGTGTCTACTTCCCTGTAATGTGTCGCGTTGGGACATCGGCGCTAACAATAGTGACTGGCTGGCAGAACTGACTGACTTGCTGAATCAATGTAAAAGGTGAGAGTGCTGTGCAGTGTCAGTGACACTGCACACCCACTGCACTGCACATTACTGTCACCTTTTACATTGATTCAGCGTCCAGACATTACCCTCCGCGATATCACCCACTCTATCCATTACATTAGCCATCTCGGGGCTTCCAGGCCAGCAGCCCAGGTGCTGTGTTGCGGAGTCAGGGCTTCTGGGGATCTGGGCGCGGCTGTGGTGGGGAGGCACTTCTGTGACATCATGCGCAGAGGAGGATCCTGGGCTCAGAGAGTATGCGGCACAGGGAGCCTTCCGCTGCGCCGCTTTCATACACATCTATGCCGGTGTCCGCAGCAGCTTTTGTTCCATCTGCGCCATGGCTAGGGAGCGGGGATTGTTGATGACGGAGGGGGCAGGCGGACTGGCAGCAGGACATAGGGGGTCATTGGGAGTTGATCGCTCACTAGCTACTTTTTGCAGCTGTGCGAACGCAAAGTCGCCAACCACTGGGAAGTGTATATTTGCTGGGCAAGGATGTGATCGCATGTACAGCCGAGCACTACAAAAATAGTTTTTGCAGTTTCTGAGTAGCTAAGAACTTACTCAGCCGCTGCGATCACTTCAATCCTGTCCAGTCCCGGAATTGACGTCAGACACCCGCCCTGCAAACGCTTGGACACGCCTGCGTTTTTCCAAACACTCAGAGAAAACGGTCAGTTGACACCCATAAACGCCTTCTTCCTGTCAATCTCCTTGCGATCGGCTGTGCGAATGGATTCTTTAATAAATGCATCGCATAGCAACAATCCGCTTTGTACCCGTACAACGCGACTGCACATTGCGGTGCATACGCATGCGCAGTAGTGACCTGATCGCTACGGTGCTCAAAACGGCAACGTGCGATCAGGTCGGAATGACCCCCATAGGACGCTGCAGTAAAAGTATGATTTTTCCCTATGTACAGCACAGAGACTTGCTGCAGATGCAGTGGCATACCCTCCAGCTGTACCTTTTTGGCTGGTACAGTACCTTTTTTTATGGTCTGTACTGATTTTTGGCTCTCCAAACCTTCATTGAAAGTATAGGATAAGGGGCGTGACCACGCCACTTTACCCATGACCACGCCCCTTTTCGAATTTGTAGCGATTTTTATGTGTAAATTGTTGGAGGGTATGTTGCTGCAGATGCAGTGGGCCTATTTTGGGGTGTGGAGCTGGAGCTGCAGCTCTATCAGCCCCATTGTTAATCCTGCTCTGGGAACACACAGCAGCCATCCCATTGGATGTAACCTGTGTGGGAGGGCATTTCTCTCCCAATCAGCTATGGACTGGGTGTGATAGACCTGCTGCTAACCCAATGAGAGCTCCTAGCCACGCCCAGCGTTATACTCACAGGCACAGAGTAACAGATCTGGGCTATTATATAGGATATATATATATATATATATATATATATATATAAACAGCAATGTGACCCGGCACTCCTCACGCTCCCCAGCGTTCAAATAACTGCTCCCGTGCCTTCTCCTTCTGTGAAGTCTCCACAATATCAAAGCAGCAAATAAGGGCGGCACTGGGATATATATATATATATATATATATATATATATATATATATATATATATATATATAAGCAGCAAATAAGGGCGGCACTGGGAGACTTGTCAATACGGTGAAAAAAGAACAAGTGCTTTTATTGCAGTGTTTTGACACTGCAATAAAAGCACTTGTTCTTTTTTCACCGTATTGACAAGTCTCCCAGTGCCGCCCTTATTTGCTGCTTATATATATATATATATATATATATATGGCAAATACCACTGACTCATCACAGAATCTCCTGAACCATAAGGACTAGGAACTTGTAATTTGGACAGTAGCTTGCTTTTGTGATGTAGGCACACGCTAAGAAGGGATTTTTAAAAATTCAACACACAAAGGGGCAAAAAGGGGTGTGATACTGTAATTCCCCCCTCACATAGGTGAGTTGAGATAGCCAACCAGGCGGGGCTATAAAGAATGCATGGCGCTGGCAATACCAAGTCGCAGAGGGGGGAGAACACAATGCTCTGTTTCTGGGCTTCCTTGCCAGTGGCAGTTGAAGAGCACTCCATTATTCAAATAGGGGAGCCACATCAACTGCCACCCTTAAACACTGTCAAATATCGCTATGTGTGGCTCCTCTATTTAAATATTGGACTGCTCTAAAACTGCCACTGGCAAGGAAGTGCAGCATTATGGTTCAGGAGATCTTGTGATGAGTCAGTGGTATTTGCCTTTTATATATATAGAGTTCAGATATAAGTACTTAACTGACCTATTCCCAGTCAGGAGAGAATAGTGTCTCAATTATCAGAGGTTAACCTGTCACTTGAACTAAGCATTGCCGAACCTCTCAGAGATCAAGAGGAGGAAAGGATACATAGATATTTTGACTCTTAAATGCATTAAAGGAAAGCTTGATAGTCAGAAACTGCTTATCTGCTGTGTAAAGGGTACTGACTGCTCTCCCAGTGACCTTAAGTGTTGTGGAAAAATCTTTGGTGGTCATTCCGAGTTGATCGCAGCCAGCAACTTTTTGCTGCTGCTGCGATCAACTTGTACACGCCTATGGGGGAGTGTATTTTAGCTTAGCAGGGCTGCGATCGCTTATGCAGCCCTACTAAGCTAAAAAAATTTCAAGTAAAACTAGACCAGCCCTGGACATACTTACCCTGTGCGATGATCTCAGCGATGCAAGTCCCGGATTGACATCAGACATCCGCCCTCCGTTCTTCTGTACACGGCTGCATTTTCAAATCCACTCCCCGAAAACGGCTGGAAACGCTTCGGTGCCACCCAGGACTGCCTTCTTCCTGTCAATCTTCTTGCAGTCGGCTCTGCGACAGCTTTGTTCGTTCTTCTTGACGTAACTCGGCGACCCCTGTCGCCGGGCAACGTCGCGCACTGCGGCCGCCGCGCATGCTCATTCCGTATCCATTTGCACCACAGCGATAAACCGCTGCGTGCGAACGGGTCGGAATGACCCCCTTTATCTTTTTACCTCAAAGGAGGAGCCCTAAGGAGAGTGAGAAGCTAAGCAAGGAGACTTAGGGCCCTTTGGAATAGAGTCAGCCTATCCCTGCAAACCTTACATATTTAACATATAGCGGGCGGAGCTTGGACTGAGATTTCAGCATTTACAGCACTGCACAGGGCAGCATCAGAAGTACTTAAAAATTAAAGTTATATGCACGGAAATACTTGAAATTCCGTAGCAAAGCACGGGTGTTCAGCTAGTATATAAATATAGAAGCAATGAGATAAGAGGGCGTTCTCCATAGTGTATGTACCCTTTAAAAAGTTTATTCACAAAAGTAGAAGATAAAACAGGTCATAAATCATGTACAACAAATGGCGGTCAGACCACCGTAGCTATTAATAGCTTATGGGGGGTTTTCAATTACTGAAGTTTTTTCGACAAGTTGAAAAAAGGTAATTATCGGCCATTTTTAGGCCGAATTAGGTTCGCCCTATTCAATGCCCATGCCGATTTCTCAACTGGTCAAAATATCCAGCACGGGCGAACACCACGTGGATTGTCGAAATTGCCACCGATCCTCGTGTTTTGGTGAATTTGCAGGTGTTTTCGCCCATTTTTGGGTCCATTTTCACCCATGCAGATCTGACAAATAAAAAGTGAAAAGGCATGGGCCAATAAGGATTAAAAAATGGTCGAAAACGTCCGCAAATGAAAAGCCCATGGTCGAATTACTGCTGTTTTTGGCTAGCCGAAAAAACGGCACTTAATTGAATACCACTTTATGCGTATAACCCAGGGTGTTGGGTAGAGGCATCCACCAGCTCATACAGCATCCACCTGGCTACACTACTCGAACGCTAGGTTATGCCCCTACGCATTTTGTCACTTGGGCTTCGTCAGAAGGCTGGCCTAGCGTAGCACCATTACCTCTTTGTTATTACTGACAGCCAATCCGATTACACAATGGCCGTACATACTCAAAAAGTAATAATAATAATAATAATAATAATAATAATTGCTAGTGTACTGTCGTTCAAAATGTATTGAATACAATAATAATACAGCCAGTATGATAATATCACTTCTACATTCATGCACTTAACTTGAGCGTTTGTTGTCATTCAGTTACAATACCCTTTATTAAATAGCACATTTCAATATACTGCTATACCCAGGATTCAAACATATAACCTGTTGCATTCCAGTCAAACACCCTACTATTTATTTTTAGAAACAGGTTTATATACCGCTCGCAACCTTACAGCGGTACTTACAAACACATGGCTTGCTGGCCGACGTCACTGGCAGTACTATTGCTAGCTACAAATCAGAATATATATCGGTCGTACAATAAATGCAATGCAACATGATACTTTGTTACTTTAAGTTACGCCATACAATAATATAGTGTCAACCTATCATATTTTCTAAACATTTACAGAAAAAAACGATTTCATATATTCATATACTGTACCTCTCCTATTATCATTGTGGTGATCTTACACATATGATTTGCATCCCAGCAAATTTGCTAAAAACATATAAAAATACCTAAAATTATACAATAAATAAAAATATATATAATTGATCCCCAGAGCCTACAAGTTTAGCGAAATATAATATGATTACAAAAACTGGGAAATTTCTATTCACTCATTGAGACCATAAGGGAAAAGAGTGTTTAAAGTCACAATCCAGTACGTTTCACGCCAGGACAATAACTTCAACCTATCTCCTCCTCTTTGGTCCAACGTAACATGTTGTAATCCTATGAATCTTAGCATACCTGGATTGCTCCCCTGAATTTTTTTAAAATGACGAGGGACACTATGATTTTCTATATTATTTTTTTATGTTTCTAATATGCTCCATAATACGGATTTTTAATGGCCTCTTTGTTTTGCCAATATATTTTTTCCGGCAACCACATAAACAACATAACAACATATACACCACATACGTGATATTGCAATAAATGAAGCTTTGTATTTTGTAGGTTTTGTTAGGACCTTGTTTTATATCCCTTTAACCCTTGTGGGCAAATCTTACAACGGTATGCATTTAACATACCACCCATCGAGATCCCAGCGGTCACAATACCGATGCCGGAATCCCGACAGGGGTACAATGCCGCCGCTGGAATACCGGTGAGGTAGTTTATTCTCCCTCTGCGGGTGTCCACAACACCCATAGAGGAGGAATAGAATCTGTAGCGAGCAAAGCGAGACACCACGCCCACAGTGAGCCCACAAGGGGCCTCAATGTGCTCGCCCCGCTGTCGGCATTCTGGCGGATGGGATGCTGCTGTCGGTATAGTGACAGCCGACATCCCATGCACCAGTATCCCATACAGATTCCCTTACAACTACCATATGTATAAAACCCTTTTAACTTGTTTTGAAAAATCCCTTGGAAGGCTGACTCGGGGCAGCATGCTGGTTGCTAAGTGGCTTTTTAACGTCTTTGCTCTTCTGAACGCAAATTTCAGTCTGTCTGGAGCATGCTTAGATAGTATAGGGTCCATTTTAATTATATACCAATATCTTGTTAGGATCTTTCTTACTTCTTCACTACATGCCTTGTAATGAGAAAGAAGAGGACATTTGAACTTTGTATTATCAGCCTTTTCTACACCTGTTTTTTTAATATTTTGAGCCCTATCTACAGCAGCATCTATTAAATCTCTTGGACAGCCTTTTTCTAAAAATCTTTTGATCAAAATTAAAGATTGTTCTTTAAACTTCTCCAAGGAACTACAGTTTCTCCACAATCATACTAGCTATGAAAATGGGAGATTTTTCTTCCATTTATTAAAATGACAACTTAAAATCACAGTAATAATTGCTGTCTAGCAGATATCTTATCCTCACGGTCTTGTAGAAGATATCCCAGTTACCATAGTTTCTCTGTACGCCCAGCGCTGTTTAAAAATGCGCCCCCCCCATTGACATAACAAAAAAATGCGCCCCCCCCATAGATATAAAAAGAAAAAGGTATGCGGAATGACGCAATTGCGTCGTGACGTCACGACGCACCAGCGTCATTCCGCGAAACTCCACCCCCGAGCTGGGTACTCGGGAGGAGGGGGAATCAGAGCGGACAATAAGTGCCGCGGCGGGCGCACCGTGCGGTTGCACGGCTCGCCCGCCACAAGAAACGGCCCTGTGTACGCCCCTCATACTCACTAAGTTCCGTTACTTCGAAACACTTTTGGAGAAATCCTTAAGGTTCGCCAAGGTGCACTCATTTTGTTGGGAGATTTCAACTTAGTTATTGACCCTAAAATGGATAGATCCTCTTCTCGTTGTTCCACTACTTCCCCCCGGGACTTAGGGCCCTCATTGGCCTTTAAAAAATTGGTAGGTGAGTTTGACTTATATGATGCTTGGCGAACATTCTCCCCCGAGGTAAAAGACTTTACTTATTACTCCCCGGAGCATAATAGCTATTCTAGGATCGATTTCATATTTTAGATAAATTAATCCTTCAGTCTACCAAGAGGGTTGAGATTCTTCCTATCTCGTGGTCTGACCACGCCCCAATCCTTTGGGTTTGGGATTCAAAACGTCGCACCCCATTTACACGCCCTTGGCGACTGCCCGATTATCAACTTTCTGATCCTGAGACTCTTGTGGCTCTTACTGATACTCTTGCTATGTACCTACAGACTAACTCCCCAGCCGACACTTCTGTCTTTACACATTGGTGCGCATTGAAGGCGGTACTCCGTGGTACATCCATCCAGAAGGGGGCTCAGCTTAAAGCTCTATCCCGTAAAAAAACAGAACGATCTGGAGTTGTCTCTTCGAGCGATGGAGTCCCGGAATCAGACCCACCCCACTAGAGCCTTGCGTAAACAGCTGCAGGAGGTTCGACATCAATTACAGCAACTTTTTATGCAACGTATGCAATCGGCCCTTGCTCGTCTTCGGTGTAGATTTTACACAGCAGGTAATAAAGATTTCTGTTAGTTTAGCAGTATGTTTACAACTCCTTTTGGAGTAAGTGGTTTGAGCTCAGTCCGTACCGGTTCACAGTTTGTATTGTGAAAAAGCTAACTGTCCCTACCTCCTAGTCAGTCCCGTGCACAAGTGGATGTTGTGGTCCTTCAATCTCGATCCGCTGCGTCCAGTGGTAAAGGATCGCGGCTTGTGGTCGGGTCGCGGCTCGATGACGTCACGCTGCGGCTGCTCTTCTCAGGTCTCTCTCAGATCGCAGCACCCAGCAAAACCCTCACTGTCTGCCGGACACTTTGCGACCGCGGTGCTTCTGATTTTTCCCGCTGCTCCCGTGCACGAGCACTCCACGCCACAATTAGCAGTGGGATCACTCGTGGGAAGAGACTGGGCGGGGACACGCAGAAGGGAGGAGACACGGAGGAGACTCCGTGTCTCCTCCCTTCTGCGTGTCCCCGCCCAGTCTCTTCCCACGAGTGATCCCACTGCTAATTGTGGCGTGGAGTGCTCGTGCACGGGAGCAGCGGGAAAAATCAGAAGCACCGCGGTCGCAAAGTGTCCGGCAGACAGTGAGGGTTTTGCTGGGTGCTGCGATCTGAGAGAGACCTGAGAAGAGCAGCCGCAGCGTGACGTCATCGAGCCGCGACCCGACCACAAGCCGCGATCCTTTACCGCTGGACGCAGCGGATCGAGATTGAAGGACCACAACATCCACTTGTGCACGGGACTGACTAGGAGGTAGGGACAGTTAGCTTTTTTACAATACAAACTGTGAACCGGTACGGACTGAGCTCAAACCACTTACTCCAAAAGGAGTGTAAACATACTGCTAAACTAACAGAAATCTTTTTTACAGGTGCCACTTTTTACACATATATTAACCATGGCAAATATATATTTTAACTTATAAACAGTAGCGCTCGTCACATGCTCCTAATTGTACCAATTTGAAACTGAGCAGCTTTTAGTCACATACAGCGCAGTTGTCACAATTATTCTACAGCAGGTAATAAAGCCTCACGTCTATTGGCTCATAAGCTTCGTGGCCATCGAGCTCGTAATCGGATTAAATACCTCCGGACCACTACTGGTTCAAAACTTGGTGGGACGAATCTCATGACTGGACAGTCAACCTAGAAGGCTATACGTTGTTTAGGAGAGACAGACTAAATAAAAGGGGTGGAGGGGTGTGTCTTTACGTAAAACCATTTTTAAAACCTGATATACGGGAGGATTTGCAGGAGGAGACTGTAGATACGGTTGAGACGCTGTGGTTAGAAATTGCATGTGACGAAAAGGGAATAAAAAAGTTAGCATTGGGGGTATGCTACAGGGCGCCTGGTATTAATGTATCTGACGAGGAATTGTTACTGAAGCAGATTGAAAGAGCAGCAGGAGTAGGTGACATAGTAGTGATGGGAGATTTTAACTATCCAGAGATAAACTGGAAAAACGATTCATGTGATACTGCTAGGGGTAATAGGTTTTTAAACACACTTAATGATAACTACTTAGTTCAACTAATTGAGGAACCCACCAGGAACAATGCAATCTTAGACCTGGTAATAACAAACAATGGGGAATTGGTATCAGATATTAAAGTGGGGGAGCCCATAGGAAACAACGACCACAATATGGTCATATTCAATATAAGTTTTCATAAACAGTCCTATACTGGCTCAACTAGGACTCTAAACTTTAGCAAAGGCAACTTTGAAATGATGAGGGAAACTCTAAGGGATATTGATTGGGAAGGTTTGTTTCTGGAAAAAAATACTACAGAGAAATGGGTTGTATTAAAATCACTACTAGCTAAAAATACTCTCAAATTTATTCCTACGAGCAGCAAAAAAAGAGGATTAATAATAATAAACCAATGTGGCTTAATAAAAAAATAAAGGAACTTATCGGCAAGAAAAGGCAAGTATTTAAAAAATACAAATCTGATGGGAATGCGGAATCATTCCATCACTATAAAGACTGTAACAAAATATGCAAAAAAGAAATAAGAGCGGCTAAAGTAGAAACAGAAAAACGAGTAGCTAAGGAAAGCAAATCAAATCCCCAAAAATTATTTAAATACATTAATAGCAAGAGATTAAAGAAGGAGAGTATTGGCCCTGTAAAAAACAAGTCGGGAGTCTTAATCAAAAATGATAATGACATAGCGGACATACTTAATGAATTGTTTTCAACAGTATTTACTAGAGACGACCGAATTCAGTTACTGACACACAATCTCAATAATGAGAATATCCCACTGATAGGTACTTATTTAAGTGAGGAGGTAGTCTGTGACCGATTAAAACATTTAAAGATTAATAAGTCACCGGGTCCTGATGGAATTCACCCAAGGGTTCTAGTGGAGCTTCACTCTGAACTGGCAAAACCGCTATTTTTTATCTTTAAGGATTCAGTTATATCAGGTATAGTTCCCAAAGACTGGCGTATAGCGGAAGTAGTGCCTATATTCAAAAAGGGAAGTAAAGCTGAACCAGGTAACTATAGACCAGTTAGTCTTACATCTATAGTGGGGAAAGTACTGGAAGGTATTCTAAGGGATAGTATTCAGAAGTTCCTTGAAGCCAATAAAATCATTGAAAGGAATCAACATGGATTCGTGAAGGACAGATCCTGTCAAACCAACTTACTTGGTTTCTACGAAACAGTATGTGCAAACCTCGATCAGGGTAAAAACGTGGATGTAATCTTTTTAGACTTTGCCAAAGCTTTCGACACAGTACCACACATGCGACTTATCTATAAGCTACAAGAAATAGGGCTAGGAAGCAATATATGCACTTGGGTCAAGAATTGGTTAGATAACAGAGCGTAGCGAGTTGTGGTTAATGGATCTCTTTCAAATTGTACTGAAGTGTTAAGTGGTGTGCCACAAGGCTCGGTATTAGGACCGCTATTGTTCAACATTTTCATTAACGACCTAACAGAAGGTCTAGAGAGCATGGTGTCTATTTTTGCAGATGATACCAAATTGTGTAAGGCTATAAATACAGAGGAGGATGCTGAGTCTCTTCAGAACGACTTAGTTAAAATTAGAAGCATGGGCAGCCAAATGGAGAATGCGCTTCAACACAGACAAGTGTAAGGTAATGCACTGTGGTAGCAAGAAAAAAAAATAACACTTACAAACTGAATGGGGTAACATTAGGTGATACTATACTGGAAAAAGACCTAGGTGTTCTCATTGACAGCAAACTAAGCAGCAGTTCCCACAGTAGGATGGCAGCAAAAAGGGTTAATAATATACTAGCATGCATAAAACGGGGAATTGATGCAAGGGAAGAGGGTGTTATACTCCCGTTATAGAAATCACTAGTGAGGCCGCACCTTGAATACTGTGTACAATTCTGGGCACCGTACTACAAAAAAGATATCCTGGAGCTAGAAAAGGTTCAGAGAAAGGCGACTAAACTAATTAAGGGCATGGAGACGATGGAATACAAGGAAAGGCTTGAAAGACTAGGCATGTTTACATTGGAAAAGAGGAGACTAAGAGGGGATATGATCAACATCTACAAATATATAAGGGGACAATACACAGAGCTTGCGCGGGACCTGTTTTTGGCCAGATCAACACATAGGACTCGTGGACACTCGCTAAGGTTAGAGGAGATTCCACACAATACGTCGTAAAGGCTATTTCACGGTAAGGACAATACGTGTTTGGAATTCCCTTCCTGAGGGAGTTGTAATGGCGGAATCTGTCAACACCTTTAAGAATGGGTTAGATAAATTCCTAATGGATAAGGATATCCAGGATTATGGTACATAGTCACGCATTATAGTTACTACAAAAAGGGATAAAATGCAAAGGCTGACATCAGCATCAGTCAAAAATTTTAGACAAATCATCATGCATAGGAGACCACAAATAGGTTGAACTCGATGGACAAATGTCTTTTTTGAACCTCAGATACTATGTTACTATGTAAAATTTCTCAACCCTCTTGGTATTGCTAATCTGTTCGCCAAGTATTATGCTGGTCTTTATAATTTGCATGATGACCCTTCCACTCCCCAGCCATCGTCAGCGACTATTTCCATATTTTTAGACAGTCTCCACTGCCCCTTCCTAGATCAAGACAGCCTGGCGTCCCTGAATGCCCCCCGGTCTCTGGAGGAGATACAGAGAGTGATTCACCAGTTACCGAAAGGGAAGGCTCCTGGCCCTGACGGTTTCATTAACTCCTTCTATTCTACATTTTTTGAGACCATCTCCCCGATTTGTCTGCAACTTTATTTAGAGAAATGGTGAAGGCCCAGATTATTACTATCCCGAAACCTGGTAAAGACCCCTCTGACTGCATAAATTATCATCCAATAGCACTCCTTAACACTGATATAAAAATGTATGCTAAATTGATTGCCAACCGCCTGAATCCCCTGCTTCCCTAGCTGATTCCCCCTGATCAGGTGGGTTTTGTTCTTGGACGCCAGGCTCCGGATAATACTCGCAGAGTTCTTGACTTGTTTGAATGGGTGTCCTACACCAAGTCGCCATTTATTCTCCTCTCCCTCAACGCTGAAAAAGCTTTGAACAGACTCCATTGGGGGTACATGTATAAGGTCCTATCCAAGTTTGGGTTTCAAGGTGATATATTGCGCTCCATTTCTGCTCTCTATGCTGGGCCGTCAGCTTGTGTTTTTAGCAATGGTTTTCTTTCCTCCCCTTTCCCCATTTCCAATGGAACTAGGCAGGGGTGTCCCCTTTCCCCACTGATCTTTGTATTGGCCATTGAGCCCCTTGCCCAAAAGATTTGCTCATCCTCACAATTCCCTGGGATTTCTGTGTATGACACTTGTCACAAACTATGCTTGATGATGTTTTGATGTTTGCAACCAACCCAGAGACTTCGTTGCCTTGCCTTTGTACTATTCTCGATTTATACAGCGCTGCCTCCTACTATAAATTGAATGCTACCAAAACAGAAGCTCTTCCCATTAATATCCCCCCTGGGAGTTTGCAGTTTCTGAAGACTCGATTCCCCTCCATTTGGAAGGATATTTCTATTTCTTATTTGGGTATTCACATCCCTGCTACCATTTCTGATATTCGTAAAGTTAACTACCTTCTGCTGCTGAGTCAGCTGACCTCACTGGCGGCAGCCTGGCTAAATCACGAGGTCTCCTGGTTGGGCCGATTAGCGGCATTCAAAATGATGTTACTGCCAAAACTAATGTACCTCTTTCGTGCACTGCCTTATGCTATTCCCTGTAATCTATTGCAACAAATGCAGAGATTGATGCTCTCTTATATTTGGAGACGTAAGCCCCCTAGAATGGCGTACTCTCATATGACCCGCACTAAACCGCAGGGGGGTCTCACCCTCCCTGACTTGATTAGATACCATGAAGCCGCACTACTATCTCAACTATTTGACTGGTTTCTCCCACCTGGAACTAAACCTTGGGTGGACCTGGAATGCGCGCTTTTTCAAGGTTTTCCTCTCCCTGACCTCCTCTGGGTACCCCAAAAGTTTCACCCTCAACTCCCACTGTTCCATCTGACTGTATGTGATGTCCTTAAAGTCTGGGATCTTCGTCATCAGTCTCATTTTGGTTTTTCTCTCCCCACTAGAAATGTCTCTCTCCAAGCATTGACCAAATCCTTGCCCCACCTTCATCTCTCCTATTGGGTACGTCTCGGTGTGGGAACTCTGGGACATTTGCTCTCACCATCCTTCATTCTCTCCTTCCCTGCCCTTTGTTCCAAATTTAATTTAGGACCCTCAGCGTGGTTTTATTATTTACAACTTAAACATTGGATTGATAGCTTATTTAAAGATACTGCATTATTGGGCCTACCTTCGGATTATGTATTGAGTAGATTCACCAACCCTTCTTGTCACAACTGAGGGTTTTGGCTGACAGGAGAAAGCCTCAGTTGTAGGGGCTGAGAGGAACTTAAACCGGGGAGGTTTAATCAGACCCCTGGACATGTAAGTGTTAAAAGGAAACCCGAAGGTGTGACCATGACAACCAGGTAAAAGTCAAAATAAAAGTTTATTAACAGACTCCGTGTAAACAAACAGCATTCAAGGTAAATAATGGCAATGATAAATAATATGATTCCTGGAGCACTCTGACCATGAAATGGTTACACAGGACACTGGTAGGTAAGAACAGCTGGATGGAATAACCTTACCAGGCCTGGCTGTAGTAGTGAAGATATCCAAGGAACATGCCAGTAGATGGAACAGATGAAGTTGGTAACTTGAATCAGCTGTTGTAATTGCTGGATGGAACCAGCCAGGTGGTAAGACACGGAGTGGATGCGGAATGGAATCAGCCAGATGATAAAGTCACTGAATGAATGCTGGGTGGAACCAGCCAGGTGATGAAACACGGAGTGAATGTAGTAAGATGCTAGGGAGCGTGGAAACAGAGGAATTGAAGGATGATTACCGGTGGTAGTGGATACTGCTGGAAGCAGATGAAATAGCTGGAAGCTGGAAACTGGATCAGCCACGGAGGACTGCAGAGTCAGGCTGCACCGCCAGATGGTAGGCAGGTGCGGGTCTCTTTGGTGGATGCTGGAGACAGGAGCTGGAACCTGGAAACACAACCACAGGAGAGAGACTGGAACAAGGTATGACAAACAAAGCACTGACCATTTCCTGGCCCAGGCACAGGATACTTATACCTGCAGAAATGCAGGTATTGGCTGGGCAATTATGCAGATTTCCAGGCAGTGGATTGGAGGAACTGAAGCATGTGATTAGATCCAACATGGCTGCGCCCATGTTAGAACTTGGAGGGAAAACTGGCTTGGGAAACCATGTGGAAACATAACTGTAATGGCGGCGCCGGCCACAGAGGACAGGAGACGCCAGACTGACAAATGTATGCTGAGACTCGTGGATGACAACAGAGGCCGCGGCAGGCATGGAACACCACACTGACAACCTGCACCTATAACACAGGAGCGGCGGCGGAGGCCACGGAGAACGGGAGACGCCATGCAGGATTCAAACATGGCGCCGCTGTGACAGCATCTCAGCGTGACAGGAGGAATGTGCAGTATGTGGACACAGATGAGATCCGGCCTTGGAACGCTGAGCAAGCCTCAGGAGACATCTGAAAGGCAGGTAATGGCGTCCAGATACCCGGATCGTGACAGCACCCCCCCCTTTAGGAGTGGCCCCAGGACGCTTCTTAGGCTTTAGAGGAAACTTCGAGTGGAAATTCTGGACCAAGGCAGAAGCATGGACATCAGACGCATTGGTCCAAGAGCGTTCTTCAGGACCATAGCCCTTCCAGTCAATAAGATACTGCAACTGACCGTAACGGAAACGTGAGTCCAGAATCTTGGCCACCTCATACTCGATTCCCCGTTGAGTCTGAACTTTATGAGTTGGAGGAAGTGCAGAATGAAACCGATTCAGGATCAGCGGTTTCAACAGGGAAACATGGAATGTCCTGGGTATTTTCAAGAAGGGAGGTAACTGGAGTCTGTAAGCAACAGGATTGATGACTTGTTCAATTTTAAAAGGACCGATGTAACGAGGAGCAAATTTCATGCTGGGAACTCTCAACCTCAAATTCTTCGTGGACAACCATACTCGATCACCCACCTTGAGAGCAGGAACCGCTCTACGCTTCCTATCGGCAAACTTCTTGTACCTAAATGAGGCTTTAAGCAGGGCTGCGCGGACATTCTTCCAGTTGTTTGAAAACTGACGCAAGGTGACATCCACTGCTGGAACAGAAGTTGCTGGAAGCGGTTGGAATTCTGGAACCTTAGGGTGAAATCCATAGTTGATGAAGAATGGTGTTGAGGAGGATGAGGAATGGTATTGATTGTTGTGGCTGAACTCGGCCCAAGGAAGGAGTTGAACCCAGTCATCTTGGGAGGAAGACACATAAATGCGGAGGAAGGCCTCCAAGTCCTGATTCACCCTCTCGGTTTGACCATTGGTCTGAGGATGGTAAGCTGTAGAAAACTTTAACTTGACTTGGAGGGCTTGACACAAACTTCGCCAAAATTTGGCAACAAATTGTACTCCACGATCGGAGATGATCTCTTCAGGAAGACCGTGAAGTCGGAAGATCTCTTGGATAAACACTTGGGCCAACTTGGAAGCTGACGGGAGACCGGTGAGGGGTATGAAATGTGCCATCTTGGTGAACCGGTCAACTACCACCCAGATGGTATTAAACTTATTGCATATAGGCAGATCTGTAACAAAGTCCATCGACAAATGGGTCCACGGTCGACTGGGAACAGATAATGGAACCAGTTGCCCCGCAGGAGACTGGCGGGGAACTTTGTGTTGGGCACACTTTGGGCAAGAGGCAATAAACTCCTTGACGTCCTTCTTCAGAGTTGGCCACCAGTAGGACCTAGAGATAAACTCGAGGGTTTTCTGAATGCCTGTATGTCCGGCAAAACGGGAAGCATGGGCCCAATACATGAGCTTCTTCCTTAACACCGGCTTCACAAAACTTTTCCCTGGTGGGGGCGTAGAGTCCATCCCTACCGTGGAAAATGCCAACGGATTAATAATAGGATGCTTGTCTGAAGACTCTGACTCGTTTTCTTGCTCCCAAGAGCGGGAAAGGGCATCGGCCTTGCGATTCTGAGAGCCCGGACAGAACTGGAGTTTAAAGTCGAACCTGGAAAAGAAAAGTGCCCATCTGGCCTGACGGGGGTTAAGACATTGTGCGCCTTTCAGGTATAAAAGATTCTTGTGGTCGGTAAGTATCGTGATTGAATGAGAAGCTCCCTCCAACAGATATCTCCACTCCTCAAGAGCGAGCTTGATGGCTAGCAACTCCTGGTCGCCAATGGCATAGTTGCGCTCAGCTGGGGAGAACTTCCGTGAGAAGAAACTGCAGGGATGTAGATGGCCATCTTTAGCCCTCTGGGATAACACCGCTCCTACTCCAACGGAGGAGGCATCCACCTCTAAGATGAAAGGAGAGTCGGTGTCGGGCTGTTTCAGAACTGGTGCAGAGATGAAACGTTGTTTTAGAAGATGAAAAGCTTGCGTAGCTTCTTCAGACCACTTGGTCGGGTTAGCACCCTTCTTGGTTAATGCAGTGATAGGCACCACAATGGTGGAAAAGTCTTGTATGAACTTTCTGTAATAATTGGCGAACCCTAAGAACCTCTGGACCCCTTTGAGGGTTAACGGTATCGGCCAATTCTGGATTGCTTGTAGTTTCTCAGGATCCATCTCTAGTCCGGAACCGGACACAATGTAACCTAGGAACGGAATGGATTTAACTTCAAAGACACATTTCTCCAATTTGCAATAGAGATGATTGACACGGAGACGGGACAGAACCTCCTTTACCCAGAAACGATGTTCCTCTAGATTATTGGCAAAGATGAGGATATCATCTAGATAAACCACGACATGGCGGTATAAGATGTCTCTGAAGATCTCATTCACGAAATGCTGGAAGACAGCTGGAGCGTTGCTCAATCCGAAGGGCATGACGAAGTACTCATAATGTCCATCACGGGTGTTAAAAGCGGTCTTCCACTCGTCACCCTCACGGATCCGGATGAGACTGTAGGCACCCCTCAAATCCAACTTTGTAAAGATGGTTGCTCCGCTGACTCTATCGAAGAGCTCTGTAATCAAAGGTAAAGGATACCGGTTCTTGACGGTAATTTCGTTCAGACCTCTGTAATCGATGCACGGTCGCAGACCACCGTCCTTCTTCTTAACGAAGAAGAAGCCTGCGCCAGCTGGAGAAGAAGAAGGTCGGATAAAACCTTTCGCCAGGTTCTCTTTGATGTACTCATCCATGGAGTGCGTCTCAGGCAGAGACAACGGGTAAGTTCGGCCTCGAGGTGGAACCTTCCCTGGAATGAGATCAATTGGGCAGTCCCATTCTCTATGAGGAGGAAGGATATCAGCAGAAGCCTTACTGAACACGTCCGTGTAGTCTTGATATGGAGGAGGTGGAACATCAGACGACCTGGGGAAAGAAGAACAAACAGGAAGCACTTTGGACAAACAAGTCTTAGCACAGGAGGGACCCCATGCTAGTATTTGCGTAGTCGTCCAGTCAATCGACGGATTGTGGAGACGGAGCCATGGAAGGCCCAAAACCACTGGATGTGTGGCTCTTGGAATCACTAGGAAGGAAATAAATTCTGCATGAAGAACTCCCACTCTCAGACGAACTGGTAGAGTCCTTAGAGAAATAACTGCGTCGAAAATCTTGCTGCCATCTACTGCAGTTAAGGAGATGGACGATGGAAGTCTCTCGGTGGGTAGGGACCACCGTTTAACATAAGCTTCGGTTATGAAATTCCCAGCTGCTCCGGAATCAAGGAGGGCAATGACGTTCCTGTAACGTTGAGCAATTTGGAGCGAGACTGGGAGATTACAATCATGAGGAGATGGAGAGGAGATCATTACTCCTAGCCGGCCCTCTCCTTGGCGAGCTAGGATTTGGAGTTTCCCGGACGTTTGGGACAGGCATTGATACTGTGAGACGGAGCTGCACAATAGAGACAGAGAGACGTCTTCGGCGCTCAGCGGGAGATAGACGGGAACGGCCAATTTGCATGGGCTCATCCTTGGATGTAGACGGTTGACGAAGAGGAGGAGCAGACGATCTTCCTCGCTCAGTTGCTCTCTCTCTGAAACGTAGATCAACCTTCGTGCAAAGAGAAATTAGCTCATCCAACTTAGAGGGCAAGTCTCTGGTAGCTAACACATCCTTGATGTGTTCTGATAAGCCATGCCAGAATGCAGCATACAGGTCCTCGTCGTTCCATGCCAGTTCGGATGCCAGGATTTTGAACTGTATGAGATACTGTCCCACAGTACGTGTTCCCTGGCGTAGACGGAGAATCTCAGATGACGCAGAGGTTACCCGGCCTGGCTTGTCGAAAATGCGCCTGAATGTTGCCACAAAGTCCGTATAGGAGGACAGCAGGGGATCAGACTTCTCCCATAAAGGTGATGCCCAGTCAAAGGCTGAGCCGCTGAGAAGGGAAATGATATAGGCAATTTTAGTACGGTCGCTGGGGAAATTGCCAGGCTGAAGCTCAAAGTGGATTTCGCATTGGTTAAGAAATCCCCTGCAGAACCTTGGAGATCCGTCAAACTTTGCTGGCGTTGGGAGATGAAGACGTGGAATGGAAATGGGTAAGGTGGGTGGGGTTACTGCTGGTGTCACTGTAGTGGACGCACCGGACGTGCCAGGTCCACGGAGGGTCGTTTGAATCCCATCCAGCCGCGTAGAGAGATCCTGGAGACAGCGGATGATGTGGCCTTGTGCAGCCTCCTGATGTTCGAGTCTGGCTGCCAGTTCTTGCATCGGCCTAGCCGCTTGATCCTGGTCTCCGGCTGGATTCATATGGTCAGTGCTTACTGTCACAACTGAGGGTTTTGGCTGACAGGAGAAAGCCTCAGTTGTAGGGGCTGAGAGGAACTTAAACCGGGGAGGTTTAATCAGACCCCTGGACATGTAAGTGTTAAAAGGAAACCCGAAGGTGTGACCATGACAACCAGGTAAAAGTCAAAATAAAAGTTTATTAACAGACTCCGTGTAAACAAACAGCATTCAAGGTAAATAATGGCAATGATAAATAATATGATTCCTGGAGCACTCTGACCATGAAATGGTTACACAGGACACTGGTAGGTAAGAACAGCTGTTACAGTCCTTAGATGGAATAACCTTACCAGGCCTGGCTGTAGTAGTGAAGATATCCAAGGAACATGCCAGTAGATGGAACAGATGAAGTTGGTAACTTGAATCAGCTGTTGTAATTGCTGGATGGTCTTTTAAAACATAAGGTCTTTTAAAACATAGCATATAACGTCAAAGTGCAAATTTTCACGGGTGACTGGTTGGAGGTACCCACAATATCCAGAGGGAATTCGCTGACTGTTGCTGCAAACCCCGGGGAGCAATATTTGAGGCGTTTTTGGGTGGACACTTGATACACCCCAACAACTCTGGTACATGGGTCCACTAATCTGTGGTGGATTGCAAATTTTAACTATTTATTTATTCTTGCAAATTTGCACTTTGACGTTATATGCTATGTTTTAAAAGACCTTCTGTTGCACTTTAATAAAAAACTACCATTTGCACATCAAACAAACAGTACTTCACTATATACTGCTATTTTCTTCCTACTTTTGGGGACATAACTCAAAATGGAGTGGTGAAGTGGTGAAATATCTTGGAGGAGATCTACTAGAAAGCAGTGGAAGCAATACCACAGGCGTATTTGGGTGGGCACTGCTGACACCCCACAGAATCTGGTACGTGGGTCTGCCAATTTAGGGGGATTCCAGTTTTTTGGATAATTTTTGGAATACATTTGATTTAATTTAATTAATGTGAGCAGAATTTAGTCTGACTATACTTCACTATATATCGCTCTCTCTTTCATCTTTTGGGTAAAACCACGTGAATTGGAGTGGGGAATTATTGCCGAATAAAGAATACCCTCATCAGAGCCTAACACCCTCCTTCCGAAGAGCTAATATTGCCCTAGTAACCCAGGGAGCGCACCACAGCAAAATTTGACTGTACAAACTGTGACTTTTGGGATATAGTTGACCATCCCGGCTGGTGGACTGCAGCACCTTTGAACTAAAGCGCCATCTTTACATTTCTTTGTTTTTGTGTGTATAAGGTGTATATGAAACATAAATGAATTGTGTGAATGTACACACACTTTGTTTAATGTAAAAAGTTATAAAAAATATTGGCTAAAATGACCTTCCGGCTGTGTGTATAAGGTGTATATGTAACATAAATGCATTTTGTGCTTAGACTTGGGTCACCATGATATCTCATTATGGTATGCAATTATTCCAAAATGCGGAAAAATCCGATATCCAAAATACCTCTGGTCCCAAGCATTTTGGATAAGGGATACTCAACCTGTACTTATGTTTAGTCTTTATGGCTAACACTTTTAGGGCCTATATATGAAGGTGAAAGGGTCCATTACACATGCAAAAAAACATTAATTTGTGCATGTTTTAAGTAAGAGGCCCATTAATAATCGGATTATCGATGTGTACTAAAAATGATCCGAGCCTGATTGCGGGATCGTAGAGATGTGTTCTCATACATTATGATTATACTTTATTTGGGTTGCAGTTATGTGACCAGCGGTCAGGAGAACACCGGTCACAATACCGGCCCCTAAATCCCACCCGCTCACAATCCCGATGGTTGGTATGCTGACCAACAGGGACTATTCCCACTTGACACCCATAGAGAGGGAATAAAACCTGTGGTGAGCTTGTTGCGCACGCCCCCCGCCGGCATTCCGCTGCCGGGGTACCGGTGTCGGTATCCTGACCAATGGCCTCCTGACCGCCAGTCACGCATACCCAACCCCTTTATATATATATGGCGCCACAAGGGATTCCGCAGCGCCCAATTACAGAGTACATAAATTAATAATCAAAACAGGAAAATAGTGACTTACAGTTGTTGACAAGAGCCCTCATTCTGAGTTGTTCGCTCGCAAGCTGCTTTTAGCAGCATTACACACGCTAAGCCGCCTCCTACTGGGAGTGAATCTTAAGTTAGCAAAATTGCGAACGAAAGATTCTCAAAATTGCGAATAGAAATTTCTAAGCAGTTTCTGAGTAGCTCGACACTTACTCTGCCACTGCGATCAGTTCAGTCAGTTTCGTTCCTGGTTTGACGTCACAAACACAGTCACCCAGCGTTCGCCCAGACACTCCCCCGTTTCTCCAGCCACTCCCGCATTTTTCCCAGAAACGGCAGCGTTTTTTCACACACTCCCATAAAACGGCAAGTTTCCGCCCAGAAACACCCACTTCCTGTCAATCACACAACGATCACCAGAACGAAGAAAAAACCTCGTAATGCCGTGAGTAAAATACCAAACTTCTTAGCAAATTTACTTGGTGCAGTCGCAGTGCGAACATTGCGCATGCGCAGTTTGTGGAAAATCGCTGCGATGCGATGACAAAGAACGAGCGAACAACTCGGAATGAGGGCCAATATTGGGCAACTACAAGTTAAATATAGCTACATCAGCAGATGATACTGACATAGGTATCAGGGTAGCATAAAACTGCAGAACTGGTGCCGTCAAAGATGGTTTAAGTGAGAGAAGGTTGAGGGTTGAGGACCCTGCTTGTGAGAGCTTACATTATAGCCTCAATAGGCCATGCAATGGATGCCTAGCGGGAATGAGCCACCAGGCGCCGTCCAACTCTACTTAACGTCAGGTCCCTCCCCCCCCTTTCCCCCCCGAAAATGCAGTTTAGTCGCTATACAGCTAGGATACACAAGGAGACTGATTAATTAGATACATGACTCTTATACAGTATATTGTGTGTGAGTCTGTATACAGAGCAGAACACAACTTGTAGCTATATGTATACAGATTTAGAGACTCAGTAGCACACAGATATACAAGTGTCGCATATCAGTCTGCACAGTCTCATTATGCATCCTAGTCGCATTGGGACGGTGTAATGGTTAGCATTACTGCCTTACAGTACTGAGGTCATGGGCTTGATTCCCACCATGGCCCTAACTGTGTGGAGTTTGTGTATTCTCCCCGTGCTTACATGTGTTTCCTCCGGGTACTTCGGGTTTTCTTCCACAATCCCAATAAAAATATACTGGTAGGTTAATTGACTCCAAACAAAAATTAACTTTAGCGTGAATGTGTCTGCATGTACATGTCATAGGGAATATAGATTGTAACACCAGTGGGAGAGGGATTGATGTGCATGGCCAAATAGTCTCTGTGAAGCGCTGTGGAATATGTGTGCGCTATATAACTAACTGGTAATAAAAAAAATTGCGGCTAAGTAAGAAGCATTTTTGTCAAAAAAAGATGCCTGACCATGAGGGATAGAGGGGTTATTCTGCGTCCATAGGCTCTCTCTGTGCCCCTCCTGTGCACTGTGCGCATGTGTGAACGTAATCAGTATGTGATCCCGGTGGTCATGACCGCATACTGTGTGAACTAAGCTAATAATTAAAACCCCCACATATACACTCACACACGCTATGCGCATCTGCGACCCTGATGCTTTTCGGAGTAGCTACTTTGGCATGCTACAAAGCAATAAGGAACTGTTCTAGCAGATATGTTTTAGCCACTGAAAACCACAATGAATGGGAAAAAAAAAAATCCATTGGGTTACTGCACATTACATACAGGTATGTACCACTGTGTTCTTTTAACCACCCATAAGTTATTTACTATTTACATTTTTTTACTGTTATCCTACAGCAGTTGCGTAAGTTTGTCACAGTTGCCTGGAGGCAAGATAAATATTGTTGCCGCCCCTATATTTAGATAAATATATATATATGTATGTATGTATGTATGTATGTATGTATGTATGCGTGTGTGTGTGTGTGTGTGTGTGTGTGTGTGTGTGTGTGTGTGTGTGTGTGTGTGTGTGTGTGTATGGAGGGTTCTGAAAAATTTTTTATATATACATTTCATTGTCTTTTATTTTAAATCACATATTTCTTGGCAGTCATACCCAGGATTAGAACCCATGACCTGTTACACTGACAGCAGGCACTTTACTGATGGAGCTATTTGCTCCTGTACGGTAAGCATGAGAGTTCTAACTATATGAAGTTACGTGTAACTGTCAGAGAAGTATCTTCATATAGTTACAATTCTCATATTTCCTATACAGGAGTAAATGGCTTTATCAGTAAGGTGCCTGCTTCCAGTGTGATAGGTCATGGGTTCTAATCCTGGGTGTGATACTTGTAAAATGTGTATATTCAGTATAATAAAGAGGGTGTGATTTGTAAGGTGCAGGGACCAGTGAGGAAGTCGGCCACTGAAAGATAGCGGCAGCTACTGTATCAATTAACTCAAGTCAATGGAGTCACAGAATGGGAGGAGAAGTGCCCCTCTTCAGAGCAGGAGCCTGGCGGCAGATGACTCTGTTGCCTCCCAGAGTTAGGCCTCTGTCCTACAGTACATCAATTTTTTCTTCATTATTTGTAAGAAAGATTGGAGCATTCACTATCTCTAACCAGCACAAACACAATACAGCTAGGGCTGCTTTCCACTGGTGCAAGTAGGCAGAGTATGAAGTAAGTGGAAGCCAGCACCAGGCCTGACAGGATAGATCACACTGCAGCAGTGCGGGGTCATTCTATCATAATCGGAACCAGACTCAGTCTTGTCAGTGCTAGGTTGGAACTCCTGGAGAGGAGGGTATGGTGATACACAAGAAAAAGAAGAAAGAGTAGAAGATTTTTTACACTGGCGCTAAAATGAGACTGCCCTAGATATTAACCTCCCAAAGGTGTCACCAAAACACCTAGAAAATACAATATGCAATACAAAAATAGGAGATCTACAACCCTGGGCGCTCTTAAATAAATGTTTATGAAATACGTTCCTTCTCCTTATTATGAGATGCCTTCGTGTTGTTCTTTTTACTTTGCTCTGTACTTCATTCCACTCAAGATGGTACGGTGTAAAATCGGAGTTTGGGATATGAAGAAAGAGAGAGAAAGAAAATATATAGTGTAATACAGTCTTTATACAGATTTCTGTGTATATGGAAACGGGGTTCAATAGATGGAGCGTACCACACTCACTATAGACATGGGGGAGGTCAAACTCATAAAGGTATCTTTAACCAGAAAAAGGTAGGCGTACCCTACTCACACGGTCACTGGAGTTCAGGAAGCACATCAAGGTATCTTTAGTGTTTATCCCCTTGTGTTTCCTCCAAATGTCCCAGTACCAATATTAGGCTCATTCATAGGGAAAAAATAAATAAAAACATCCAATGTGTGGTATTGCCAAGAAAATAATGTTACAATTAAAGAAGTTAATGCGTACTTATAGTCAAGTATGAATTAGCCACTGTATAACGGCAGTACCAAACGTACCCGACTTACTAGAAATCGGGAAAGGAAAAGCACATCAAGGTATCTTTACAGTTTCTTTAGATTATAATCACAATCTGCGTACCCCAACTCACAATGTTGTTTTCTGTTATAAACACATCATGGTATCTTTTCCCTTGGAGCCTTCATCCAAAGGGTTATTCAATAATTTTCCAAGAAAAATATGTCCACCAGTCGAATAAAAATGACAAAGTTTTATTGTACAAAAATGGGTCCCACAGTCTGGGAGAATCCAACAGTTTAAAATACAAGATGCAATCCGAGACAGTTCCACAATTGAAAAAGATTGCAACAGAGAAAATTTTTTTTTTTTTTTTTTTTTAGATAAAATGAATTAAAAATTAAAATCCTAGTGAAAAAAGTACCACACAGACCCCAGCTGGTCACTGGAAAAGTTAGAAAGCAATACCAATGGTGGAAAAAGAGGGGTTGCCTTCTTACCAGAATCAGCGAAGATGTATGGGGGTAGTGTGGAGAAAAAACTGGCTGTTCACACTCCTTCTGTTGTCAATGCATTTCGGTCACCAGCTGACCTTTATCAAGACATGGGTGGAGTGTGAAACACCCAGTATTTAAACTATGAACAGCCAATCAACATACACAGGAAATGACTTCATGCTAATATGATTATATAACATACAAACTCTTCCTTTTTGTATAATTTCACATAGATTATCCAGTTTAATATTCTCACTTAATAGATTCTTATATATCAAGTATTATTTAATTGTTATTACTACAATTACAACATCTGGTAACATAAACGAGGCCCGTTGTCATGGCTACATCCGGTGTGAATGAGAAGCATCAAACTTGATTCTCAAACAATATATAAACTTGTCATATACCAAAAGTCTTATAAATTTGAGAGTCCGTGGTTTAGGGGGAATGTAACTGAGGTCTTATCCATTCAGCTGAAATATCGGGTAACCATAGCAATGTATGTCCGGAAGTGACGTTTTAGGTCTAGTGGAGTTGTCATGGTTACTATCACTCCACGATCCAGGCGCCGTCTTGCCGTTGTGCGTGTAACGCCTTCAATTCGGCTGACGTTACCCGGAAATGACGTACCGGATATACTTGCGTGTCACCTCTGGCAATGGTGGAACGCGAACAGGACTTCCTGAATCCACGGGCCTGTATATGGTGACGTGTTTTCACTCGTCCGGATATTTTAGCCATGGCAACGTCTCACTGTTCATGCTTCAACCAACGGTTTACTCCATCACATATAACACAAAAAAAACAGTATATATTAGTATCGTCTTATGCATACAATTATATTTAAGTGGTTATTGATACAAAGAATGGATTACAGGAACCATTTTAACTCGAAGTCGCTATTTAATCCATTTGGACTTAGAGTTTTGTGTTTATAAATATAGCTCATTTCAGTTCTAGCTAATTGTTTTGCCACATCCCTGTTTCTCATATTTTCCCTTATGGCTTTTAATCCATAAAAGCCAGAAATTTTGGAGATTGCACAATTATGTTCCCTTTTAAAATGAGCAGAGAGGGCATGAGTCTCCACGCCCTTTTTAATATTACGTAGGTGCTCACCTAGGCGTACCTTTAGTGGGCGTGAGGTTCTTCCAATATAATACATATTGCATTCACATTTGATTGCATACACTACATTCTTAGTGTTGCATGTTATAAATTCTTTTATTTTCACTTCTACCCCATTGATGTCAATCTTTTCAATTTTTTTGCAACCACCCCCCCCAATATTTCTACATCCGATACAATTACTACATCGAAAAAAACCAATCGACTTAATGGTTGAAATTTGTGGTGTGGGCGCATACATACTCGATACAAGGGTTGATTTTAGGTTGGGAGCCTTTCGATAAATACATTTAGGCTTATCTGGCAATAGTGGTCCCAGAACGGTGTCTTTCTTTAAAATATGCCAGTGTTTACGTAACACCTTTTCTACCTCCTTGTGTTCCTTAGAGTATTGCGTAATAAATGCAAATTCGTATTCATTATTAGATTTGTTACCCATTTGATTGCTTTGTGAAGTGGTAGGTTTTACTGTATTTGCCGACTCTAGAGCTTTTATAATTTTATTTTTATTATATCCACTAGCGAGGAATTGGTTGCTCATTTCCTCTGCTTGTGTTGAGAACACTGAATCTATAGAGCAATTCCTCCTCAAACGTTTAAACTGTCCATTTGGTATGGAATTTATCCAGTTGTCATGGTGGCAACTGGAAGGTGGAATATAGCCTCCAGAGTCTGTTGGTTTAGTGTAATTTTTGAATTGGATGTTCCCTTCCTCCACATAGACTGTAACGTCAAGAAAATTAATTTTAGTCTCCTGTATGTCAAAGGTTAATATTATTCCCTTGTTATTTTCATTTAGAGACTTGCAAAAAGAATCAAGCATTTCTCTTCCGCCTTTCCACACAAAAAATATGTCATCTATATATCTTGCGTAGGACACCAGGCTCGCTCCAAGGGGATTGTTGGCCCAGATGGTATTGAGCTCCCACAACCCCAAAAATAAATTTGCATAGCTTGGAGCGAACCTGGTGCCCATGGCGGTGCCCCTCCTTTGCAGGAAGTAGTCATCTTTGAAGAGAAAAAAATTATTTTGCAAAATAAACATAATACCCTCAATTAGAAATTCTTTCAAATTTTTATCCGTTTCTGATAGGTCTTTTTTAGAGGATCCAAAACGCCACATCCATTACAGGTAGAATATCAATCACGACCTAGGGGAAAAAGGGCAGGTCGCCCTAAAAAGAGGATACGTAATACTAAACATGTAAAAAAACCAAAGATAAAACCAATTATTGGGACACAAAAGGAGGAAATAATTAAAATCCCCACGATTAAGATCTTCAATTTGAGCTCACATATCCTCACTCAGGATGAAAAATCCCTGTTACAAAGAGGTTTAAAATATGCTCCGACCAATCATATTGATTCATTTGATATATTTATTGACGTTCAAAAATTTGTCCGTAAATTAGCTCTAAAAAATTTTTTTCATAATCAAAATGAGTCTAGTGGAGCCCAAATGGAAACAACTTCAGGTACACCTTTTCGACCGAAATCGATCTTTTTTCCCCAACATTGTAAGGGCCCTCTGGTAGAGACGTTCAGTACTGTAGTTCTTGATGATTTAAATAAGTTGGAATGCAATTATAAATTTTCCAACTTAACCAAAAAAGAAAAACAAGCCATGAAAGATCTCAAACAAAATAAGGACATAATTATAAAACCCTCAGATAAGGGGGGGGGGGATTGTCATCTTAGATTGTCAGAAGTATGAAGCTGAAATAATGCGTCAGCTTTCTGACTCCAATACATACATAAGATTGAGAAAAGATCCATCAGAACAAATACAAGAAAAACTCGTCACCTGGGTAAAACAGTCAGTGGAAAAAAACATCATCACCGAAAAGGAAGCTAAATTCCTAATTAATGAAGACCCTAGAACACCGGTATTATACATCTTACCTAAGGTGCACAAGTGCATGGAAAATCCCCCAGGAAGACCAATAATTTCTGGTGTCTCCTCTATTTCCGCAAATCTATCGAGATTTATAGACTTTTACCTACAGCCTATGGTACTTTTAAACCGGTCACATCTTAAAGACACTGGGGATTTCTTAAAGCTTGTCAAAACCATCAAATGGCAAGACGGTTTTCTGTTGGTCACGGCGGATGTCGGTTCCCTCTACACCATCATTGAACACAGTGATGGTGTGGAGGCGGTAAGACACTTCCTTGACCTATCAGAAACGGATAAAAATTTGAAAGAATTTCTAATTGAGGGTATTATGTTTATTTTGCAAAATAATTTTTTTCTCTTCAAAGATGACTACTTCCTGCAAAGGAGGGGCACCGCCATGGGCACCAGGTTCGCTCCAAGCTATGCAAATTTATTTTTGGGGTTGTGGGAGCTCAATACCATCTGGGCCAACAATCCCCTTGGAGCGAGCCTGGTGTCCTACGCAAGATATATAGATGACATATTTTTTGTGTGGAAAGGCGGAAGAGAAATGCTTGATTCTTTTTGCAAGTCTCTAAATGAAAATAACAAGGGAATAATATTAACCTTTGACATACAGGAGACTAAAATTAATTTTCTTGACGTTACAGTCTATGTGGAGGAAGGGAACATCCAATTCAAAAATTACACTAAACCAACAGACTCTGGAGGCTATATTCCACCTTCCAGTTGCCACCATGACAACTGGATAAATTCCATACCAAATGGACAGTTTAAACGTTTGAGGAGGAATTGCTCTATAGATTCAGTGTTCTCAACACAAGCAGAGGAAATGAGCAACCAATTCCTCGCTAGTGGATATAATAAAAATAAAATTATAAAAGCTCTAGAGTCGGCAAATACAGTAAAACCTACCACTTCACAAAGCAATCAAATGGGTAACAAATCTAATAATGAATACGAATTTGCATTTATTACGCAATACTCTAAGGAACACAAGGAGGTAGAAAAGGTGTTACGTAAACACTGGCATATTTTAAAGAAAGACACCGTTCTGGGA
This sequence comes from Pseudophryne corroboree, assembly GCF_028390025.1. Lineage (NCBI taxonomy): Eukaryota > Metazoa > Chordata > Amphibia > Anura > Myobatrachidae > Pseudophryne > Pseudophryne corroboree. The sequence goes on from NC_086449.1 coordinate 204,295,762, forward strand.
CCACTATTGCCAGATAAGCCTAAATGTATTTATCGAAAGGCTCCCAACCTAAAATCAACCCTTGTATCGAGTATGTATGCGCCCACACCACAAATTTCAACCATTAAGTCGATTGGTTTTTTTCGATGTAGTAATTGTATCGGATGTAGAAATATTGGGGGGGGTGGTTGCAAAAAAATTGAAAAGATTGACATCAATGGGGTAGAAGTGAAAATAAAAGAATTTATAACATGCAACACTAAGAATGTAGTGTATGCAATCAAATGTGAATGCAATATGTATTATATTGGAAGAACCTCACGCCCACTAAAGGTACGCCTAGGTGAGCACCTACGTAATATTAAAAAGGGCGTGGAGACTCATGCCCTCTCTGCTCATTTTAAAAGGGAACATAATTGTGCAATCTCCAAAATTTCTGGCTTTTATGGATTAAAAGCCATAAGGGAAAATATGAGAAACAGGGATGTGGCAAAACAATTAGCTAGAACTGAAATGAGCTATATTTATAAACACAAAACTCTAAGTCCAAATGGATTAAATAGCGACTTCGAGTTAAAATGGTTCCTGTAATCCATTCTTTGTATCAATAACCACTTAAATATAATTGTATGCATAAGACGATACTAATATATACTGTTTTTTTTGTGTTATATGTGATGGAGTAAACCGTTGGTTGAAGCATGAACAGTGAGACGTTGCCATGGCTACAATATCCGGACGAGTGAAAACACGTCACCATATACAGGCCCGTGGATTCAGGAAGTCCTGTTCGCGTTCCACCATTGCCAGAGGTGACACGCAAGTATATCCGGTACGTCATTTCCGGGTAACGTCAGCCGAATTGAAGGCGTTACACGCACAACGGCAAGACGGCGCCTGGATCGTGGAGTGATAGTAACCATGACAACTCCACTAGACCTAAAACGTCACTTCCGGACATACATTGCTATGGTTACCCGATATTTCAGCTGAATGGATAAGACCTCAGTTACATTCCCCCTAAACCACGGACTCTCAAATTTATAAGACTTTTGGTATATGACAAGTTTATATATTGTTTGAGAATCAAGTTTGATGCTTCTCATTCACACCGGATGTAGCCATGACAACGGGCCTCGTTTATGTTA